>NW_027316532.1:21791477-22351477 GCF_026437365.1 Eucyclogobius newberryi
AAATACCATTCCATGTGATCACGACAGTAATTGCACATGAATGTTTCACGCCGGCACATGGATTGCACATGAATTTCACAGTAATTGCACATGAATCACGATAGTAATTGCACATATGACGGAATTGCACATGGTTAGGTCAGTATTGCGAGTGTTCAGGACTAACAGTGTTTGTTATAAAGTCTGACAGCAGCAGAAGGAAAGACCTGCAAAACGTCTCCTTCACACAGCGAGGGTGGATCAGTCTCAATCTAGCCAGGACCCTTCTGTCCCCCACCTCCTGCACCGAGTCCAGAGCGCAGCCCAGGACGGAGCTGGACTTCTTGATGACTTTGTCCAGTTTCTTCCTCTCCCTCTCTGTGATGCTGCTGCTCCAGCAGGCCCCACCGTACAGGAGCTGATGCCACCACAGAGTCATAGAAGGTCTTCAGGAGCGGCCCTGTCACTCCAAAAGACCTGAGTCTCCTCAGGAGGTAGAGCCGACTCTGGCTCTTTCTGTACAGTGTCTGTGTTATGAGTCCAGTCCAGTTTGTGGTTCAGATGAACACCCAGGTACTTGTATGAGTTCACTCTCTCAATGTCCCGTCCCTGGATGTTCACTGGTGAGGGGGCAGTGGGGTGACGTCTGCGGAAGTCCACCACCATCTCCTTGGTCTTCCCCGCGTTGATGAGGAGGTGGTTCCGCTGATACCAGTCCACAAAGTCCTGCTCCAGTCCTCTGTACTCCGCATCATCGTCGTCCATGATGAGTCCGATGATGGCAGAGTCATCAGAGAACTTTTGCAGGACACAGTCGTCCGTGTCGTGTCTGAGGTCTGCAGTGTAAAGGGTGAAGAGAAAGGGCGCGAGGACAGTGCCCTGGGGCGCCCCCACACTGCAGGTCCGAGTGTCAGACACACAGTTCCGGGCTCTCACAAACTGGGGTCGGTCTGTGAGGTAGTCCAGGATCCACTCTGCCAGGTCATACTCCACACCAGCCGTCTCCAGCTTGTCCCTCAGGAGCAGCGGCTGGATGGTGTTGAAGGCGCTGGAAAGATCGAAGAACAGATAATGAAGTCTAAAGAGTGAAGTCTAAAGAATCAAGTCTAAAGAGTGAAGTCTAAAGGATGAAGTCTAAAAAGTGAAGTCTAAAGAGTGAAGTCTAAAGAGTGAAGTCTAAAGAATAAAGTCTAAAGAATGGGGGTAATGTAACACTATGGATACCAACCATGGTTCATCATGGTTCACTTCATTCATTTGTTGTTTGGTTAAAGCCTTTGTATTATTACGTATTGTTCCATCTTCCACCAGCAGATGGCGCTGATACTCTTCACTGGAATACAAAACAAGATTGGTGATTAAATTCAAGCAACATAACCCAGAGTTAGATTAGTGTTTCCAAACCTTTTTGTCTTGAGTTTCCTCTAAGCTTCTCTGTGTAGTGCCATTGTACCGACTAACTTGTGTAACAGTGATTAGATAGAGCTATTTACTCTTAAAATATCAATTATTTGAATACATTTTGTACCTATACTTTTAAAATCTGAAATGGTGCCATGATACGTGTTTGTGTACCCCCAGGAGTCCTCGTACCCCTTGTTGGGAAACACTGCATAAGGAATATTTTACTTGAATCTAGAATATAATGAAGTCATACGGCCACACGGGGCACATTTATTGATAACGTATTTTGCCAAAAAATATCTACATTCTAATTTCAGAAATCTTTAATTTGTAGATTTTTATTAGTGACTAGACACATTCACGTCTTGTATTACAGCTTCCTCTTCTTCTATGGTGTTTTATTCTTCTTCTATGGAGTTTTTTAGCGGCTGGTATCCAAGAGTTACATTCCCAGACTTTATTCTTTAGACTTTATTCTTTATTCTTTAGACTTTATTATTTATTCTTTATTATTTATTCTTTAGACTTTTTTTCTTTATTTAGACTTTAAAATCGCTACCCTCATCTGTATTTGATATAACTGACCTGTTGTATGTTGTGATGTCATCCGAACCACATAAATAAATCTATTTAGGCCTATTCCACTAATTATAATATCATTTATGTGAATGTCGGTCATCCATCGCTCTGGTGACAGATGATATTTAGTCTCTCTGTCTGAACCAGTTTTGAGCGCTTTTATGACTTCTCATTATTATTAAACAAGAATGACGCTCCAGGCACAGGGCTATTTTCTTACCCTGACTGTCACGCCCGGATACACAAATGTACAGTAACCTATGGCAACCGCGGCCGTGCTCTGAGTCAGCCGTGTCGGGGTCTGTCGACACTCGTCCCACAGAAACCCTCCGGCGTGAGCTGAAAAACCACCACTCTGAACGTTTGAAATGATTGATCCGTGACTCACACTGAGAAGGGATTTCCTCTGCTTGCTCTGGAAATCTACACCGGTGAAAAGGTGACTCGTTGTGCATTCCTTTCACTGATCTTATTCTGCACGGCGTTTATTCTAAGCCTTTAATCAGGCCATCGAAATCCACGGCTCATTTATCACCGCGAGTAGGTGGCTGTCACGCCTTTTGCATGTTTTATGAATGAACTTTACCCTGGTTTCCATGCGCTGCCGCTCTCTCAATTCATTCTGTAATCCGTTCATTCAGGCCCACCTTGAACAGCTTAACATCTAGGCTGATAACTAATAATGTCCCAGCATTTTAAAACAGTAATTTTGCAGAAAACTTCACCGTATATTCATGTTTTTTTAATGTAAATGGACAATTAGGCTGTGCAACTGTTTCTGAAGTAATTCATTCTCAATTTTTATGATGAAACACAATCACGAGAGTCATTTTTTTCTTCCGTGAACTCACTGAAGTCTGGGCTCATTGATACGACTGACTTTACCAATAATATTTCAATAATAATAATGATAATTTTGATATCGTGCTGTGTAGTGTTTCTCGTGGAAGGTCCGCCAACAGTTCCACTGTATGGCATTACATGTATGTATCTCCACGGAGACAAGCGGGTGACGCCACCACTTCAAGTTACAGGTCAGATCTGTGGCGAGGAAGCAGTGTTCAGTGGCAATGCAGTTTTTTTGAAGGATTTTCTTTTTGCAATAGAATCTTCAATCAAGACATTTCTATGATTTCTTATTAGTATTTTAGATTTTTTTGAAGTGGGAATGTAATAATATATTGTAGCCACGTGAAAATATTATATTTTGCACCTGCGGGGCTCCGTACCGTACATTTCAGGCAAAGCAAAACGATTTCCTTCATTTTTACGTTTTGTGATCTTTCAATTAGCTTCAATGTCGACAATTAACAATTCCTTGATAAATCAAATCTGCGCACATGATTACCCATTGATTACACACAATAAGTTTCACATTATTTGTTTTATTTGGGCTCCACTATACTTCCAAAGCACTGACTCATTAGGGTCGATAGCAATTTAAAGTGCACCATAAATATCAGCGTTGTTGTTGTTGTTTTATGGCGGTTGGCATCCGAGTGTTGCATTACCGCCAGACTTTATTCCCCAGACTTTGTCGTAGTCCTAAAAGTTGTTCTTCCAGTGCTTTGACAAAGCCCAAGAGGTCATGAGATGCCTTTGTCATTGTATCCTATAGCGTGTCTGAAGTTTGGAGAGTCCTCGTCCGTTACGTGATCCGTTACGTCATTTCGCTCACATCCGCTTCCATATTTGGCACCCGGGGACCTCTTTATGCTCCTCGGGACTGCACCCAGGCCGTTTCTGTGGGGGAACTGGAGCGGAGCAGCTGGACTTCAGCTACAAACAAATGGCAAAAAGCCCAACGTCATGAGCTGTGGGTGGAATCAGGTGCTGCGGTCGTAAACACAGAGATAAACTTTAGCTGGAGTGGACAGGAAGCAGTAATGAGTCAGGGCACCGCACAATAAGCCCGAGATATGCCAGTATGATTTTTGTGAATGGGCCTGTGGTGGCGTGGACTAATGATTCATCTGTGCAGGTTGATTAAGAGATGTAAATAAAGATATAAAAGGAAAAATAAAAGTGTATGTCAGAACTACATCCCGTTCAATGTTTGAATTCATGCAGACAAAATGGGTAAAACCATGTTTGATTTCAGGAACATTTTATTACAAAGTGTTTTTGATAAAAGGCAATTGCTGGTCTTGTTTTTCATGTGTCCCACCTCAAATAGCATTAACCTTTCTGTCAGTGTTCACTGAGGCCTGGTGGGTAGTGTCTGTGGGCACAGTGGCACTGGCCGTACAACATGATGAGATGGAGGACAAACCTGGAGGTTTCAGCCTGAACAGCTGCAGGGTTGGTATGATATGTTTTACATGTTGTACAGGGAGCGTGCATGTACAATGTTACATTAAAGTAAAATAAAGGACGTTTTGTACCAGACAAGCCCTCTGCTACATACTCATACATTAGCATATGAGTATGTAATACTAATGTATGAGTATTACATTAGGCTTGTATTACATTACAAGCCTTAATACTCATACATTACATTAGGCTTGTAATGTACGAGTGTTGACACTCATACATTACATACATATTTGTACATCTGATGGAAAACTCAGTGAAAAGTTCCGCTCACTCAATACTTGGTTATATGGACTGATAATTGTCTCTCATTTAAAACAATGATTAAAAAAAAATGAAACAAAAGATTGTTTGTTATTTTCAACACAATTTTTGTTTTTCATTAGAATGCTAAAAAAACTGGTTGAAGCAACGTCTTCTGTCATGGAATATAACGATACTTTATCGATGCATCGCCCTCATCTACATAAACTTGACCCTGTGGATCACGCATCACTAGGGTTTATCTTACTCACCACTGCACTCTGTATGATTTAGTTTGTCCATCGTGCCTCACAGAGCTGGAACTATCATCTTTTCCTACTCTGCACCTTGGTCTCGGAATAATCTACACAAAGATCTTTTATTGGAAGATGTAGTGTCACTTGAAAACTCAAGATATTATAGTATAAGTTTTCCATTTATCAGAATCAGAAAAGGTTTATTGCCATTGTCAATGACCAGAATTCACAAACGTAGGAACTTGCTTTGGTGCTTCGGTGCAACATAGAACAATGAAAAAACAACATATTTAAAATTTAAAAAGCATATACATTAAAGAAAAACAACTAAAATCTACTAAAGGATAAAAATAAATTAGGCTTAATAGGTACACAAATTTACAGTTAAAATGTACTGTAATACATTGTTTATACTTGAGGTTTTCTACATTACATTTTTATATCAGGCTGGATGGAAAATAATGATAACCCAAGTTAAATTCTTTACTTTAAAAGAGTTTCCACGCATTTGAACATAAAACTCATTGACTCGCATTGCATAAAATACATCTAGAAAAATAAATCCTAATGTAGATGGATCATTGACACCACACATAATATATTTAAATTCTCAGGTGTCTTGAGGACTCATTTTGTCACTTCTATCTGCTAAAAACACAACGCAAACATAATCGAGGAAAAATAACAAATGCAGTACTTGATAATAACATAATAAACACACAAAATGAGAGTAAAAGGTTAAATGAGCAGTTCCAACGTAACTGTTAATCCTTCTTAACCTCACAAAGTTGCTGTCCGCCTTCACCTTGAACAGGATCTTCTCTGAGCTAAATACGCCCCTCGCTAATGGTTTATTGTTTATTCTTGGCTCACAAATGACTCAACTTTGGCGTGTGATGTGACCCTCCTGAGCTTCCATATCACTTACGCTCCTTTATTCGGCTCTCCCTTATTCTTCTTATTCTGATCCTTCCACTGTGGCACGCAAATGTCAAAAAATACCCATGTTTTTATCCACCGGAGCTAGTCTGGGTCAACCGTAACATGTTTGGGCATCTTCGGGAAAACCTCCTCTCTTCGCTCCGGAGTGTTTTTGATTTATCGTACACACGCTATTGTGAGATGTCGGGAAGCTAGAGGCTAAAAAGGCGTAGCCAGACGAGATGCAGACACGGGTATATCCTGGGAGAGGAATGAGTTAGCGTGTTGCACTTCACAACAGATAATTAGGGAAAGCCTTTGCGGGCGATGCGCTGGAGGTTTGGGAAGCGGCTGACACGATATGGGCCCGAGCGAGTCGGAGGCGTGACCCTGAAGCGCTCGCTGGTGCTCAGCAGACGACAGTTTCCAAAGGTTTTAACAGAGGAATGCTTTTATGAGAGAAAGAGAAAATCTGCAACTGCTAATGTTTGTATGGCTTCTGACATCTAAAAGAAGAGAAGCACGTAAACACTTGAAGAATACCAGCTAAACAACACTGTCCCTGGGAAGGCTGTGTGTGCATCCTTGTAAAGCTGGAAAATGACAGAATAAACTACTACTACTACTACTACTACTACTACTACTACTACTACTACTACTACTACTACTACTACTACTACTACTACTACTACTACTATTACTATTACTGCAGGTCGCGCAAAAGTTTTTTTCTGATTCAGTTTGACTAATTACCTGTCTTTCCTCATTTCTGAGTCTATGTTTTGAGAAAATGATTGTGTTGTTGTGTTTTTCCCTTGAGGCAGATTTTGGGCGTTACAAAAATAAATTTAATCAAAATTGAATTGAATCATGAATGATGTCTATGTTGGTGATTTAGATTTGATTTAATTTATTTATGCAGGAGAATACGCCTGACTCTGTTAGAAGTGTCCATGTTCTGCAGCAAAGGAAAGAGAAACAGACAACCACGGTCACTGCAGCAGCAGCAGCAGCAGCAGCACAAGCAGCAGCAGCAGCAGCAGCACAAGCAGCAGCAGCAGCAGCAGCAGCACAAGCAGCAGCAGCAGCAGCAGCACAAGCAGCAGCAGCAGCACAAGCAGCAGCAGCAGCAGCAGCAGCACAAGCAGCAGCAGCAGCAGCAGCACCAGCACCAGCACCAGCAGCAGCAGCACAAGCAGCAGCAGCACCAGCAGCAGCAGCACAAGCAGCAGCAGCAGCAGCAGCAGCAGCAGCAGCAGCAGCACAAGCAGCAGCAGCACCAGCAGCAGCAGCAGCAGCAGCAGCAGCAGCAGCAGCACAAGCAGCAGCAGCAGCAGCAGCAGCACAAGCAGCAGCACAAGCAGCAGCAGCAGCAGCAGCACAAGCAGCAGCAGCAGCAGCAGCACAAGCAGCAGCAGCAGCAGCAGCAGCACAAGCAGCAGCAGCAGCAGCAGCAGCACAAGCAGCAGCAGCAGCAGCAGCACCAGCACCAGCAGCAGCAGCACAAGCAGCAGCAGCACCAGCAGCAGCAGCACAAGCAGCAGCAGCAGCAGCAGCAGCAGCAGCACAAGCAGCAGCAGCACCAGCAGCAGCAGCACAAGCAGCAGCAGCAGCAGCAGCAGCAGCACAAGCAGCAGCAGCAGCAGCAGCAGCACAAGCAGCAGCAGCAGCAGCACAAGCAGCAGCAGCAGCAGCAGCAGCAGCACAAGCAGCAGCAGCAGCAGCAGCACCAGCAGCAGCAGCACAAGCAGCAGCACAAGCAGCAGCAGCAGCAGCAGCACAAGCAGCAGCAGCGGCAGCAGCAGCAGCAGCACACTCAGTTCAGTGACTACAAGTGTAGCCTTCGACCAAAAAAACGGGTTGTATAATTGGTAATTTATTTAAAGACAAAGCAAATTAAATTCAAATCAAAGCTGTCTTTAATTAAAGGTTAAAGGGGCACTATGTCACTTTTTTGATGGAGGGTTCACCACATGTAAGGGTAAGATATTTCTATATATATATAGTCAATCCCTTGTTGGGTTTTGTCTATGGGAGTTTTTATTTATAGGAGATCTTCTACTGAAAGTGTTTTTCAGACTTCCTATAAGTGATCTGTTCTTCTGTATCTACCTCTGTATCTACCTGCGTTGCACCAATGAAATTTCCCCATGTGGGACAATAAAGGAATATCTTATCTTATCTTATATACCTCTCTAATGCTCCGTGAGGGAAACGGATTCCCTTCCTCTAACCTGCAGGAGCAGAGAGTTGGTATGTTCTTCGACCCTGCTCATGTAAAAATACATATTTTAAGATATCTTTTGGCAATAAAAAGCATCTGTTGAATAAACGCAACATAGATATGTTTAATGCCATACTATGGAACATTCCTGGTATAGCAATAACATCTCCATGGAAACGTGCAGGTGGCACACCCTCCTGTAGATGTTACAGTGCATGCTCAAATCGTGCATGGAATGTTTTCTCATGAGTTGAAACAATTGTATTTGTTTTCTTTCTGGAGCTGTGTGCAAAGGAAGAGTCCACGACAACCAAAGCTACAGTTTAATCCTGTAAGAAGATTATCTGATTAACTTAGCTGAGATCTCTGCTCTATTCATCAACACAACACACCGGGGGGTCACCATGACAACAGCCACATGGCAAATTGTGTTCAATGTGGAAACTAAAAAAGGGGACATCCTCCAGAAAAAGTACATATTGCACCTTTTATGTCGGATTTATAGATTTGTTTCGAGGTGTTGACACGCTCCAGGTGGTGGAGGGTCACAGAAGAGTCACATCACTGAAACACAAGAAGAGTGAAACATGTGATTATATATGGTTGTTGAAATATCATTTCAACAACCATAAAGTCTATTACTGAGGAGGTACTCGAGGCCTTTCAATGGTTAATCATCTCTTAATAGTACTCGAACAGTTCTTATTTATAGACTGAACAACATCTGGAGGTCTAACTGTGCTGTTATGACTGTATTGACAGACAAAACCAGGCCAATAGTGAGAAATGTGAGCATAGCTGTTGTTCATCTGGTTTTCTACCTCTTGATTTTCCTTCTTTTAGACGTTTGCTGTGAGACTGTAGCAGCTCTTTAACATTTTTCGATGAGTTTTGAGCTTTAACGGGCGAAAACGTCATCACTCACCGTCGACTCTCGGTGCATTTTTGCCACTCGCTGCTGAAATTCAGAACTCACGTCCGCAAACTGACAGTCAAACAGTGAATTCCACCTGAGA
Organism: Eucyclogobius newberryi; assembly: GCF_026437365.1. Classification (NCBI taxonomy): domain Eukaryota; kingdom Metazoa; phylum Chordata; class Actinopteri; order Gobiiformes; family Gobiidae; genus Eucyclogobius; species Eucyclogobius newberryi. Next base: position 21,800,414 of record NW_027316532.1, read on the forward strand.
CTTCTGACCCGCCACAGCTCTTTTATAAACTATAACGATTCTAGACAGTTCTGATGTCACGTGAACGCATCCCAGGCCATCGCCGATCACTCACGCTCGACATCCAGAGTGTCTTGCTCAAGTACACGATCAACGTTTGCAGGACTGACTGTGTGTGACTGTCATATATATATATATATATATATATATATATGCTTTTCTCGTAAGACTCAACGCACGTCTAAAAATAGTGTTACAAATGCTATTTTAAACACACAGGCACTATAGTGAGTCAAAGCACTGGTTGGGTCAATTCAAGAACTACTTTAGTGAGTGCACGTTCCCTCGTTTCAACACAATCCAAACATTTAATCTACTACGTGCTGACGTCAGAAAGATGTATCATTCCTTTGGCCAGACGCTTACGAATTCTTTTTTCCAGACCAGGCTCCACGGCTCACCAGGAAAGAGGGGCTTTTGGCCGGGAGCTCTGGACATTTCTCATACAGACAGACAATGGATGAAAGAAAGCTCCACCACAGTCCTACGAAAAGTAATTTAATGAGCAGTTTTCAGCGTATGTACAGCGTGTAAAGTCTTCTAACATTGTATTTCCGTTCTGGTGACGTACAGTAACTCAGATTTTATCTCTTGACTGGTGCAGGGAGGACTTGGAACCATCGTATCTCTGCATGGATCTAAAACTACCCTCATATTTACACATAAAGCTGGTTTCACAAGGATGGTTTAGGCTGTTTAGAGGTTATTATCGGACTTAAAGATACAGTTTTATATGTTATCCGTGGCTCAATTTAAGTAACAAACGAGAAGTGCTTTCCCTGAGCGAGTCAAAAAGTGAATTTACATCACATTTACATCCCTAAAAGCCATTTAATCAAATAACTACAAACACAATCCTTATGTTACAGCATAATATTCACAGAGTTTTGTCAAAGTCATTTGTATTTGCCATGAACAAGGTTAAGTTGGGTCAGTCGTCTTATCTCTTTATGAATTTTTGTTACTTCCAGGAACTATATCTGCCACAACCGCCGCTCCAGCCAAAACCATGTGAGTGGAACCAGCTTTGGGAGCGTTTTATCAGATAACACTCGACGTTCTACTGGACAATCTGTCGGTCGTAGTCTTTGGTATTTCTCACAGCCCTTACAGTCATCCTCCACCGTAATTACGACTGCAGTCACTCAACCTCATGCCCCTCCTCATCATCAACAGACGGCAGCTCTTTCTCCGGCAGCAAACCGTAGCTGTTGAGAAAGGCTTCCACGTCGGTGGCGAAAAACTCCTGGGTCAGGTGCTTCGTGCAGGCCAGGAAGTTCCCGATGAGTTCTCCGGCTTTGTAAACCAGCAGAGTGGGCAGCACCTCGTCGGAGAAGCGCTCAGATGCCCCGGAGGATTCGGCGTTGATCCTGCAGAACTTGACCGTGGGGTACTCCATGACCAGGCAGTCCAGGCAGTGGTTGAGGTCCTCGCAGGCTTTGATGCCCAGCTTGTATATGTGCACCACCACCAGCGTGCTGTGGTGCTCCTTCTCGATGACCGCCAGGAACGCCTCTCCGTCCTCCAGCTCGTGCACGCCCGTGAAGCGCGGCCCGATGCTCAGCTTCTCGTGCATCTCCTGCATACAGCGGCGCCGGTACTTCTTCAGACAGCCCTCGTTCTCGTCCTTCAGCAGCTCGTACTCCTGATCGCTCATCTGCAGGGCAAAAGAGGAGTCACGACAAGCAACATAGAGGCATGTAGAAGATGGGTTAACTCCGATCCTTGTTGTCCTAATGTATTCTTTCCCTCGCAGCTTTAGTCCTAATTCTGATGTGGTGTGTGCGAGTACGAGTGCTCTCTCCCTGTGTCGGGGATTCACCTTTCTGTTCTGCTCTGCGATGGTGTCTCCTTCTTTGGGCCTGTTGGCGGAGGACATCTGTCTGAGGAGCTCCCTCTTGGCCGGTGGAAGAGTCTCCTTATCCATGCTCTCCAGCTTAAACCTCCGCCAGTCATTGATCACACCCTTTGGACCTGCGCAAAATAATAAGATTCAGATCATCGTCTTATGGTGAACACACAGACCAGTGTGCAAAAGTGTCCCATGAATGAACGGGCCTTCACCTGTTTGGGTTGCAGTATCATCGAGTTCAAGGAGTCGGTCAGACATTTTTGCAGACGTTAGTTACCTGCACAGAAATATATAATAATGAAAGATGCACAACATATACTTCTGGCAACAGAAAGAAAGAAATGTGTGACTCAGAATGGACTCAGGAAAGCTTTACGTTTGCATTAAAGTTGGAAACGGACAATGTCATTGAGGGACACACTGTTTGTCATGTTTGTATTGTCTTTGTATGTCCCCCTAAGTCTCCATGGAGATGTTACTACCTCCTAGAATGTGCCATAACGAACACATTATTAATTATATCTCGTGTGTACTTAATTACAGCGTCTTTAAACCAAAGAACACCTTACATAACAGTTACAGTGAGCGGAGTGACCTCTCCACGGATCTCACGCGTAACTTGAAATGATGGTTTCAGCTATTTGTCTTCACGGAGATAGATATGTTTAATGCCAATACTGTGGATCATTCCAGGCACAATAAAAACACTGCACCTTTAAATGTGATGATGTGTCAAATTCACTAACTCACATCAACAACTTTACTTACAACTTTACTTACAACTTTATTTACTAAATTAACCTATTAAACTATACCAACCTATTTGGATTTTTGATGAATAATTACATAAAAGAACATATTTATTATTGTGGGACAACTGAAGAGGTAGGAAATAAACAGTAAACAGTGCAAAAGAGTAATATGGGGCTATAGGGTTATAATCTCTGAGAATTTTATCAATGTTGCGCGGCATTTTAACCCGATTTGGACCAAATTAAATGGCACCAATCGTCAATCTGAGCATAATAGTAGCTTGTGCATGCACGTGTCAGGCAATTTCAATTAAAGTAATGCTGCGTAAGAGGATTACAGTGCAGCAACCGATCTCTATGCGTTTATCTTTGTTTTTTCAACCGAGGCAAAATGACGACACCAGCATGAAGCTTAACAAAGTATGACCTCAAACCCACGATTTAATCAATCTACCTCCAGCCTCTGTGTAACGACTGCATGTTCATCCTATTAATTGTCCTGCACGGTGGGTACGGTCACTGCCAGCTGAGGGTTCTGATGACGTCAACAGTGAAAGAGGGAAGTATGCAGACTCGATATCCCATTGGATTAAACGTCCGATCCCAAAAAGAGTTTCAATTAGTGTGGTCCGCCTCCTGATCTCCTGACCCTTAAATCCACGCGCCCAGATTTCTGCTGATTAGCTGTAGCATGACCAAATGAAGACACTCTGAATTGGATTAGGCTCGCAACAAGAAACATATTGAACAATTCTAGTCAAGTCGATCAAATTTATGCTTCAAAATTAAAGCAGCAACTGCAATGTTTCGGACATGTTGGTTTTCAGTGCTGACCAGCTACACAATAATAAAAGAAAACACACAACACAAGAATGAATAGCATTGTTTTTTTTGCGCCGAATGCTGATAAGTCACGAGCAATTAGTTTATAATGTTCCATGTTCATTCGGTGCCTTGAATAAACAAAACTACTATTGTAAATCAACGTCACTTGTGGAAAAAAATCAATTGAAATCAATGTGATGCAGACCCGTGACTAAATTCACAATCGGCTTGTTGTTCCACCGGGCTTCATTGCGCTAAACATTAAACATAGAATTATCCACCTTTCAAAAATCACGTCTCGCTCCGTCATTTATTTGAATTAACCGCCACTCCAGGTTTGTGCAAGTCAAAATCTTAAAAGTGCCAGTCAGATTGTTTCACGCTGACATGACAACTAATCAAAGCAGTCAAAAGTACATTTACAGTCCCGTATTTCGAGCCAAACACAAACGAACTGTCCTCACCGTTGCGTCCGAACACCAGTTGCTGCTCCGCGTCCCCGTGTCGGCCCGTTCAGTCCGTTAAGTTCCGCTGTGCGCCCCTGGCCCCTGACTCCGGCCTGCTGAGAGTGTGCGCCGTCTCCAATCAGCTGGTTCCAACTGAGCTTTCAAAAAAAAAAAAAAAAAAAAAACACCTATGGACCCAGCAGGAATAAGAGCCCAGGAGCCTAAGAGGATTGAGGGAATTAGCATCCGGTGCTCTTGATATAGCTCCGACAGGACCTAGAGACCGCGCGCGTCGTTTGACCCCTGTGCGGCGCCGCGCAGGGAGAGCAGCCCCGGATAAATCTGTGTTTTCTCCGCGCTCTCAGGCAAGAACACATGACAGGGATCGCCAGCAACAGCTCCAGCAACAGCTTCAGGCCAGCAGAGTCCAACCGTCACGAGGTTCCACATTATTTCGAGCACAAGCGTCCGTCTGTGCTCTGTGGAACCGCGATGTGTTCGGCTCTCAAAATACTTTTAATAATTCAGAGTGCACTGCTCCGTGCGCGCGGCCCGTGCTTTGATCAAGCTGCTTTCTAAGAGATGTGTAGTCATGGAAATGGAGATGTAAGAGGAACAGTTGTGGGAAAGTTTGCACGGTTGCTTTAAAAAAAACAACAGAAAATCATCAGGCACAAAATGACACAACACAACATGGAAAAAAGACCGAACGTCAATGATTGTAGATTCACGTCAATGTAAAAATAATAATAACGTATATTTATTTTATTTAATGAGTTTGTTAAATAGAAATATACAGTTTTAATAACATTTTTTAAGCAAATATTTGCTTTGGCATAAAACATTGGAACATTTTATTTCAATACATTAATTGAAAGTATATTTGGGTAATTTGGGTAACACTTTAAATACGGTTCCTTAATGTGGTAATAAGATAGATGTTGGTTTAAAAGCACTTATAAGGCATTTACCTGGTTATTGAACAACAAGCAGCTTATTAATGCTCTTACCACATTTATAAATATTATAAGCCATCTATAAATGCTAGTAAATGCTTTATAAGTGCATAAACAAAGAACTAGTGCTTAATAATGCCCCATAACACAAATTAAGAACCTAATTTTAAGCCAACAATTGATTCTTTAATTTGCTTATAACCATGCATGTCCTGAATGACCTTTAAGTATTTGGCTCTAAACCTTTAGATATCATAATCATTTTCACAAACTTAAAACATACATGTCAGTTGTGATGGGAGTAATGTTCCATGCTCATTATTTAGGGCCATTTCACAATTATTTTTGCCACAATTATTTTTGCCACAATTATTAGGCCAGACTAACATAGCTTGGGAAGTGTGTTGTGCCGTCTGCCAAAAGGTCACTCTGCGACAGGAAGTGCCTCTGACATGGCATTAGCCCATTTCTCCAATCAGAATATCGTCATACAGTAAAGACAGTAAAGCCTTGCATTCTTGTATTATCCACACTGATCAAACCAGCACCGTGACAGTGTTTCCTTTAACTCTTGCGATTAAATCCAGTGGTTTTCAAACTGTGGGACGCGTTCCAATGGTGGTACTCAGAAAGACACATTTTTATTTAGCTTCTTCATGAGACAAAGATGTGTAAATGTCTAATAAATGATAAATATGAACTGTGGTTATTTTTATAGGTTTTAACATCACATATGACGACAGATTATAGGCAATAGATCCATAAATAACCAGTGAGCATCGGGTCTACACTGAGACTAAAGCCCCTCCCTCAGTGACCACACGCAGTTGTAACGTTTGACTCTTCACCTTTCGGTCCGTGCTGCATTTATTGGCTTAAAGGCTTAACGCACGTTTTTTTTTGGACACAGGCCATATGCATGTTTGTGGAGGGGGCTTTGTCTCCTTTTCACTCACAGCTTTAACGTACCCAGAAGATTATTCAGATCCTTTCTGCCCTATTTTTGACCATCAGGATAATGTGTAATAATGTGTGTATATATGTATATATATATATATATATATATATATATATATATATATATATATATATATATATATATATATATATATATATATATATATATGTATATATATATGTATATATATATATATATATATAGGTTATATCTACGAAAGTCTACAAAATGTAAAATATATTATAAAAGTAAAACACAAGCAATAACAAAAATATTAATTTTACAGATAACTACATCCATAAGCCTGTTTTACTAAAACTGGATATGTTTAGTGCTGTAACCTTATCACACTAAAGTGTTAAAATAAAACTTTATGCATATAATGCCTAGATAAACAGCTATACCAGCTGGTTGGCCTGAACAAAACCGGACTCCTCTGGTGATACAGCCCAGGGATCTCTTCGAGTCCAGGGATCTCCTTCGGCCCAGGGATCTCCTCCAGCCTTGGGATCTCCTCCAGCCCGGGGATCTCCTCCAGCTCAGGGATCTCCTCTAGTCATTTTTAAAGAACACATATTATACTTTTTTATTGGTGTAAAATAAATATATGGTGTACATTTTTTTTAACTTACATGTATGACTAGGAGGTCTTACTTGAGTACAGAGCAGTGGGTGGGGAAAGGAGGTAGGTGAAAACTGCATCTTTCCAAGCACTCAAATCCAAATGCAGGACCAGATTTCTCAAACAAGCAAAAATCTGAATATACAGTAACATAGAGTAAGCTTATGATGATGGAACACATGTTTTACATAATATGTTCTCTTTAATCAGGCTAATCAACTGCTATGTACAAATACGTCTTTTCGGTAGTATTGTACGTGTTTTCTTTTAAGAATGTAAGAATATACAATGAGCACAATAAAATAAATACATAATTGGATAATTGAGGCACATGTGATCATAAATGCAGGACAATGAGCTCATGTCACTTAAATACACGTTGGGATGAGAGCATGTCGGCTAAAGGGACGAGTTATAGATTTAAATAACTATGTAAATAAATCACTTCTGCCTTTCACAGAACTTCAACTTTAATATTATGTTACTTTACTTTGTCCTGTATCTTAACTTGACTCTGAATGGTGCCTATAGCTGCTCTTTCTAGGAATAGGTGTGGATGACATATTACTCGGAGTATTCAGTGCACTGTTCCCAGGGGTGTGCTGCCTGTGTGTACCTCTGCAGTGCGTTACCGTGGTTACGTGATCACAGCTCAGTGGGTCTGGCCTTTGGCTGGACATCAGGGGAAATCCAGGTCAGCGTTTCCTGCTACAAACACTAGAGGTCAGCCTTCTGCCTCAATCATGCGCTAATGCGTGGTATTAATTGCAAAAGCACGCTCACACATGTTAGGTTTAAAGAAGGTGTGATATTATTGATCCAGGTTGAAGTTAGCAAGTGTAATTGGTCTAATAAGAATTAAATGGGCCTAAATCTGTGCTTGTCTCCTAATAACACATGTATTCTCTCTTGATATGACGAGTACTAATATAACTGAGGTTTGCACGCTCACACATGTTAGGTTTAGTGATATTGATTTGCAGTTCCTAGTTATTCCAGTCTTAATCCATAATTATTATTGATCAACCTTCACCTAACACCTAAACTTACGGATTATTTAGATTTTCTGGCCCAAAGGCTTTGCACAGCTGTAGCATGACACGGAGAAAGGCACTTTTAATTCACCCACATTTAAACCATGTAGTTAATCTAACATACGATGAATTGATTCAGAGTAATTTCTCTGCTTATATGTTTAAATCCTCTGATTAAACTTAAGTAGTAACATTTCTTCAAAATAATATGACTTAACTAGAAGTACAAGGTAGTGGTGAATAACTCAAAAGTATTTGGGTAAACTGTACATCATTGGATTTTGTTCTATGAAGTTTACATAAGTAAATGTAAGTGAAAGGAAAAAAAACATGAAATAATACACAAAATCTGATACTTTCAAAGGATGACCTGTAAAAATGTGAAAACGAAATCATATCACAATTTGAAGGAGCTGTGCAAGGAACACAAATGTTCAAATAATTTAATATTGTCAATATGAATCTTTGTAGATTAACTCACTTTTACTCCAGTACAAGTTTCACTGTTAAATATGTTACTCAAGTAATGTGAATGTTGAATTGAATTGCCTGGTGTGAATGTGGTGTGTGAGTGTTGGTGATGTTTGGAGCGACCGATGGCACAGACTGGAGCCTCGCTACTGTCAGTCTGTCCCAGGGCAGCCAGGGCTACAATAGTAGTTTCCACCACAGAGTGTGGAGTGAATGAATAATGAGGTGGCTGAAAGGCTCTCTCTCTCTCTTTCTTTCTCTCACTCTCTCTCTCTCTCTCTCTCTCTCTCTCTCTCTCTCTCTCTCTCTCTCTCTCTCTCTCTCTGAAATGATGCAGTTTTCTTTAAAAAGTTACTCAAGTAAATGTAACTGCTCTGCGCCCTCTGCAGGCGAACATTACTCTTATGGAGCCAAAGCTGTTTTGAAGGTGCTCGATCGTAAATGTAAACCTGACTTGGCGATGTTGCCTTCTCTCTGTCGTCATGGAGAAACCCTGGTGCCCAGGATGACGGCATCCTGCCTAGTATTGATGTTTACACCAGGACAGTGTTTCAGAGGAACCGTGAGGGGTGTGAAATGACTTGATGCAAATGTGAGCAACTGCCCTTTGTCCAGTTTAGAGAGTGCGACCTTTGATTGGATGACTCTGGATCCCTTTGGAAGCAGAAATTAAAGACCCACTTTTGAGGAAAGACAGCTCTGTTCTATCTTTCTTGGTAATCGTTAGAGGAGAAATTCCAAACAGAGATCACCTGACTTGTGCTGGAAAATCATGTGAGCTTAGGAGGGCAAAGGTGAAGGAAAATGATGAAAGGGACCAAGGATATTTAAATCAGCTCTCTTTACGACAGACCAGGTTGTCAGTGTAAATACAGCCTTACGTGTCACCAGCATGAGTCTGCACACGCCGGAGTCTGCGCACGCTGGAGTCTGCGCACGCCGGAGTCTGGGCACGCCGGAGTCTGCGCACGCTGGAGTCTGCACACGCTGCTGGAGCCTGCGCACGCTGGAGTCTGCGCACACTGGAGTCTGCGCACGCCGGAGTCTGCGCACGCTGGAGTCTGCACACGCTGCTGGAGCCTGCGCACGCTGGAGTCTGCGCACACTGGAGTCTGCGCACGCTGGAGTCTGCGCCAAAACCTCCCGTGCTCGGCCAACAGAGGAGCTGCTCTCTGTATTTACTCTGGCAGATTCTCTCATGAACTCAATGCACCTCAGAGCTCACATTCACAGTCACTATGAGGGTTCTCCCACTGTAGGAACCTTTCTCAGTACTTTTTTAAAGAACCAGTTCCCATTTGAAGTGCGTTCAGAGTAACTATTGGCACTGGCCCTTGTGGACAGGTACTTTCCAGTCAGACCAGGAACTGTTTGGTAACTCCAGTTTGTGCATGTGCAACATCACCTTTGGAAGTATGTTTTATTCATTATCAGACTTTTAAAAATGTTATTAATCTACAAGAGGAATGAGTTAGCTCCAAAAATAAATAATTCATAAATGTCATTCTGTTTATTTGTGCATTCTGAGCATCACAGTTTAAGTCTATGAATAAGTAAGTCAATAAATGCAAGAGTCAAGTAAGTAAGAGTGTTATTTTTATTAAGAGTGTAAGAGTTTTTTTTTTAATTATACTTCTGTGCCTAATCTGTGCCTAGTTACATATACTGTGCCTAGTTACATATACTTTAAACTTGATTACATACACACACACACACAAAATAACAATAATATACTCGAGTACCTGTTTGTATCTGTAGTTATCACTTATCGGACTTACCAATATTCCTCACTTTTACAATACTCTAACTCTACTGGAATAAAGTGTTGCGAATGTATATTTACACAAACGTTTGCTACAGGTCACATTTATGAAAAGGAACAAACTTGGAGGAAGTCAAATATTTCTGTATTGTTCCCGCTCCCGAAGACTCAAACCTCCTTATAATCCTTATAATTAATTTGCAAATAAGTAACAGAACTGTACAAGTCAATGACAACATAATGCCAAAATATATGGATATATTTGACATTTGTAGGTAGTTCTCACTCATTTCTGTTTCTTATGCTGCACTTTCAGATATGATTACTTTTTCTCCCCTTTTGTGTCTATTCTAACCAGATTGTATACATTCTTTATTGTTTAAATTAGAGGTCAGGTCTGAACTGCCCGAACGTGCTGGATCGTCGTGCCATAAAGGAATATCTTATCTTATCTTATTACATCATGTCTAATGTGTGGGGGTGGTACACTGAAGCTCCACAGGTAAAAAAAAGTCCCTTGTGTGTCACTCGTGATTCAGGCTCGGAAACATTCCTCATGTCCCGACCGAGAGTTATGGTTATAGATTAGACTAATACACCCCCCACTCACCCCCCAATATGATACCCACAATGATAAAGTCTGTGCAACGCCCCTGATCAGGGGTCCAGGAAACCCAAATTGGGGCACCAAAATAAAAGGACTGACGGACCAGAAACAGGAAATATGAAAAGTACATTCTTTATTTTAACAGATTAGACACATTTTAATGATCAACTTTTCTAAAAGCAGAACCATGAACCATGTGCTCTCATTCACACGTAAAACCTGGTCCTTCATAGAAAAATATTTAGAAACTAGCAACTGATGCCCAGATGAAAGGACAGTCCAGTAGCACACCACTTGCACGCTAGCGCTACAGAGTCCGACCCAAACTGTCCACAGGATGCGGTGAAACGTGCTCCGAGGACCTTAAACTGGGCCAACAGTGCGGAGAAGCTGGGTGAGGGCAGAGGTGATCGGCCAGTGCCCACGGAGCAGAGCAGGGTAATTAACCAAACGAACTTAGGTGCCAGGGGTAAGACAGATACCACGTGCAGAGCCAAGGACCCAGCGATCAAAGCGCCAATAGCAGAGCGTGTAGTCGTGTGTTTGAAATCGGCGGCTCTGCTTCAAAGCGGCTCACTTGTGTGCCAGCGTCAGAGGTGAAAGCCAAGAGAGAGGCGCAGGTGAGGCGACGCCCCTAAATCACCTTTACGACGACGTGATTGGCCGATGTGTGTCCTACATTCAGAAAGGAACTTGAGCCGCTGCAAAGAAACGTCGGGATCTCAACCTCATTATGAGAACGGGCTTAACTCTGAGACCAAAAGCACAAAAGCAGGAACTGCAGTAGAGAGGAAATTAAAGTGAAGCGTTGGATGTAACAAATAAACCAAGGAAGAGCCAAGACTCAAAAAAAACACAACTAAACTCTCGGTTAACACTTTATAATAAAAGTACTTTATGGAGAATAATATAAGACAGATAAATAGATACATACTTATTGATCCTTCAGGAGAAATTCAAGTGTCTGGTAATAAACAAACAAACAAACAAACATGCCAAAACCCAAGCATAAGCCACACAGACATACATAAATAAATAAATATGATTTATAAAATACTATGAACAGTCTTTGTATCATGCCTCATACTGTAACTGACTACATGTACGAAAAATATGTATTCAGCACTAATTTGCTTTTTCTTTTGGTTGCATTCAGAATAGTTTCTTTTCTAAAATAAGAGGAAAACGTTGTGGTATTTATCATGCCATTAAATTAATGAATGAAGGAAATGTCTTAACTTAACACATTCATCCAGAAGTGATCCAAAAGATTTAGAAAAAGTATTTAAAGTATTCAGATTAGACCAAGTGACAGAATATGCAACAACAGAACATTTTAACGCAGGTATTTTTCCCAAAACTGACCACGGTTTATTACTAAAGCAAAGTACCGCTCTCATCACTGTTCTCATTATGAATTTACAGAAAACAACATTATTACATGTTTCATTTCTTAAGCAATTCCGGGCAAACTTCAGCACAAGTTCATCTCTTTGCGGTCAGACGGCTCCTTAAAAAAATAAAACATTAAATAATAATGATAAAAAATAATAATAAAATATAATCATAAATCAATGAATCAATAAATAAATACATAAATAAATAAATGAATAAAATAAATAAATAAATAAATAAATAAATACATAAATAAATAAATGAATAAAAAAAAATTAAAAATAAAATAAATAAATAAATACAATTAATACTCTCATTCAAACGTTTACCCCTTTATTAATATACGTAAGTCTTTCTTCTTTATTAAGGCTGTAAACAGAGTAGTTATTAAAGTGTAACCACATTTATCCTTTAAAGCGCCTGTACAAGTTTTTCCCATTTCTTTCGCTCCACTACTTGAGATACATTATGTAAAAGCAGCTGTATGTGTCAAAATGAGACCGCTGTGTGCTGTCTAAGTCCGTCAGAGTGCTTTATCCGACATAAACTCTGGCAAAAGCGCGCATAAACTTATTGCAGTGAACAATTCAGACACTTGGAGTGAGCAATACTTTTAGATCACAGCAAACCGTTTGAAAACAGTAAAAATCAGGTGTAATTGGATATTAAGCCTGAATAATTAATGATAAATTGTTTGTTCAGTATAGATTAAGTCTTTCTTCATGCTTAATTAAGGCTATAAATAGTTAGGCTGTTATAAAATGACACCTTTCTTTTTTTTTTTTAATAAGAACTATTAAAGAAATCCAAATACAACTCTAGAGGGAGTTGGTAGACAACAGTGTGCGTTGTTACAAGTTGTTTTTATCCTGATACATCCTGGACCAGGATGTATCAGGATGCATCTCCTGGATGTGGTTTTTGTGGCTCTCTAGAGGTTTCTGCAGTAAAAACCACTCTGGGGCACAGCACATGTTATTTTGTACAGTTTCATGCAAATATGTCCCACCACTTTTACCACTAGAGGGGGAAACGCATGACTTTCCAACATAGGAAGAGATGGAAGAAGTTTAGCAGTGGTACCCAACGTTTTTCCTCATTTCTGTCTCTAGCCAAGAGATTTTATGAAGTTTGTGGAAAAAAAAATGATTGATTAATTATACATCAATTTGTTATCGTTTAAAAAATGCAAGAAAGAAAGAGCAGTGAGTCACTAGGCGTGTTAGTGTGCGTGTTTATGATGGATGAAAGTTGAAGTGTCCAATGAAGAAGAAGAACATGACGCTTTGGGATGAGAGTCTGATTAGGTTTGATTCTGTCTGATTCTGTCTGAAAAAACTGATCTAAAGCTGTGTTAGTTGCCCAAATATCCATGCGTGTGAATATTAGTCATGTTGACTGTTTGAGAATTAGGTATGCCAAGTAAAATGACAGATACATGTGCAATAAAATGACTCAAGTAAAAGTAGAACAAACAAAAAAAGCATTTTGAAATACTTAAAAGACCCATGACAGGCTGGACGACTCATTGAACTGAAATGCAGTTAAGATGGATATATTTTGAATTTGGCAAAACATTATAAAAATATCGTGACAGAGAAGAAAATCTTTTTGGTTTATAATTTCACTTCCTGTTTGTAATTGATGACATTACACTTGGAAATTACCTGCAAACTATGGGCAAAAACTCATCTAATGTCACAATGTCACAATAATTTGACAAATAAAAATATATGAGAGCGACTTTATTTTGTTGAATTGATGTTCGGAGGGTCAAAAAAGCAGTTTGTCCCTAGTGTGATGTCACTTCCTGTCATTTCCCACATATTTTTCAACGTTTTCTCCACAAATACCTGCTCAATTGGTGTAAAACTATAATTAATATGACAACACGTATAAATACACCAAATAAAGTCAAAATTAGAAAATCTTAAAAACCTGTCATTAAGAAGTATTAAATGTGGTGATTTTGAGAAGGAATTGTGCTTTGGTCAATAGAACCAAATCAAATAAATGTCAGGATGTCACCATGAATGTGCTCAAAATAACTCTTGTTCAGAATTGAAGAAAAGTAGAGTAGAAAATACAAATACAGATATAGTATCGGCACAGTACTTTGTTTTATTTTTGTACTTTTTTACTTTCCACCACTGCATAAAGTGACCACCACGAACTGTATTTAAACTGTATACATTTTTGTTTTCATCAACATACATTCAAGCAGTGAGTCTATTCTTTATGTTTTTGTGTAAAAGTAACAGAATTTTGAGATCATTTTGAATAAAAAATATAATAAAAAAAAAACAATAATTAAGTTGGCTTAACCATAAGAGGTTGTCCCAACACTATTTTGAGATCTTTTTTATTAAACCTTAAGTCATAATTTTTGCTTTTTACGAAATGCTTTGAAAATAAATTAAATATTGTAAAAGTTCAGAAGAATAAGATAAGCCTTTATTTGTCCACATAATGGGGAAATTCCAGTGTTGCAACACAAAGTACATTATTGTTGCCACTTGATTGGATTGCCTGTGATTGAAAAAAATAGTAAAATGTCCGTTCTTTTTAAACCGAATAGAACTCAGATTGAAAGATGCCAAATTTGGTGGTAATATTTTATTAGTTTGACTTGTGATTTTTGCGTGGGTTGGGCCTAATAACTTAACCATCCAAAGGCAATTCAAAGTGCTTCACACAGCAGGAAAAAAAATGCATTCAAATAGATTATATTTCCATTAATCAAGGGTATTTTCAGTCTGATGTGGGCCTAGAACACGGGTGCTACGCCTTTTCACTTTTTTCAACCCACAGGCTACTGTTAGATTCAGCAAAGCCCAAACATCTACTTTATCCGCTTTATGTTATAATTCATTTAGTAATATTTCCCCCTCATTATTGATTAAACATAATCAAGCTATAGAAACACAATATAGGCCTATGTTAATACTCTTTTATTATCTATAGGCTGCAATTTAAAGCAAAGAAGAGAAAATCATGATAATAATAATTCAAAAATAAGAAACTATAATTAAGAAATTATAAAAATAATAATAATGCATGTACAGCAGGGCTGTCGGATTAATTTCAAACAATTGAGATTTTAGTTTGGAGTTTAGAACCAACCCTAGATATTTGACTTTTGTTACAGGATTATTTTAGAATTTTGCAAGTTGATTTGAAAATATGGTGCAGGGTTCAGACATTATTTAACATTATATACAATGCAAAAGAAGAGTACTATAATATGTCGGACCAGAGGCGATCAGGAGGAGGACTTGTGTGGCCTGATGCTTTTAATTAGCCTTGCCCTGTATTGAATACTCAAGTCAAGTCCGTTTTGACCTTGTTTGTGTTGTTTGTGTTAATGTCTGTTTTGTGCATTTTTCTGCGTCTGGAAATAAACACATGATGATGATGATTGTTATCATTTTTGGCCGTTATTACGTTATCGGCTGCTTCGCACCTGTTGGACGGAGCTGAAGTCAACCTTGATCATCATATTCCTGAACCTTCCATTCCATCCTTGGTTTCCATCAACAATCGAGAACAACAGCATGATTACGGTGTGTATTCCCCCAAAGTCGGGCCACCCATCTGAACACAAGGGAACTCTGCCGCGGATAAACGGTTGAGGTTTTTGTTTGTTAGATCTTGGTTTCATCACTAAATTGGCAGAAAGGTTGTCGGGCAAACATTAGCACAAGCCGTGATTTGAAGTGGAATCTCAGACCCATGTGCCCTGGTTACAGAACACAGAGCGAATCCAGATGTTACTTGTGTACGAATCCGCAATGACGGCCTACGTACTCACGCTTTGTTAGCCGCGTGTTTGTGAGGATCTCCACAGCAAAGTCCAAAGCCATAAGCTCCAGACTCCTGGCACGCCTTGTGTGTTTAATACTCACACTGTTTGCCCGTTAGGAGTAAATGGATGTGAAATGTGGCGGAGCTTCTCGGCGATGTTGCTCACGAAACGCCGGGGCCCAGATGAGCAGCGTGCCACCGGAGGACGCTTAAAACGCACAGATGTGGCTCGTCTAAATGTTTTGTCTGTGCCGTGCGTGCGGCCGAGCGTCTGCATGAAACCCCCCCGTCCAGAGCATGCCAGCTCCGGAGGGGATGGCGGGCCGTTGTGGGGGAAACGACAAAGAAAACAGCATTCAGACGGTCCGTGGGCAGAGGTTTTTCCACGGATCTTCCGCAGCATGCGAGCGGATGTCGTGACTTTTTTGATTTGGGGTCTCGGGCGCAGCAGAGAGATCTAGAAAAACACTGTATGCTAATAAAACGTAAACTTTACCAGGCCGGGCTGATGATGTTTGAGGTCCTAACCTATGGTCCTTTCGATAATGACCATAGGTTAGAGGTGAAGCCGATACAACGAGCGACGCATTTCTACAGACGCATCAACAAGTGACCACAACCTGTCACTGTCACACTCCATTCTAGTATTATTATAATACTAAACTCAATTTTATATCAAGGAAAAGGCTGTAGATCATGACTATAAGTTGATGGTCGGAGGGGCCGATTGTCAGCCTCACTTGCGTCAGTCTGCCCCAAGACAGCTCTGACTAGTTTATGACTGTCAAGTATGGAAAAGCACTATGTAAGACTGATGCATTGTAGTTATTATTATAGCGTTAGATCTGTCTCTTGGTATCAATCCGTCTCTGGCCTTTCCTTGCTCGTGAAGCTTTTTTCAGCCTCGGCGGTGCAGAGGTCATCCCAGCCTCTCAAACCCGCTCAGTCTTCTGCTCAATGGTGCTAACTCCACCCGCACAAATCTGTCAACAACCAAAAAAGTTTATTATCTTGCCAACCAAAAAAGTTTATTATCCTGCTCACTGGTCTCTCCAAACGAGTTGTAAAACAGCTGCAGTACATCCAGAACGCTGCTGCTCGGGTCCTGACCAGAACCAGGAAGTATGAGCACATTAGTCCTGTTCTCAGGTCTCTGCACTGGCTCCCTGTGGCTCAGAGAATAGACTTTAAAGCAGCTCTGCTTGTGTACAAGTCTCTCCATGGCCTAGCACCAAAGTACATCTTGGATATGTTAGTGCCATATGAACCATCTCGGACTCTGAGGACCTCAGGGACCGGCCTCCTGCTGGTGCCCAGAGTCAGGACAAAACATGGGGAATCTGCGTTTCAGTTTTATGCAGCTAAAATCTGGAACAGTCTTCCTGAAGATGTGAGACAGGCTTCAACTCTGACAATGTTCAAATCTAAGCTAAAAACAGTTTTGTTTATCTGCGCATATGACTGAAAGGATTTTTTCTTTGCACTCTTCTCTTTTGTTTGTGATTTTATTAGTTTAGAAAATCAGTTGGATTGATAATTTTTAATTTAGTTAATTTTATTGTATTTCTGTTTCTGTAATTTCTTTGTGATTTGAATGCATTTTTCCTGCTGTGAAGCACTTTGAATTGCCTTGTGTATGAAATGTGCTCTACAAATAAACTTGCCTTGCCTTGCCATTATCTTACGTTCGGGAGCAGAACCATACCTGTTTCACGCCCCTTCCTGCGGCAACGCTATTTAAGCATCCGGGTCACACACATCAGCGTTCGTGACTTCATGCCCCTCCATTCCATCCTATTTTAATTCTTCCAATTCTTCTAATTTATGTCCGACATGGGGGTATCGAGGCCCCTCATCGCCAGAAGCCCCAAAAACAGCATCCATTTCTGTACATTTGTGTTATTCATGTTTCTCGTACGCCAATAAAAAACTTTGCCTCGTAGCGGGGGTCATGGTCCGTGTAGTAAATGTCAACTCCAGCTCTGAAATCACTAAGCACAGAACATTCCCCACTATTTCAAACACACTCCTAGGTAACTTTGGCACACATTGCCCAGATGCTTGTCTAAGGTGTGATCTTCTCTCTCTTTTTATTGCGTTGGTGTCTGTGGGAGGGAAAGAAAGAACGACAATCCTACCGGTACAATCTCTGCCATTCATAAATATTATTCATTCCAAAGCTCTGTCGCTGTTTTTGTTATACGCCCCCTCACCCCACTGTACCACTCATCTGTGTACTCTACATCCAAGCGGAAAAAATGACACAGCGCACCAGGAAACACCGCTGATTGATAGTAAGTGTGTGCCATTATGAAATACAGAGCTTGACTAATGTGTCAGCGTTGTAAACGTGATACTTATGAGGGAACCGCATTGTAATTCAGGCATGAATGATGGCGCCGTAATGGCTCTTGGTTGGTTTATGATAAGGTGGGAAAATCGTTTGGGAGGGTGCAGCGGAGGGGCTTTTGTTACCTGAATACACCTGGCATTTTGAAAGTCTGAGCTCATCTTTCACTGGGAGGTGCAATGCCACGGTAACAATACAACCGTTTAAAGATAATGTGACTAAGACATGGCAAATCTTTAAAATGTTTATTGTATTTTACGCACGCCTGCTTCTCTGTGGGAATATGGCCACGTGGAGGACTAAAACACACTGGCATTAAGTGCTTAATTACACAGCTTCCATTATATGAACAGAATAGCATGAATATTTACCTGTCACTTTAAATAACGCTCTTCGACAATACTTCATATACTTTGCATTGCTAGTTTTGCACGATTATTCAGTATTTTTTGGAAGTAGATTCGTCCAAAGTCTTTTTTTGGTTTTGATATATTTTTGATTGCTTCATATGTTGTTGTTTTTTTTCAAATATAGCGGTAAAAATAATTTGCAAACAGGTAAATACATAAAATATAGACTTTAGACGTAAGACTTTATTGTGCCTGAGGGGAAATGTTTTTCACAAACACAGAATTTGTTTGACAGATTCAGGTACAAAAAAACTGAAGAAAAAATCAACAGTATACATATACAATAAAGTGCACTCAGGGGCCCTCCTGCACCTGAGCGTCCCGAGGGCAGTTTTTAACGACTGTAAGTTAAGTCTGGAGATTCCGAGGGTTTTTGTAGCAGTTTGTTTCCTTTGTGACTTTGGTCCGTGTAACTACTGTGGTTTTACTTGGACTAAAAAAGACATCGCGCTTTGTACCCATAAACGGAAAGATAATGAAAATGCCTCAGCTCTTTTCTGGTACCTTAATTAACACCAGCATCACATGACAACGTACACAAGTAAATATATACTTCAATAAAATGCATGAATAATTAAACAATTGCAATGATGTTTGTGACAATTTGGTGCGTAACTCTAATGAATTTGTTGTAGTTATTCATTTCCAAAGTTTTAGACGGACTTCTCTGTTGCCATAGAATCAAATACTGACAAAAGTTAAAAGTGAATTGTAGAAAAAGGTTCAGTTGTATCATCTGGACTCAGTTTTAGAAAAAACAAGACGTTTCGACTCTCATCCAAGAGTCATTGTCAATGTGCGAATTTAGACAATTTAAATTGACAATGACTCTTAGATGAGAGTCGAAACGTCTTGTTTTTTCTAAAACTAAGTCCAGATGATACAACTGAACCTTTTTCTACAATGGAACACAAATGAGGGATTACACCGACAGTTAAAAGTGAACATATTACCCTATATATTATTGAAAAAGCAGTTGGAACCATATAACATGGGCTTGATAATGGATTGATACAACAGTAGAAGATGATGGAGTCAACATAGATCAACATAGTGTCAACATAGATCAAGATAGAGTCAACATAGATCAACATAGAGTTAACATAGTGTCAACATAGATCAACATAGTGTCAACATAGAGTCAACATAGTAGAAAAAGGTTCAGTTGTAGTCATCTGGACTCAGTTTAGGACTCAGTTTTTTTCTAAACTGAGTCCAGATGACTACAACTGAACCTTTTTCTACAATGGAACACTCCTGGACGAATGAGGGACTACACCGACATAGAGTCAACATAGAGTCAACATGGAGTTAACATAGTGTCAACATAGAGTCAACATAGAGTCAACATAGAGTCAACATAGATCAACATAGATCAACATAGAGTTAACATAGAGTCAACATAGATCAACATAGAGTTAACATAGAGTCAACATAGATCAACATAGATCGACATAGATCAACATAGTGTCAACATAGAGTTAACATAGTGTCAACATGGAGTTAACATAGTGTCAACATAGAGTTAACATAGAGTCAACATAGATCAACATAGTGTCAACATAGAGTTAACATAGTGTCAACATAGAGTTAACATAGAGTCAACATAGAGTCAACATTGATCAACATAGAGTTAACATAGAGTCAACATAGATCAACATAGATCAACATAGAGTTAACATAGAGTCAACATAGATCAACATAGATCAACATAGATCAACATAGAGTTAACATAGAGTCAACATAGATCAACATAGAGTCAACATAGATCAACATAGATCAACATAGATCAACATAGGGTCAACATGGAGTTAACATAGTGTCAACATAGAGTTAACATAGAGTCAACATAGATCAACATAGTGTCAACATAGAGTTAACATAGTGTCAACATAGAGTTAACATAGAGTCAACATAGAGTCAACATAGATCAACATAGAGTTAACATAGATCAACATAGATCAACATAGTGTCAACATAGAGTTAACATAGTGTCAACATGGAGTTAACATAGTGTCAACATAGAGTTAACATAGAGTCAACATAGAGTTAACATAGAGTCAACATAGATCAACATAGATCAACATAGATCAACATAGTGTCAACATAGAGTTAACATAGTGTCAACATGGAGTTAACATAGTGTCAACATAGAGTTAACATAGAGTCAACATAGATCAACATAGTGTCAACATAGAGTTAACATAGTGTCAACATAGATCAACATAGAGTTAACATAGAGTCAACATAGTGTCAACATAGAGTTAACATAGTGTCAACATAGAGTTAACATAGAGTCAACATAGAGTCAACATAGATCAACATAGAGTAAACATAGAGTCAACATAGATCAACATAGTGTCAACATAGAGTTAACATAGTGTCAACATGGAGTTAACATAGTGTCAACATAGAGTTAACATAGAGTCAACATAGATCAACATAGTGTCAACATAGAGTTAACATAGTGTCAACATAGATCAACATAGAGTTAACATAGAGTCAACATAGTGTCAACATAGAGTTAACATAGTGTCAACATAGAGTTAACATAGAGTCAACATAGAGTCAACATAGATCAACATAGAGTAAACATAGAGTCAACATAGATCAACATAGATCAACATAGAGTTAACATAGAGTCAACATAGATCAACATAGAGTTAACATAGATCAACATAGAGTTAACATAGAGTCAACATAGATCAACATAGATCAACATAGAGTTAACATAGAGTCAACATAGATCAACATAGAGTTAACATAGAGTCAACATAGATCAACATAGATCAACATAGATCAACATAGAGTTAACATAGAGTCAACATAGATCAACATAGAGTTAACATAGAGTCAACATAGATCAACATAGTGTCAACATAGATCAACATAGATCAACATAGAGTGAATGAATGCAAATATGAAGAGAAAAAATGTTTTAATGACATGTTTAATCATAGTCTTATTTATCAAGCTTCAAGGAGATGATTCCTAACATACCAATAAAAAGCCATTTATTTTAAACCGGCATCTATTGTTCGAATTACTCTTGTTAAAAATGCAATGTGGGACATTTATGTATACAAATTCTGTTAAAGAAATGTTAAAGGCGCAATGGACGATTTTTCGGTGATTTGAGAACGCAGGCGGAAGTGCGCATGCGCACTCCCCCGTGCGGACTGATACAACACACACGTGCGTTTGTTTATTAGCGCAATGGAGCGCATCGCATCGCTCGTCTCCCGTAGATTTCTGTCCACTTCTGCGTCAGCTTGAACTGTCTTTCTCCGTCTTCATTTTGCCCCGTACACTGAGGGAACTATATTATGATAGATCCATGCGCTTAGGCACGCGGAAACGTGGGGACGAACCGCACGCGGCTGCAGGTGAGCGGTAGGTGCGTTTTATGATTGATACGTGGCAGGACTGATGATTTATCCATGCGTCGAGGAAATATGATAAAAAAATTGCTGAAAAAAATCGTCCATACCACCTTTAAATGATGTGAAACTTGCGATACAATTTTAACATATTTCAGTATCTATACAGGAGACATTTGAAATGAATCAGAATTACATATTTCTTTGCTCTGATAGTGATTTAATGCGGTACCTCACTTTAAAAAACGTTAAAGAAAGATCATAAACACCTCAAATTCAGGATAAAAACATTTGTACAGAAATATATTTTTGATAATCGTTTGCAAACTTTTTTAAAATTCTAATTTTGATTTTTTTTAATATCAGATCAGCCTTTTTGTGTTGAAACTCATGCGAAACTCTGTGAATTCAAACCAGGTGCCAACAGAAACCAGTTGTGCGTCTGTCACTGAACACGCTGTACCCGACGGAGCCACGCCGACACAAACACGACAGGAAGGACGGCAAACGTACAGGGACTCCTCCAAAGCATTACATCACTCAGTTATTATTAGGAGACTATTTTTACTTTACGTCGCAGACTTAATCCAGAGGAAATCCAGAGGTCATTCACTTTTACAATGTGACTTTAACAACGCCATAATTACAAACACAAAGGCTTTATAATCTGGGTGTTGCACCAGTCCACAGCGTGCACAAGCTTCTTCTTTGTTGACACATGCGGTCTACTGTGTTCATCTAATTGTTTCTATTTGATCAATGCAAAGTACAAAATAATTTACTAAAGTTGTTGTAAAGTTTGGGGTTGCTGAATAATTACGGTGCTATTCATATACTATTTTTGGCTCACACTCTTATTGTAAAATTTTGTAGCACTCAGTTTGACTTAAAGGGGTTTCCACATTTAAAAAACGTGAACCATATTTTCCAGTACATTCCATCCCAAAAAAAGCATAATAAAGAAGAAAAAAACATATATAAGTCGCACTGGAGAATAAGTTGCATTTTTTGGGGACATTTATTTGATCAAATCCAAGACCAAGAACAGACATTTCATCTTGAAATGCAATTTAAAATAATAACAGATTAGAGAACATGGTGAATAGGTGTACGTATGCTAACGCTAACACCTTCAGCTACACGACGCACAGACAGAACTGTGGTAAGTGTCTGGTATGTTAACGTAACATATTAACAGTTATTCAGATAACTATAGCATAAAGATAAGATAAGATAAGATAATCCTTTATTGTCCCACATGGGGAAATTTCATTGGTGCAACGCAGGTAGATACAGAGGTAGATACAGAGGAAAAGAACAGATCACTTATAGGAAGTCTGAAAAACACTTTCAGTAGAAGATCTCCTATAAACAAAAACTCCTACAGACAAAACCTCCCATTTCCCAACAAGGGATGGAGGGGGGAATTAATAAAGATAAAAATAAACAAATAAATAAATACATAAATACCATTGCATGTGATCACGACAGTAATTGCACATGAATATGTGTCACGACGGCACATGGATTGCACATGCTACACACAGAACATGCTAACAAGTTTACCAAAGCATCAGTTTTACCCCAAATCACTAAATCCATTGAATTCTTCTTCCTCTGTGTCACTTCTAAACAACTCCACAAACTCCAGAGGTAGAGGAAGTGCAGATTCTTCTTCTGCGTCGCTTAGAGCCTAGAGCGCCCTCTTGAGGTTGTCAGTGTGAAAATAATGAATAATATCACATATATCGCTCTGGAGTATAAGTCGCACCCCGGCCAAACTATGAAAAAAGGTGTGACTTATAGTCCGGAAAATAGGAGGTGGAAAAGCGCTGCATGAATGTGACAGTTTTACATTTGTCTTCCCTTTGACTTGAGTTCTATGTTGTAAGCGCCGTCGTTCTTCACGTTTAGTTTTCCAGCTCTTACAAATAAACCAAACCTATAGCCGGCCCTGTCCCTGTTACATGTTGTGAGTGACAACACTATGTGCACAGGTGCATGTCATGGAAACACTTTGCACTGAAAGGGCACACACACACGCACACACACACACACACACACACACACACACACACACACACACAAACACACGCACACAGACACGCACGCACGCACACACACACACACACACACGCACACAGACACGCACGCACGCACACACACACACACACACACACACGCACACAGACACGCACGCACACAGACACGCACGCACGCACACACACACACACACACACACACACACACACGCACACAGACACGCACGCACACAGACACGCACGCACGCACACACACACACACACACACACACAGACACGCACACAGACACGCACGCACGCACACACACACACACACACACGCACACAGGCACGCACGCACACACACACACACACACACACAGACACGCACGCACACAGACACGCACGCACGCACGCACACACACACACACACACACACACAGACACGCACACAGACACGCACGCACGCACACACACACACACACACGCACACAGGCACGCACGCACACACACACACACACGCACACAGACACGCACACACACACACGCACACAGACACGCACGCACACACACGCACACAGACACGCACGCACGCACACACACACACACACACACACACAGACACACACACAGACACACACACACATTCCCTCAGGTGCGATGAAGTCACCGCGTATGTCTGGGTCAATCTAAACAATATGACTTATTTGGTGAACATTAAACTTAATACGTCATCAAGCACACTGGTTCCTCAGAACATCATGTGAAAAATGATATATTTTATTTATTAATCGTCTTATAGGCACAACACACACATTGTGCTTTGCTGTTTCACTAAACTATTTCACTAAACAAATTGTCTGTCAAAAAGATAAATGTAAATCATAAGCCACTGCACTGCATTTACAAAGAGTGCAGGAAGAGGTTGTGTTTTAATATTGTGTGTATTATGTTTCCCTCTGACAGTTAATCTGGTTTCTGCACATTTCAACACTCCACTGTAATAAAACCAGTTTGAACAGACATTTGGCATTCACTCAAACATTTAACACAAACTTCTCTTTGTCTTTAGTTCAGCTATTACTTTCCCTTCTTACGACGCTGACAATCGTAGTGTTTCAGTTAGCGATCACTTAATACTTTTATTTAATGACATTTATTTACCCAGTGAAAGTCCAGTTGTAAATCTCTTTTCCAGTGAAGTCCTGACCTCCAGAGAGGACCCGACTGTACACGTTTTAAGAGAGGAAACCTACACAGACACAGGGAGAATATGCAAATGCCACAACACCAGAAGCATTTACGGCCGCGCCAAGTTAAAGATGATACCAAAAAATCCCCATTCATAAGGAGGGAAAAGCGCGTTCGGATATTATGATGTATTTGACTAATACACGAGAACTTCACCTCTGAATCAACCAATCATTGTCATGGTAACGCTTTTGTTACCTCCGGGGTTGTGTGCATTTACATTTCATTTCGCTATAGCGATTGTACAATACACAATGATTTGCACCAATAATGCTCAGGGTCAGTTCGAAAACCGATAAATTAATTCCGATAACCAAAAACCAGAAAGTGTTTTGTGGTTTGAGAATATTGAAGTGTTATTTAATTTACTTTGAGTGTTCCGTTGGGTAAATCATGTTTTTATAGCCGGGAGTAGCCAGCACCGTCCAAAAATCACAAACTACTTCCTACTCGGGCCCTTGGAGTTGACAAAGTCCTTTTAGTCCTTTTTAGACTGGTTGGAAATATTCCAGATATGTCAGGCATGTGGATTGGAGAATTACTAATGTGTGAACAGTGATTTGACTCTCTGGTTGACGTTCTGAAGCGTTGACAGAGCTGAAGGTGAGAGAAAGAGAAAGATGACGACAATGAAACCAGTCAGTCAGAGTCATTGTCTTAAGGAGAAATGTCTCAAAACTTCATGTCATGTGTAGCGCTGTGACGTTTTTATACTATTTAATTATTATATACAGTATTTTCATTGGTATTTATTAATAGCCTTTAGTATTTTGGTCACTGTCGCTCACAATATTGATCTAAAACTACTTAACATGGGGAAATATCATACAAAACTGATGCTGTTAACCTTGTATTTGTTGTACTTTGATCCATTCATGTCTGATTTAATCCAGTATTGTCCTGCCACTGGCCCTTCGAGAGCGCAGAAAATTCCTGTTTACACCTACCCCCTATCCCCGCCCACATCCATCTACTTTGTTGTAGATTGTAGACTCTGAGTCAGACATGTAGCGCTCTAAAATATAACATAGCCACTTTTCAAAAATAAGATACATAAAAGACAATCTGCTGCTTGTCACTGTGAAGAGGCGGAGCTCATCAGTTCTGCAGTTTTGAACAGGAAGTAAATGGACCATTGTTTTACATCCATATCCCAGTTAACAATGAACAAAATGTAAAATGATGATCTACTTATATTAAATTAGAAATTACCTAAAGAAAGCACAGCATTCTCCTTTGATAATAGAAACGAGTTCACTGTCATTTGTGCATTTGTCTGACGTTTTCACAGAATAACAAGTAAGTAGAAGGCTGTGGGCGGGGCTAGGGGGTAGGTGAAAATGGAAATCTTCTCAAAAATATATAATCACTCAAATTAGAACTCTGAGTAATAACCGTCATTGATGAACATTTACAAACGTTGGCGATGTGACGCAACAATAAAACAATGAATAATAATCGGATGATACAAACTGTTGAAATGAAGGTGTTAATCAAGGCAGTACAACTCACTGAAGCATGTGAAACGGTTGTTACATTGTGTCCTAAGTGAGATAAATATTGGTTCAGTCTTCTCGTTTGACATACTGTCTCTGTGTGTGGGAAAGACAAACACCACATACAGTAAAATACTATATAATATGACTTATTCAAGTACGTCCCTAAAACATTATTGCACATCTGAGTCTCAGTAGGATTTCTCATAATAAAAGGGATTGTAAACCAAATCTCTACAAACACTGATAGATATTGCTTTATGTATATCATAAATATATTGTCGGATATTGTTTACTTTGTGATAATCCAGCAATTCCTTCACCTTTTTCCATAAACCAATGACAATGACAGAAAAGTTAGTATTTCTTTACAGACTAAAGTCCATTAAGAGTTTGAGGAAATAAACCTCCTGCCATATGTAACGTTAGCCACATTTATTTATATTTCTCATTTACCAGGCAAGGAACTGGCACAAAAGGGATAGATTGTCTTGTATCCCAAAGGACAATTGCACATCCTCAGTTCCATTCTATCTCCTAACAAGTAACAATTTAATAGCATTACAAGTCATAAGTTATGACAAGTTAAATTTTATTTGCCTGAAATGTGACAAAAACAGTTGTATTTATTATATATATAATAATATATATATATATAATATTTTATCAATTAAGTGTCTTTTTGAGGTCTCTGCCAGAATAAAATGAGATCTACAAATCTCAATGGAAATTTTCTGGTCAAATAAAGGTTAAATAAATACAAAAAATAGCCAAATGTCAGGCTCAGTCTTAAAATAATGTTGATGTTGTGGTTTATTTGGCGTGAGCTATTCGATCACTGTTTTTTAATATCATTATAGAGTGTGTAGACCTCTGTGAAACCCGTACCTGGAGCATGTTGCATCTCGTGTGTGTGAGCGCATACATCGCAGACAAGCTATACATTTGTCACACAGTAATTACAGACCTCTGCGCTGACTGATGGACTTACTATAACGGGCGATAACGGGAAGTGGCTTGGCCTTTCCCCCAAACTGATTAAGTGCGGCAGGTCTGAGAATGGACGTGGATAAACAAACGACGAAACCGTTTCCCCGCCTCCTCTTTTGTCTTTACATGGTTCTGTATAAGATGAAGCAGGTGTTAAACCCTGCAAGAGGTGAACTCATTGCTATGTGAGTCAAACATCTCACCTGACCGACTCTACAAGGCACATTCACCAGTCGATGTCATGCTTTGTCATCCCTCAAACATTGTTGAACAGAACAGTCATTTCTTTCTATGACCTTGAATGGAATTGTGGGGGAAGTTGGGCCGACACGGTTCTATGTGGGTACCTGGAATTGCTCCGTGCCAAGCCTTTAAAATGTACGGTTTCCTGATATTGGTGTAAACAAACATGAATCACTGCAATTCAACAGGGTTTTTTACTATTGCACAATGTCTTACGCTTGTTCTCTTAAGCCTGGATTTGACTCCATCCCATAGGATCATCTTAATTATAGTCTTAATAGTACATAATCCTCAGTGAGGTTGACTCAAGCACAAACAGTAGATGCATTGCTATGGGAAGTATCTTTATGATACTGATATGTATTTTTTTATATATTATAAATTAACACATATTTATGTAGATCATTAGTTTAAATTATGTTCAAAATATTGATCTAAAAGTGCTTAAAAATACAGATGGGTCACTTTAACCTGATAGAATAATAGAGACTTTACGCATGCCTTTAAAAAAACAATTAATTATTAATTAATACATGTATTAATTAATTAATTAATACATGTATTAATCATTGGATTTATTTTGCTTAATTTAATGTTGGACCATAAGGAAAAAGTATGTTCATTTGTGAATCTTTTTACTGACTGAAAAAATACCACAACTTTTTCACGCTTTAGGTCTATTGATTTTCTGTTTAAAATTAACAGATTTTCTGTGCATCGTTGTAATGGCATTTTATTTTTGGAAGCGGCTGATTTTCATTTGCTGTTTTCAATTCTTTTTAGAGCTATACATAATTTCTGAACATTTGTGCTTGACCTTTTTCAAAGAATTGCAAGTAGATGCAGAGCTGTGGGCGTTTTTTCAACGCCTCAATTAGATGACAATACAAGATTACTCAAACTAAATTCAAATACAACTCAGATTAAGCTAATTATAAGAGTAAGAGCATTATAACATAAAACACTTGATTGATTTTACTTCTCCTTTAAGTTTTAATCTCATGCAACCTGTCAACCCAGTCACCCTGATGGAAGCTATAGAGAGAGGAGTGTGTGAAAAATGATATGAAGGATTGCTGTTCAGATGAATGTGTCACCGTCGAAAACCTCATTCACGAACCCTGATATCATAGACAAATACTGACGAATGCTCACGCTGCCACCTAACAACCGCACAAGAGCAAACACGCAAACCACTACCGACCTGTCCATCTTTCACTATAACATTCAAACTAACATTTAAACAGGTTAATAAAAGTTAAATTGTAAGTCGATATCCTGCCGACAACGCCAAAATGCGGTATGTTTAATCAGCAATTACCATGATTGGAGGCGTGTTGTACTCATTCATATTTAGTTTATGTGAGCAGTATTACATGATTTGACCGATCCTTCAGATATGATTTATTTGTTACACCCTCATTTTTATTTAGTTTTGTCTTTCCAATTTCTTTCCACTTCAAATCATAAACCCATTATACCTGCATAGTTACTTTTACTTGAATAGTTCCCCCAAATACTTTTTTTACTCTTACTTGAGTAATTTCTTGTCATTCTTGAGTAATATTATTTTAAACCTTATTTTTTTTATCTACTTTTGCTGTCAGAAGTGAGAAATATTAATTTATTTCAGTAACTTTTCTGAGTTGTTTTCTAACATAATTTACTTATTATTTACTTACTGAGTATAATTTAGTTGGAAGTAACAGTACTCTTACTCTTCCCTCTGTGAGTGAAGGAGACAAAAGCGTTATGTGACCATTAAATCATTTATATATAGCATCTGCTCTTTTTACACCTGACTTTCTCATTGTTTTGTGTTGTTGTCATGTTGAAGCCTATTCTATGGAAATACCAGAATCTGTGCATTATTATTTAGTCCGTCTGATTACATTAAATCTGAATCACTGCTTTGTATTATTCACGTTTACATTTTAACAACTCTATCCACCTCTGCTTGAATAGAATATATTTACCCATCTCATATTGTGACGGGAAAACACTCTACAAATACTAACGTTCAGCCTGGCCATTTGCGACCAACCGTTGAGTGTTTCGAGGGAGTCAGCGCCAGCAGTTCACGCGCAAGCCCGGCCGCTCAGACCTGCATCACATCACGTAAAATGCAGGATTTGGCTTCGCTCCTGGACACCGGGACAGGGAAACGCACAGTCCCAGCGCTGGACAAAAGGACGAGCACACAAGCTCCTGGGCCGGGTCCCAAACGCGGCCCACTGCCTGCCTCTTCTCATTATCTCCGCACAATGACCAATGCATTCCCCCACTAACCTGCGCTTATCACACGCGCGTAACAACGGTCCGGTCCAAAACCTTCCGGGACGGTCTGCCACCTGCTCGTCTCTGCCAAGAATGTTTCAAAGTATTGCTTTAAACGGTTACAAGCAAGTTACAGGTCAAATCCCCTTTTATTGTAGACTGAGACTGAGACTTAGGTCTATAGTGACATGTTTCATTAGATTTACATTAAAAAACTTAAACTGGGTCGCACTGTAAAAGTTTGAAGTAGTCTTGAGAAATTAAATACAATTATTATAAAAAAAATTCCGGATTATAAGTCACACCTTTTTTCATAGTTTTGGCCAGAGTGCAACTTATACTTATATTTATACTTATACTCCGGAGCGACTTAAATGTGATATTATTTGTTATTTTCACACTTGCAACCGCATTTCATACTCCAGTGCAACTTATATTTGTTTTTTTTCTTCTCTATTGCATTTTTTGGCTGGTGCGACTTATACTCCGAAAAATACGGTATATATTTTCAACAAGAATACACATTGAGGAGTCTGAACGTTTTAACTCCACTCGGTTAGTTAGCAGAAGGCACAGAATGAAGTAATATTACGGATATTACGGAAACACGGATTGAATTCGAAGGAAATACTGTAGACTTATCATACAAATCCAAGTTTTTGGATTATTATCTATTTATTTTTGAGAGGACATAATTTAAAGCCCAACAGCGTAAGATTTCAGCCAAAACAAGCTGTACTTTTCGCAGTTTGACCTGTAAATTGGGTCTGGTAGCCTCATCTGTTCGTCTCCTTGGAAATACATACGTTTAGTGCCGTACTATTGCCACGTGTGGGAGTGGTCCAAGGTGCAAAAGGCTTTAAGGGTCGTCATCTGGACTTTGAAATCAACATGTTTCGACTGCCATCCGTAAGTCGTTTTCAATCTGAGAACGTAGAATCTAATTTGTACTGCGCTGCGCTCGATTAGTCTCGTGTTGTCAGTGCAGTATACATGATGTTCTAAGATCTCAAGCTAGCACTACACGACTGAAAATGTCTTCTGGATGGGAGTCGAAATGCCTTGATAGATTCCAGATTGCCACTTATGAGACCTTTTCTTTTTCATAAAGTGGAAAATTCCAGACAAAGCAATAACATCTCCATGAAGACAAGAAGACAAGCTGGTAACTGACCATCTTTCCCAAAAAAAACCCAAAACAACATAGTGCACCTTAAAGTACGCCCACCGTTATTATCACGCACGTACAATCAGGTCATTTTCAGGCTGCGATGGGCCAAGTCCCTGCGATGCACGATTCCTCTGCTCCGTCTATTATAACGACGACAAAGATTTTAACAACGGAACTGACAACCGATGCACATGACTCAATTAGAAATAATTTGGGATTCGATGTGGAGCGGAGCGAGGGAGTCACCGTGCCCTCTGCGATTAGCGAAAGTGGCGTTGGTGACTCGCTGGTTGTCGGTGGAATTATGGACGAAGATGATTCACCCCAACGTGCCTCTGGTCACATTGACCACGATCTCCATGTCTGTTTTGGAGCCAGGAACTCGGGGGAAACTCGGGGGAGGGAGAGATTCTTCATTCATTTACGTGCAAACTTTCCAGTCAGTTCAGTGGGTTTTTGGACTGACCTCACACTTCTTGCAGTCTGCCCTCATTTCCGAAAAGTCCTACTGCAGAGCTGCTACCCGTATCTGTTCATGAAACTTACAATCAAAGCCAAAAATTGTATTCAAGTAAGAATACTGTTGCTTGAAAAAAAAATTGTTCATGTAGAAGCACAAAGCAGTGGTCTAGGAAATCACTCAAACAAAAAGGAAATAAGTATTTGGGGAAACTACTACTCAAGGAAGAGTATTCGTCTTCTTTTGATTATATTATCTACTTTTGTTTCTTCTATTAGACCAGTGTTTAGGTTTGTTTCTACTCGTTCACCACAAAGATAAAATAGACCCAAATATAACGTCAATTCAGAAATACCCTGCATGTCTTATAATAAAACCTACAGTACAGTAGTGGACTAAATCGAGACTAGGGGGCTTTTTTTCATACTTGGGATACTGTTCTAAAAACGTCTGACCACAGGGGGCGCTGTCGTCCTTCCTCTGCTGGAAGGTAAACTGCGCTGTGTAGTTGTTGTTGTTGTTGTTGTTTTATGGCGGTTGGCATCCGAGTGTTGCATTACCGCCAGACTTTATTCCTCAGACTTTTCGTAGTCCTCAGACTCTGTTGTAGTCCGTTGTTGTTGTTGTTGTTGTTGTTTTATGGCGGTTGGCATCCAATTGTTGTTGTTGTTGTTGTTGTTGTTGTTTTATGGCGGTTGGCATCCGAGTGTTGCATTACCGCCAGACTTTATTCCTCGGACGTTTCGTAGTCCTCAGACTCTGTCGTAGTCCGTAAAAGTACTCCTCCCATTGCTTTGGCGTTACAAAGCCCATGAGGTCATGATGTGTTTTTGTGACTAGAATAGTTGTTGTGTCAAAGACCAACCGGCTTTATTCCAGGGAGACTCTTCTTCACCTTCCTCGCCCTCTTTGACGTTCGGTGCTTTGGAAGTACAAAGCCCATGAGATCATGGGACGTCTTTGTTGTTTTACAAAGCCCATGAGGTCATGGGACGTCTTTGTCGTTTTATCCTTTAGAAGTCCTTCTTCCATCACTTTGGCGTTTCTAGGCCCATGAAGTCCAAGCGCGTTAGAACATCCTCTTTCTCCTCATCCTCGGCTCAGTCTCCAACACCCCCCACCTCTATAAACGTTTACCCAGCCCTGTGCTACATAAGTAAGCAACCACAGCCTGACACAAACCCTGTGACTGGATCGCCAGAACGTTCCGCAGATTGAACTCCCGCCCATTATTCCGAAACCACAAGGCCAACCCGGCCCTTTCCCTATCATAAGCCTCACAGCAAATCAGCACATGCTCGACAGTCTCTGGCACCCGACAGTGACCACACAGACCGGTCGGATGTTTGCCTATCCTACTCAGTGACCAATTGAGTCCAGTATGGCCAATCCTCATGCGGGCGAAGGCCCTTTCCTCCCACGCGTTCCTGCCCATAGACCCGCAAGGACCCACACTACCCTGTATGTGATAGAGATGCCGTCCAGTAACACAGTGGCTCCAAAATTCCTGCCAAAGGCCGACCACATGACTCTTGATAACGGGCTTGATTTCAGACTTGCCCAACTCAACCGCCACATCAATTGATGGCCGCCGAAGGGAACGTTTAGCCAGTGCATCAGCCATTTCGTTACCATCCACCCCCACATGCGCAGGGACCCAAATGAAGGAAACCCTCACATCCTTCCTGGACAGGGAGAGCATCAGACAGAAGATGCCATTCAACACATCCTGTCTGCAATCCGATTTCCCAGATTTAATGCTTTGCAATGCAGAAAGGCTGTCAGAGGCCACCACAATGCCGCAACACTGCAAAGCAGATTCCGCCCATTCCAACGCCAACCGTATCGCTATAAGTTCCGACGTGAAAACAGAAAGGCGATCTGTCAACCTCTTCTTGACCGCTAGCCCCAGGTCAGGCACAAAATAAGCGGCGCCAGTACGCCCACTCTCAGGATCCCTAGACCCGTCGGTATAAATAAACACATCACCTGAGTGCTTATCGATGAGCGCTTGAACGGCAAACTGCGGTGCCCTCCCAGCGACTCCTCTAAGCTTGCCATGCAAGCTAACATCAACAGGAGCCGGGACAAACTTCCACGGAGCTATAGCAGACAAAGCCACCGACGGGCTCACACGCAGATCACCAACCCCCGCAAGCCGCGCCTTCGCATTTCCTACCTGGCTGAAAACCATACCGCCAGCCTCACTCTGCCCCCCATCAACCCTGAGAAAGTCCCTCACCGGGTGAAAGCTCGTATGACCTTGCACATTCACCCAGTAAGCCAACAGAAGTTCTAGCCTCCGGAGCCGTAACGGCAATTCCCCCAACTCAACCTGCAGCGCCGAGACAGGGGAGGTCCTAAAAGCCCTACAGCAGATGCGCAAGGCCTGGGCTTGCTCCACATCAAGCTTCTTTAAGTTAGTCTCAGCCGCAGACATGTAGGCTATACAGCCATAATCAATAGCCGCCCTCATGACGGCCCGATAAATACCCAGGAGCGACCTTCTGCTGGCCCCCCAGTCCTGGCCGGATAGACAACGAAGCAAGTTATTCACCCTTTTGCATTTACCACTGACCTCATCAATGTGCCGACGCCAACTAAGCCTCTCGTCAAAGGTGACCCCCAAGAACCTCACCTCCCTGACCTGTTCGAGCACCTGCCCATGCAGTCGAAGGGAGACGTCCCTATGCCCATTGAAGAAACAGATCACTTGAGACTTCCGTACGGACAGTTCAAACCCCCACTTCAGGGTCCACTGCTCCACCTGCTGTATTGCCCTTTGCAGTTTCGCCTCGTAAAACCGGAGATTCCTCCCTCTCACCCATAGAGCGCCATCGTCAGCATAAAGGCTCCTCCCAACAGACCCATCCACGTCGTCAAAGATGTCCTTAATCATAACATTGAACAAGATAGGGCTACACACACTCCCCTGCGGGATCCCATTCTCCACCCCATAGACCCCAGAGTAAGCAGCGCCCACTCTGGTTTGGATACGCCGGCCAGACAGAAAGCTCCGGACCCAGTTAAACAGTTTACCCTTCACACCACACTTCCGCAGCTTAATGAGGAGCCCATCATTCCAAACCATATCGTACGCCTTCTCCACATCAAAGAGCACCGCAATAACCTTTTCTTTCTGAGCCCTGGCCAGCTGGATATCAGATTCCAAACACAACACGGAATCCATGGTGTTCCTGCCCCTACGGAAACCACTCTGGTGCGCGGGAAGCAAACCCTGACTCTCCAAGAAGTAATCCAACCGCTCGGTAACCATGCGCTCCATCGTTTTCCCGAGCTGCGACGTCAAGGCAATCCTATAACTTGAAAGGTCAGACGCTGGCCTACCCGGCTTCAGAACCGGCACCACCGTAGACTGTTTCCACGCAGATGGAACACAACCTGAATCCCAAACACGGTTGAAAAGACCCAGGACTAGCCCAAGCGTGTCATCAGTCAAATGAGAGAGCATGTCATAGCACACCTCATCTTTACCCGGGGCTGTCTGTTTCGCCTTAGAAAGTGCTCTCCTTAGCTCAAACAAACTAAACGGAAGGTCAAGGTCATCTTGAGTCGAAGGCTGGTGCCCAATCAGCTCAGAATTCTGGGCCAAAGTACTCTCCCTGTAGTGCCTTTCCGCAGGTGAGAGATTGTCAGAGCTGTGCACCAACACAAAGGTGCTGGCCAACAGTTCAGCTTTGTCAACGTCGCTGACTGCTTCAACACCATTCAGTATTAGGACCGGGGTCCCATGACGGCGCTCAACCCCATGCATCCGCTTAATCATCCCCCAAACATCCCCGAGACGCGTTTCTCTCCCAATTTTGGAACAATACCGCCTCCAATAGGCACTCTTGGCCGTTCTCACAGTTTTCCGCACAACAGCGCGGGCCCTCTTGTAGTCAATGAGGGCACCCTCAGTGTGGGCAACCCTTAGCCGGCGAAACGCCGCATTTCTCGCCCTAACAGCATGACCACATGCTTCAGTCCACCACGGCACCCGCTTCCTATGTCCACTACCACCACTCTTAGGAATCGTGCCTACCGCTGACTGCGTGATGAGCGAGACAATTGCACTATTGAGATCATCCACCTGAGTCAATCCTCCTTCCTGCAGAACCCTAGAACCATCATCAGCTTTCCTCAGGAAAGCCCCCCAGTTCGCCCTTGCCAACTGCCACCTCTGGATCCTCGACAAACCAACTCCCTCTGATTGATAAAACCCTCTACCACCTGCCCATACCTATCGGTACCACTACCGCCCCACAAAGCGCTATGCGCATTAAAATCCCCACACCACACGGCCTTTCCCCGAACATCCTTACCGATACTATGTAAGGACTCTAACGTTAACTCACCACACGGATTATAAAGGTTAACCACAGTAACAGCTTCACCACCCAGCCAGACCCTCACCGCCAGGGCCTCCGGCGCTTTACTCACACTGACAACAACGTAATTTAGGTCATCTCGGACAAACACAGCCACACCTCCGCCTCTACCCTGCTCCCTATCATTCCTAACACACACATACCCCTGTATCCCAAAACCCCACCTAGGTCGTAACCAAGTCTCCTGCACGCACATAACGTGAGGCTTGTTCAACAAGGTAGAGACAAAATGCTTAAATTCCTGGCCATTAGCACGAAGACTACGCGCATTCCATTGCAAGACAATCACCGCCATTCTGAGCCCCCGGAACCTGACGGCGCATCGGGAGCCCCCCCACTCCCACTGCCAGAATGGGGCAGGGCGCCCTCCCGCAGCGCATCCTCTATCTCCGTCCACTCGGGGCCCCCAGCTCCAAAGTACTTCCCTGCAGCCTTAGCGATGATCTTAGTCTTTTCGGATCTCTTCTTGGTTTGCCCAGTACAGTTAATCACTTCCACTATAAAGAGGAAGAAATCTTTCCTCTTCACAACCAGTACATCCTCCGCACCCACAGGGCCTCTGCCCGTGGAAGCCACACTCACGGGCATCCCAGTGGGGACCTCCCCCTGGCCGCGGGCAACGCTGCCCCCTCCCCTGTCGCCTAGGACACCAGCAGCACTGGCAGCCCCCACTGCATCCACCGTCACCTGACTACCAGACACCTTCTTGACCGCATCCGCGTAGGATATGCCTTGAGAGGCTCTAACTTTTTGCACCTCAGCAGCCCTCTTGCTGAACACGCATCCCCCGTAGGCAGAGCTATGCTCTCCCCCACAGTTACAGCACTTGAGTTTTGCTCCGTCGTCACACTTCCCATACTCGTGGTCTCCTGCACATTTACCACACTTCTGCTTCCCTCTACAGACCGCTGCAATATGCCCAAAGCGCTGGCACTTGAAGCAACGCAGGGGCGGCAGAACATATGGGCGTACGCCATAGCGCATGTACCCAACGCACACCACACGAGGCAGGATCCCACCTTCAAATCTAATCATTATCGACAGGCTGTCACACCTTACCCCATCCCGGGTCATCTTCAACCGCCTAGCATCCACCACCTTAGCTCCAGTCAAATTCTCCTTTATGTCATCCACAGATGTCGTCGTAGGGACGCCTACTATAACTCCCCTGACCGTGCCTCTTACAGCATCAGACACAAGAATGTCCTTCCCCCCCAGACACTTAGCTTCAATCGCCTTCCTTTGCTGAGCCACGTCCTTG
The DNA here is from genome assembly GCF_026437365.1 of Eucyclogobius newberryi. Classification (NCBI taxonomy): domain Eukaryota; kingdom Metazoa; phylum Chordata; class Actinopteri; order Gobiiformes; family Gobiidae; genus Eucyclogobius; species Eucyclogobius newberryi. Next base: position 21,837,638 of record NW_027316532.1, read on the forward strand.
CACACGACCAGCAGCGAGCCATCCCTAAGGACATTCGCATGCTTGACCACTCCCACAGCTACAGTCAGGCTCCTTGTCAACGCCATCGGATCCCACCCCTTAAAGGACGCATTATCCTGCGCGAGCTTTATGAACACCTTACACTCTGAACTCACATCCCCGACATCTGCAACCCCCCCGCCCTGCTCCTCACTGAGAGAGCCCTCCATAGACGAGCAAGAAGACGCCCTACGCTGCACAGGATCAGTGGCTCCAGGGGAGTCCTCCCCGCTGTTCATATCGTCACCGACCAGGTCACGCTTCCTCTTCTTCTTCCCCGTCATACGGACCGAGGCGTTCCTCTATGTTGCCGTAATATCCAAACTGTTGTCGTTGTTGTTTTTTATGGCAGTTGGCATCCAAGTGCACGTTGTATGAAGAGTATATAAAATGGCGTAGAAAGTGGCCGTGGCGTCCTTGCACACGACCAGCAGCGAGCCATCTCTAAGGACACTCGCACTCTTGATCACTCCCACAGCTACAGTTAGGCTCTTTGACAATGCCACTGAATTCCACTCCTTAAAGGATGCACTATCCTGTGCAAGCTTTATGATCACCTTACAGTCTCTGCTCTCACCCCGGATATCAATAGCTTCAGCCTCATCCTGCTGCTCATTCCCAGAACCCTCGGACGAGCTAAGGGACTTTTTACGTTTCCGGGCACGTGCAGCCAGAAAAGGCTGCTCCTCCACGCCGTCCAGAACGTCTTCCATCCCCGATCCACTCTCCTCCGCCATCTCCCGTCTCTCCAGACCGTGCGCTGTGTAAATCAGCCGTTTAGACGCGTCACTGCAACATCGAGTGACTCTTCTGATGATGACAACAGACAAAGCAGTCGAAACTCAAGAGAAAACTAACTGTCTGGAGGAAACATCTGATTTATGATTTAAAGTTGATGAACAGTGTGTTTCATCGACGCAGCTGCTGTTGTGATTTTGGACGTTACAAAATAAATTGAACTGAATTGGTTCTGAAAGAAAATTTCCCCTCATTTCCCCCCATTTTCACAAAATGAGTTTATTAAATGTTTGAAAGCTTGTTCTCGCCAATGTTAAGGTAAAGATACATTTTATCGCCCTCTACATTTGACCCATCCTTGAATGCTGCGGGGGCCTCTCCTCAGGAGCAGTGGTCAGGGCCCTATCTCCAGATCTTTGTGCTAGTCTTACCTATGGGACCTGTGGAGCACCACCAGAGGAAACCCACCCAGACACCGTGTTATGGTCATTAGTTACCACGCTGCTGCTCAGCCTTCGTTTTGCTGTTAAACTCTTGATATTTTAATTTTTGTAAAACCTCATGGCAAAAATTAAGAGGGAATTTACTTCTAGAACCGAAGTAAACTTTGAACTTTGACTGTTGAGCTCCACGGGATGAACAAAATGTTAAATCATGCACAAAATCTGGTATTTTCAATAGACCGCAAAAATTATGAAAACAAAATCCTTCAACTGTGTCGCATGAATAAAGCTTTTGTCACAGTGAGAAGAGAAACTAAAACTTTTATTCTAAGTAAGACACTGTCAATTATATTCAGTACTATAAAAGAATGGTGTCTGAAAACTAGTCCTCAGACAAGTACAACTGATCTAAAATGTTCTCTACGTAGCCTAAATGAGTAAATATGGAAGAAAGGCCAATCCTATTCCCGAATATCAATTGAATCATAAATCTCTCTGCAGAAGAATAGTTTTAATTTACATTTGGCCATTCATCTGGCTGATACACATTCACGTTGGCCCACAGAGGAAAACAAGTTTGGGAACTCTTTCAATAAAGCATTGGAAAAACATCCGAACAGCTCAAAATGCATGCGCCAGATCCAGTCACAAATATCTTCTTACACTGCTGTCTTTATAGTTGCTAGGAAACATATCCGAACACATTGATATCTGGAAGAACTTTTCCACAGATCTTGAGTTCATGCCTCATTACCTCACCACATGCAAATGCCGGACAGGTGTCAGCATGTTTCATCCCATCGTAAGAGGAGTGAAAGTGCTTCAGGGGCCAGAATAATCGCTGCTGTTCTTCCACGAAGCAGAGTTACGAGTCGCGCCTATGTTCGAGCGCATTGTAGCCTTTTATTAGGTTTCTGCTGCATGGAAATGTGACTTTTGCTCAGCGTAATCAGAGTAGCTGTAGCTTCCAGTCGAATTGAGAAGGAAGAATCAGAAAAGGTTTATTGCCATTGTCGTTGATCACAGTTTTCAAACTATGTGTCTCAGCGTTAGATGCAACATAAAACAACGAATGATAAAATAATAATAATAGCAACGTCTATGGAGTCAATTGTGGTGTTTTATTGCTTCCTTTCCGTGGCATTCAACCGAAGTAAGAGCAAGGCAAGAACAAATAAATAATGATTACATTTTGTCCGTATAACCGCTGTGTTACTAGCTCATTACATTAGCACAACCGTTTTTCATAGATTTGTGAATTAAACATTTAAAAATACTCAAAAATACATTCATTTCTACAACACGCCCTGTTCCCTGGTCAACTGTAGCAAGATCCTTGTGTTCGAACAATGCTCAACACGTTTTGTCCATGTTTTTACCATGTTTTTAACCGTAGTTCACTTTACTTACGGTCACAGCGGAAGTTACCAAAATAAAAGCGAAACCTTATAATACAATGTAAATGTGTCAAATTGACCTTTACAGTAGCAAAATGACCTTTACTCGCCTCAATCCAGCCGACCACCGACTCAGATCTAGTCATCCATATCAGAATGGGATGGGGGCGGGGCCGCCGGGAACACAATGACTAGTGTGTGGCGCGTGAGTGAGTGAAGGGTGGTCGGTGGAGGGGACTACGCACATTGACTGTAGCGATGTGACAATAACCGAAATAACGTGATACCGTATTGTCACAAGTTTCACAATAATATCGCGGGCCATCGCAGTGTTTAAAATGACCAGATTCTGCTTAAATACGTTGTTTTGTTGCAGAATTAGCTTGAAAACAGAGGGTACTACACCGCGATCATATGTACTTTAACTTTTGATGATCATGATTCGCACACAAAAGCTTGTCAAGGCCTTTAAGAAGTAGCACATGTACTACTCTGTTTGCCTCCTTGAAATATCGCAGTAAATAGTGTACAGAGAGATGCATATCATATTGTACTGTGAGATTCGTATACCGTCACCTCTCTTTGGCAGCCTCGCTTCTGTCAGACAGCCCCAGGGCAGCTGTGGCTACAGTTCTTCGAGAGATAAACCTCCTTGATTTTCACTGTGCATTTTATGAGGATTTTTGCGCATTGTCCCTGTTTAGAGTTTATGAAGAGACAAACTTCAAACTGAGCTGCACTGGAGGAAGTACTGACATGTCTCGAGCGTTCTACTTTGGTTTAAATCTGCAGACTATAGAGCATTGTTTAGCTGATTTTGGGCAGCTAAAGATGATGCAAAAGAATATTAGTGCACTCTTTCTACATTTGATGGAAGAAACCTGACACTTGATCTGCAACAAACGTCAACTGTTGGAATTCAAATCAGATTAACCATTAATCATGTATGTAATCTTAAACCGATTTAGTGTGTTGTCATTTGAGCCTGTAAACTGAGGTCCATGTGGGACATAGAAGTGGGCAATATTGACACATCATTGTAATTGTGAATGTTGTTTTGAGGATGTACAACAGTTGAGTAAAGGGTAATTTGGATTTCTTGTTTATAATGATGATAAAATATATAAAATGGTGACAAAAAAGCACATGTTGCGCACTGTCTTTTCACATTTGTCTTTTGGACTGACATTTTATCTAAGAATCTCTAACATATCTTTATCCAAACATTGTTATCAGGACACTCCAAAGCATCACACACCTCTATAGCTCAGGGTTTGAACTATGATAAATTATTAATAAAATAAACTATTATTAACCTTTATTGATCTAATATCACACACGTGAGGTAAAATTCACAGTGAATAGAATGTTCCGATTCTTTCTTTTCCTGGTGTTGAGTTACAGAGTAAAGACACACAAGGATTTATTTTTCCTGATTTATTACAAACTGTTGCAGGTCAAAAGGCACTGAGGAAATGTCCCTTACAATGAACTGAGTCTAACACAGTGAGACCGTCAGTCGTGTTATGAATGTCACTATGTGCTGCTGCAGTTTCACTATTGTTTTTTTTTTTAACACGAGGCAATAATAAAAATGAAAACACAAGAAACTTTGTAACACACAACAATGCAGTTGAAACCGTAAACTAACCTTCAAGTATCACATTACACCCTCTGAGGTCATCACTGTGACAATAACTTACAATATACTTAAACGTTCAATAAATAACCAACAATAATTCAAACATCGTACAAAATAAGGCATAAAGTCTCTTATGAGTTTTCTCTCTTTCAATTTAAATACAAAAATAAATATAAAAATAAATAAATATTAAATAAATATTCAAATAAACCTACAGATGAATGTCAAACTAGAGTTCAGTAGTCCTTTCTTTCAGTATTACAGTCGGGTTGACCTCGCTGCCGCCCGAGTGGGACGTGCTGGAGTTGATGACCACCGCGCCCGTGTCTTTCATGTCGGGCACGTGGAAGGACGCCACGGGACAGGGGCCCCGCACGTTGTTGCAGACGAGCCTCTGCAGCGAGGCCGTGTTGATGATGTCGAAGCCCGCCTGGCCCCCGAACGTGCTCGGCTTCCAGTACTCGGGGGAGCAGATGGCGTTCCCCATGAGGCCCTTGAGGGAGAAGGGGGCGCCCATCTCCACCATGGTCTCCCCGAAGATGGCGTCCTCCCTGGGCTTCTCCACCAGCAGGCCCGGGTAGAGCTCCACGGCGTCCACGTGTCCGTACATCTCCTCCAGGATAGCAGCCATTTCTGTATCTCCTGAATCAGATGAAAATAATGCAGTTTAAGAGTGATGTTGAGGAGGATTTTTCTCATCGAACTTGAGCTGATCTTTATTCATCTTTACGCAAAGCTTCACACCAAGACTTCGTTAAATATTTGGGTCTGAACGCTTTCCAATTCAAGCAAAAATATCAACCATCTATCATCAAAATCAGACTTTGTGCAGTGCTAAGCTGTATGTCGATCGACTTACATGTAAAGCTACACTCTATGGCAGGCATGTCCAAACTAGGGCCCGGGGGCCAAAAGCAGCCCTCAGACCAATTTCTGTTGGCCCTCCAGCTTCCTGCTATGTCGGCCCAAACAACAAAAAGTAGTACTTTTTACTGTGAAATTGGGAAGATTCAGGCATATTGATGTTACACCAACCTAATATTAATGTTCTAGGTCTAATTAAAGGTGTGGAGGCTCATCGCAATTACGTCAAATGCTACATTTCGAATGATTCACTTTGTCATTCAACAAATTCGACATTGTCACGTTGTTTGTGGCCCTCTGCCCCAATTAAGTTTCAAAATGCGGCCCTTGGTGAAAAAAGTTTGGACACCCCTGCTCTATGGGTTTCAGAGTGATGAAAATGTGCACTTTTGCCACAGCACTTAACAAAAAATAAATAAATCATATCCTTTGACTAGTAAAATGTATCCGAATTGATGGCAGGAAGTTGAAACCCATGAACAGATAACATTTTGTCGATTTAAAACCTCTTCAGTTGCTTTCAAATCCTAAACAACCCTCTGTTCTTCATCAGCGACGCAGTACGTTGGCCTTTATAAGCAGGAGACCTCACAAGAGAGATGTTTATGCTTTTGGAGCTGTGTTTACAACCTGCTTACTCTATCCACATGTGAACATCTGGTTTGTTAATGTCACCGGAACATCCACTGCATTTCTCAACCTCTACAGAATGCAACTGCACTTTCCCCCCGTCAATAAAGTAAGTCCTGACTCTAAACGACTCCTGTACGACACACTGTACTGTACCTAATGTAATGCAAAAGCGGCTAACATACAGAAATGAAGTTGTATTTACGTGTCTCACCTGTCATGTCTTCAAAGGAGCTGTAAGGCTTCATGTTGAACCTCTTCCTGTAGGCGTTCAGCGATTGGTAGCGCATTTTACGGCTGTTTTCGATGGACTTGATGGACACGTACAGGATCGGACCCGGGACATTTCGACCGCCGGCAACCTACGAGCGAAATCAAGGATAACGTTAGCAACGCGGACGTCAACATTTGGCGAAACGGGAGCGCGCAGGCCGACCGATCCGTCCTTACCCGTCCGGCGATCTGCTTGGTGAAGGAGTCGACCAGGTTGCTGATGCCGTGCTCGGTGACGACAGTCGTGTTGAAGACGAACTCCTTGTAGCTGTAGTCGCGGTCCTCGATGCGGAAGGAGTCGGGCATGAGCGGGTGCCAGTGGTACAGCGTGTTGAACTCGGACGAGATGCGGTTCTGGTACTGGAACCTGTGGCTGAACAGCAGCTCGGGGTCGAACTTGAGCTTGAAGTTGTAGCCGCTCAGGTGCTGCACGTAGTCCTCGATCACGATCTTGATGGTTTCTCCTGAAAGAAAGAAAGGTGATTAATATTCACAAAATGCCTAAAACAAGCGATAAATAGCACCACATGCATTTAAATAGAGGAATTTGCATCGAAGAAGGCGCTGGTTCCCAGACAGTAAAGGCGTGTATGCATTTCCATTGTAATAAGCAACATTTTCTCACATCTAGTTCCCTATTTCCACAAAAATAAACCTGTGTGAACAAGAAATGTCAGTGCAGCAATCACACATGTTATCGGTCACTTCCTCTGTTAAAACAATTCAAAAGATCGACCAAAAAGATGAATAAATTGTTCCACATGTTCTACTACAGCTTTTCAAAAACAATTCACATCCAAAAGATGAATAAAACTATCAAGAACCAATAGAAGTGGGACCTTTCCTGAATAGTTTTAACATTCTTGATCTATATCAGAAGAACTAGTACAAAACCACTAGGTAATATATGAAAGAAACTATCATTTTGTATTGAAAATGACGTGATATTGCACAGAAAGAGCACTTAATCTTCTGTTATTGTGGTATTGAAATCAGTAAAGAGCCATTTTCTTAGTAAATGAAAGCATTTTATCGGCACTCTTCTCTTTTAAAGTAAATTTTAGAACAATTTGTATGGTTTGATCCATATTTTGCCGTTTTGTAAAGCACTTTGAAATACTTTGCGTACAAATGACGCTCAACAAGTCAAAGCTTAAGTCAAGTTTGAACTTTCCGCACGATCAGGACCACCACCTACCGATCAGAATGAGCCTGGCGGTCTGGAACAGCCGCTCGTCGTCCCAGTACGGGTGAACCTCCTTCAGGACGTCGCAGACACGGTTGTGCTCGCGGAGCCAGATCGTGGCGTACATCATGAGCCCGGGGACCAGACCGAAAGCTTCGTGTCCCACCGCGAACCTCTGAGACTCCGTGACGTGGGGCGGATAGTGCATGGCCACGCCCACGTCCTGCACCGTCGGGGGGTACATCTCGCCATTCAACATCTGCAGGGAAAGAAGAAGGAACTGTGAGAGGCGTGAAGCGAGAAAATGATGAACATATTTATCATTAAAGCTGGTGGAGGGTCCGTCACCTGCTCGTCACACCTATCTACTGTTCTTTTTATTCAATTCGAGGTGTTTTTATTGCCAGAATTGTGGCCATTTTGTGGAACTTTCAACGATAAAACATCTCCATGGAGAATAGAAAATTGGTTTGAAAACTAGTGGTCCTTTGAAGGGTTTTTAGATTCTATTAGACTGGATCAATAAAACATATGGACCGGGGACCAAATGCAGCAGCAGCCGTGGAGACATACCTGGTGTTTGAGCTTTCCATCTTTGAAAAGTCTCAGCTTGTGTTGTCTGTCCAAGGAGACTCCGTAAATGTGGCTCAGATCCACCTGCAAAACAAAAACGACCTTGTTAGTGTGATGTCTCTTTACAGTCACGTAGTCGGCAGAAGTTACGCGATGTCTAAAGACGTACCCCGTGGCCTGGAGCTTCGGTGAAGGCTGGGCCCCTCTTCAGGTCAGATTTGAAGAACTGATGTGTGAAATGTTGAGCGAAAAATGCAAACATGAGGCTGCTGCCCTGTGGGTCGGGGATAAAGTGTCTGCGGGCGAGAAGCTTCTCCGCCAAAACCTTTGCATCGGGCAACTCCTTCTTTCCTGCGAACATAAAATACAATTAAATTAAGCCTTGCTACAGTACAAATACAAGTGGATATAATTACAGCCTTTATTTATTTATTGCTGTACTTGCTTGATGATCAAATACACATCATTTTTTACTTTTAAGTTCAAATTGCGTCCTCAAAGCGTACCCATTTCGATGCATCCAGGCTACAGAAAACACACAATGCTAAATGATCCTAGCCATTATCGTAGCAAGTTCAATGACCTTGAAACGCACCGCAGCGCTTTGTTATAAATAAATAAACCTGTCGTGCCTAGCCTACCCAGACACATAATTAGTGTATTTATGGCGCTTCCTGTGACGTAACGACGACAAGACGCTCGTCGGCGAGCTACGAAGAATCTGAGAGAACGGGTTTTCTGAGAGCCGGAGAGAGAGGGAAGGAGGACGCACGGGCTGGCTGTACGCTTACCTACAACTCCCATGGGTGTTGGGCAATCCTCTGGCAACGGGGGGAGCGTCCGGGTGAAATACGACAGGTTCGAGTAGGCTTCCCAGCTTTTGTAGCCGTAGTCCGCGTTGTACGTCGGAGGGCTGTCGATCATGTTCGAGCGAGCTGTAGGAATCAAGGAGACAACGTTAATACACTCGTTTCTGCAAATAAAGCACGTCCAGGCCCATTTTGCCGCGCTGGAAACGTAGATATGACTTACAGGTGAGGACGTATTTCATGATGGCGTCTCTCAAAAACGAAATGCCGTTGACGATATTCCAGAAACCCTTAAAATGCGTCAGGATGTAATGGACCGTATTGGGCGATGGCTTGAGGGTCACTTTGAGCCAAGTCCTGAAGTCCGCTATGAAATGAACAAAGGCGATGAGTTATACAAGTGAATAAAGGCCATAAGTTACGGATAAAGGCGATAAGTTACAAATGAAGGCGATAAGTTACGGATTTTGTAAAGGAAATGCTCACGTTCTGTGCAGTTTTTGCCAAAGAAGCCGGTCCGCGTGCAGTCGCATTCGTAGTCGTCTGCGCCCGCTTCCATACAGACGCCAAGGTTCTGGCATGGCTGTGAGCAACACGGATTACCTGAGGAAAAAAGAATAATTTAATACCATGACAGAATGCAGTATACAAATGTAATCGATTTAAAATGATTAAACTTAGACAAACATCACTGATCCACAAGGGAAAACATGTGAACACAGCAGCTCAAACATTACAATATGAGCTCCAAAAATAAGTATTAACACGGTTCTAAATAATTCAAATAGGAAATATAGCAAAGGATGTGTCAAATATGGTACAAAGATGCATACGGTATTTATATATGTACAGATAAAGTCTTCTATTAGAATTGTCCTGCTGTCTTGGGAGCAACTGTGCCTTCTTTTCTTTATATTTTTGTAAGTAATCCCTCCAGCAGATCAAATCCACTCTTGCAGTTTAATCAGCAAATTGTAATAAATAATATGTTATGACTGCAAATAACTTTATCAAAGCCTATTGTCTATTGTGGAAGATAGTAATAAAGTGTATGTTATGGTGACAAATAGCTGCTAGATCACCATCAAACCCGAGGATAGTAACAAATAGTATGTTATATCGGCAAACAACTACATCAAACCCATATCTAATGTTTAAGATAGTAATACATGGTGTGTTATGATGGCAAAACTAAACGTTATCAGTGTCATTTCTACACAAAAGACAGTTTGCACCAGCAGACACGTGTAGAATACAATAAAGCGCACTTCTCTGACTTCAATTAAAAGGGGGAAAAAAGTGGTTTGTTCTTGTTCTTACCCGCCTCGCAGAGCAGAAAGCCCAGTGCCAGGAGCAGAGCCGCTGTCGTGAGTCTGAACATACTCCGAATACTTTGTTCTGGTGTTTGCGCGTCTGCCTCTCCGTTTCCTCCGCTGCCGCGTTTGCGCTGTGTGTGCCCGACCTGTCCGCAGGAGCGCGTTTATACGGGGCCCCTCTCCAGCTCCTCCCCCCTCCGTGTGTCCGCTTCCCATCGTCCCATCCCATCTCATCATTCCCGCGCGCCTCCGGGACCAAAGGATCCACTTTGATCTTGCTCAATTCAGTGTGTTTCCGACTCTCATCAGATCCACCACCAGAACAAACATGCATTGTCATTGTAACTCGTGAACAAAATGCTATAAAATAATAAATAGTAGATGAAATGTAGTAAATAGTAGATGGAATGTAGTAAATAGTAGATGGAATCTAGTAAATAGTAGATGGAATGTAGTAAATAGTAGATGGAACGTAATTGGGGACGCGGCGCGCTCCGGGTGCGTCAAATGGTAACAACATGCGGCAAATTCAGTCACTCATATCATTGATTGGGTAAAATCACACGTTTGTTACTAATGATGTAATGATTTTTTACATGGCTGTGACTGTATAATGACTGAATGGTGATGTGATGTCGTGTCAATGTTCATTATTACAAGTTGATTTGCGCAATGCACTATAGGCTCATTTTAATATTGGCGCAATGGGGAAAAGTATAGTGTAGTTCAAAAGTAATTAACTATATGTTTTGTGTCAAATATAAATGACGGAATGATCTAGTTTGACAAAATACTGTAATTTTTACTTCTGTAAACAAATCCTGTCACTTTTGACATGACATTACTCAAGTCACCAAAGGCTCTAATAATCCAAATACTGATTTTATTTCATCTTTCTCCTAATAACCAATAGGACTAAAAACGTTGAAGTTTAATTTCTTTTACATTATTGCGAAATGGGGAAAAATATAGACTTCATAGGCCTAAATGTACATGTTTTATGTCAAACCTATATGATGCCATTTGATCCAGTTCTACAGGATAGACTGATTATAATAATTAGGCCCGAGCGCCACAAGCTGGCGAGAGGCCTATTAATCTCGTAAGGCCGTGCAAAGGCTGCGAAAGTGCGCACGTAGTGCGCAAGAAATCGAGCGCAAAGCGCTCGCCCACATCCAAACACTCACTAACGCACTCCTTCACTCACGCACGCCCCGTGCATACTAATTAGTAGTAGGAAAATGGAACATTACCGTTGTAAACGGGCGAAGCCCGTGCAAAAGTGCGCACTAAACGAGCACTTTACGTTCGCGGTCGTCATCCCCATATAAAGCACTCATTTGCGCTAAGTAGCTCACGAATACGTTCCCCATCTCTTGCATGTTCCGTGCATATAAGCATGTAATGCAAAAATTTAACATTATTACTGTATAGAGGGCCAAAAACACAAAGTGGGCGGAGCCCACTCAAAATTAACGAAAGTACCCGTCAGTGACCAGGGACCCACACCATGAGGTAGGAAAGCGCTCGCGCTTTCCGAAAATGTATAGTTTATGATATTTGAAAAATGGGAAACATTGTTTTCGCATCGGAATATTATTCTCTCTTCTTCTTCTTCTTCTTCTTCTTCTTCTTCTTCTTCTTCTTCTTCTTCTTCTTCTTCTTCTTCTTCTTCTTCTTCTTCTTCTTCTTCTTCTTCTTCTTCTCGGGACCAACCCCCCTATTTTTCACCCAGTGAACATTGACGAAAAGTCACAAAAATTTACACACCTCTAAAAATCCTGCCTCTCTACATTCTGGCTATTTCCCTTTTCTAAAATAAAAAAATTGGCGCATCAGCGCCCCCAAATGTACCAAAAATGCATTGAGAGATAGGAAATGACCCAAAAAAAATCTGATCGTAGAATCATGAAATTTGGCGCAGAGGTAGATGGTGACAAGAGAAGTAAAAAATATTATTTCGGCAACGCCGTCCACCCAACCAAATGTCGGCCATATTGCTTCAAAAAATGGCTAAGCATGACTCGGGAGTTTTTCCAAACGTCGTACTTTTACGAACTCCTCCCAGGGCGCTGGCCCTAAAAAGCTGAAATTTGGTGAAAATGCTACTGAGGAGTGGGACATCAAAAGTTATTCAAATGACATTGATACCTGTCACGGTCTCTGTGCGGCGAAGCCGCAAACTGTAGCTAGAATTTCAGAAATCTTCCAAATTTAACATTTCTGCCGTTTGCCCAGATAAAGTCCGAATTGCGTCAAATTAGAATCAGTTGTTAAACTCTTTGCCCTAAACCTACTTGAAGTGAAATAAATAAATTTGGCACCACAGCGCCCCCTACAGATTTTATATGGAGGTTAAATGTTTAGTTTTACGAAATCATATGAAATTTGACACACAACTCAATTTTAGCATCCCCATCAAAAAAGTCAATGAGACCCATGTCATAATTGTTATGGCTTTGCCGTAACGATGACCGAAACCTTCCATGTTATTCCAATGGGGAAAACGCCAGAACATGTTTACACTTTATACTTTCACAAACTCCTCCCAGGGCGTTAGCCCTATTAACCTGAAATTTGGTGAGACTCATCTTCAGGGGTGGACCATCAAAAGGTATCCACATTTTATATAAAAAGTCACGGTCTCTGTGCGGCAAAGCCGCACATTTTGCCAAGAATTCAAAATAAAATTGCTTTTTGATGGTAAAACAAAGGGGAGAAGATGTGACAGCGTCACAGATTCAGCAGTAGGCGTAATAAAAGGACAATTGGGGCGCGTTAGCGCCCCCTCTTCGTGCGGCATGGCGGCGGCGTGGCGGCGTAGCAGCGGCGGCGTGGTGAGGGCTGATCATTGCCGCTTGCGGCTTTAATTTTTTTTTATTATTGTTTTTATTATTATTATTATTAATATTAATTCTTTCATGTCACCGTCGCTGATTATACCTGTGGTCTTCTTGGATTCAAGAGTCATCAAACATGTCTCTCAACACATTTTTTGACTTACAGATATCAAATATAAAAGTATGTGTATAATGTATATATAGTGCGTTGTTTCTGGTGCCCCCTGGCGGACACGCGCGCCTGGGGCTGGTCCATGGGCCGGACACATGGCTGGACAGCACCAGCTGGAGGAGGAAACGCTGTCAAAGTCTGACCAGTTCACGGAGTTTCTCGTGACTCACTCTCTGAACTCTGCTGTCGTTTTGACTACGTGTCAGTTATTTCCCGGTGGAGCGTTGTCTTGTTGACCTTGTCATCTTTAGTGCGCGTTATTCCGGCTCGCGCCGTGACTCCTCCTTCTCGCCCGCGCGCGGCGGTGCGATGATCACGGGCAGAATGACTCCTGTTCTCAGGATGATCCAAACGCTCTCCTTCAAAGGTATGTTTACTTGTCTTATTCACTCTTCTGTGTCTTGACTTCAGTCGTTTTACGCAACAAGACGCGAGGGAACCAGAAGCTGCAGTTCCTCAACTCTCTCAACTTTTTGCGGAACTTCATTGTACGAGGAACATTAAAACGCGTTTTTACTACAGAGAGAAGTGTCATTTCTGTAACTGGGACACTCTGGGCTTGTCTTAATAATATGTCTAATATATGTGTGTTTTCCGGAGCGCGTGAAGCTCATGCTGTACATGCGTTACATGCGTTACATGCGTTACATAGTCTACAAGTGAAACCTGACATAGTAATAGGACAGTCTTCTTGTGTAACATGCTTGTAACACTCTGTCCCCTCAGATCTGACCTTATCCTGAGTCTTGAGCCCAAACAAATCAGGCTAAACCTGTTTATTTCACCTTAAGCGTTTGTAAAGTCATGAAGTGAAACATCACGTCATTGTCATCACCGTGACACGTATTTGGAATGACAACATAAACTTTCATTCATAAAGTCATTATTTACAAGCTCATAAATGAGCCTGAACACTAGTGACAGTTTACTTAAAGGTGTCACCTGCTTGTCTCCATGGAGATGTTATTGCTACAGATTGACTAATGATGTTTTTTAATGGACAATAATGATAGTTTTGAGAAACAAAAAGCAGAAAAGCCTCTGTCTATATTTTATATTTGCAAAGTACAAACTCTCCCGTTTGCATTGCCTGGAATATGTCGGTGTAATCTTTCTACTTCAGGAAGGCTCCTCCCAATGGGCGGGTCTTACCACAGAATAGTATTAATATCGGAGTTCTCGACCTAAATTCTGTTATTGACAATGACTCTTGGATGAGAGTCGAAACGTTTATTTTTCAAACTGAGTCCAGATGACTACAACTGAAGCTTTTTCTACTATTGCCTGGAATGTTCAACAGTGTGGCATTAAATACTCAGCATTTATGCAGTTATGGCTGAAAAAATATGCATTTTTACAGTGAGCGGGCTCGCCTCGCCACATATCTGACTGGTAACATGGCCTGGAGGTGCTGCTGAAGCCGCTCGGTGCTGCTGAAGCCGCTCGGTGCTGCTGAAGCCGCTCGGTGCTGCTGAAGCCGCTCGGTGCTGCTGAAGCCGCTCGGTGCTGCTGAAGCCGCTCGGTGCTTGTCTTATCATTCCTGCAGCTGTTTTGCATGGCTCTGTTTGCCTCTCCTTTCGTGTCCTCATATGAAAATGTGCCCGTTCAGCCCAGAGCCAGGATTCGTCCCTGGCAGGACCGTCCTCTTCCTCCTTCGTGTTTTAAACAGGGACAGACTGAACTGGCTCCTCTAAAAGTTGGAGCGTTGATGCAAAGTACGTGACGGTCGTGTGCACAAAGAGGATACGTGCTGCCGGACCACTCGCTTCTAACACACGTTGCTGAGCAGACGGAGCGCTCTGACCTGGGGCTCTAATCCACGCTCCAAGGCTGTTTGATAAGTGAGAAGCTCTAGAGGAGAAAACATGAGATCACTTGATAGTTGTTAAAGGAAAGTGCAACTGTTGGAGAAACGATGAACAGACAAGACAAAACAATAATCTCTCTTGTATTTTCACCATGGTTATGTTGCTGCACAGACTCTCTTTGGCTCATTATAGTCCAGATGTAGACTTGATTTTGTCCTGTTTTAGTCCTGGCCTGGTCCATGGTTAGTACTGTGTTTAGTCCCAGTTTAGTTCCGGGTTTAGTCCTGGTTTAGACCCAGTTTAGTTCCTGGTTTAGTCCTGATCTAGTCCCAGTTTAGTTCCGGGTTTAGTCCTGATCTAGTCCCAGTTTAGTTCCGGGTTTAGTCCTGATCTAGTCCCAGTTTAGTTCCGGGTTTAGTCCTGATCTAGTCCCAGTTTAGTTCCGGGTTTAGTCCTGATCTAGTCCCAGTTTAGTTCCTGGTTTAGTCCTGATCTAGTCCCAGTTTAGTTCCTGGTTTAGTCCTGATCTAGTCCCAGTTTAGTTCCTGGTTTAGTCCTGATCTAGTCCCAGTTTAGTTCCTGGTTTAGTCCTAATCTAGTCCAAGTTCAGTTCCGGGTTTAGTCCTGATCTAGTCCCAGTTTAGTTCCGGGTTTAGTCCTGATCTAGTCCCAGTTTAGTTCCTGGTTTAGTCCTGATCTAGTCCCAGTTTAGTTCCTGGTTTAGTCCTGATCTAGTCCCAGTTTAGTTCCAGGTTTAGTCCTGATCTAGTCCCAGTTTAGTTCCGGGTTTAGTGCTGATCTTGTCCCAGTTTAGTTCCGGGTTTA
Organism: Eucyclogobius newberryi; assembly: GCF_026437365.1. NCBI lineage: Eukaryota > Metazoa > Chordata > Actinopteri > Gobiiformes > Gobiidae > Eucyclogobius > Eucyclogobius newberryi. Next base: position 21,853,193 of record NW_027316532.1, read on the forward strand.
GTGCTGATCTTGTCCCAGTTTAGTTCCGGGTTTATCCTGATCTAGTCCAAGTTTAGTTCCGGGTTCAGTCCTGATCTAGTCCAAGTTTAGTTCCGGGTTTGTCCTGATCTATTCCAAGTTTTGTTCCGGGTTCAGTCCTGATCTAGTCCCAGTTTAGTTCCTGGTTTAGTCCTGATCTAGTCCCAGTTTAGTTCCGGGTTTAGTGCTGATCTTGTCCCAGTTTAGTTCCGGGTTTATCCTGATCTAGTCCAAGTTTAGTTCCGGGTTCAGTCCTGATCTAGTCCAAGTTTAGTTCCGGGTTTGTCCTGATCTATTCCAAGTTTTGTTCCGGGTTCAGTCCTGATCTAGTCCCAGTTTAGTTCCTGGTTTAGTCCTGATCTAGTCCCAGTTTAGTTCCGGGTTTAGTCCTGATCTAGTCCCAGTTTAGTTCCGGGTTTAGTCTTGATCTAGTCCCAGTTTAGTTCCGGGTTTAGTCCTGATCTAGTCCCAGTTTAGTTCCTGGTTTAGTCCTGATCTAGTCCCAGTTTAGTTCCTGGTTTAGTCCTGATCTAGTCCCAGTTTAGTTCCAGGTTTAGTCCTGATCTAGTCCCAGTTTAGTTCCGGGTTTAGTGCTGATCTTGTCCCAGTTTAGTTCCGGGTTTGTCCTGATCTATTCCAAGTTTTGTTCCGGGTTCAGTCCTGATCTAGTCCCAGTTTAGTTCCTGGTTTAGTCCTGATCTAGTCCCAGTTTAGTTCCGGGTTTAGTCCTGATCTAGTCCCAGTTTAGTTCCTGGTTTAGTCCTGATCTAGTCCCAGTTTAGTTCCGGATTTAGTCCTGATCTAGTCCCAGTTTAGTTCTGGGTTTAGTCCTGGTTTAGTCCCAGTTGTCAGTACATAGTATAAGTATATATAGAAACTAAAAATTAAAGTATAATAAAGTATATGTCCTGAAAAATTTGGGAAAAATATCGAATTGCATTTTTTCTGCGAAGAATTGAGATCGTGATTAGATTTGTAATTGACGTTTTAATTCTGTTCACATTTTGGCATTCAACCCACACACAATTTAGATTTAAATGCGTCCAGGAGAAAAGACTGACATACGAACTGACAAATGACGTATTTCAGAACAAGCTTGTACAAATCTAAACTACCATATTTCAGGATTATAAGTCGCACCAGCCAAAAAATGCATAATAGAGAAAAAAACACATATATAAGTTGCACTGGAGTATAAGTCGCATTTTCGCGTCAGTGTGAAAACAACAAATAATATCGCATATAAGTCTATAGTATAAACTACGACAAACTATGAAAAAAGGTGCAACTTATAGTCCGGAAAATACGGTACAGCGTCGGCAGCTTTCACACACACACTTTTATAATGGATATTTAGTCACTTATGGCACTTCACTAATTGCGTCCAATCAAATTACAACTGCACTTCGATTGGTCTTGAAACAGCCTTGGCTACGGCGAAACACTCTATCTGAGGAATACTTCTAGACTCCTGTGTGTGTATTTACTTTGCTCCCAGACTCTTGCGCTGTTGGCTCAACCCTATCGCGGCGCTTTGGTGGTTCTTGCGGCCGCTCACTTCCCGTCGGCCGTGCCAGGAAAGAAAACGTTTGACTGATATCTCCGGAGCGACGGCACATTCAGCGCTCTGTATTCACGTGCCCCGTTGTGGCTTTGGTGCCCCTTTTGCAACTCCAATATTCACGCTTTTTGCTTCCTGTTCAGAAGACTTTTGAATCGTGCTGAATATTTTCCTGTATACTTATTATTCATGACAGCAGTTTGCCCTTTTTCGATTGTGTTCTGGGGTCTTGCAGTAGGAATGTCATGAAATAAAACGGTTTGTGTTGCAGTTATTGTGAGAAGAAACATCACAACGCACATAAATACCGTACTTTTTTCATAGTTTTGGCCGGGATGCTACTTATACTTATATTTATACTTATGTGCTTATAAGTCGCTCCAGAGTATAAGTGATATTATGTGTTATTTTCACACTTGCAACCGCATTTCATACTCCAGTGCGACTTATATATGTTTTTTTCTTCTCTATTATGCATTTTTTGGCTGGTGCGACTTATACTCCAGTGCAACTTATAGTCCAGAAAATACGGTAATACACTGTCTAATAAATCACCAGGTTTATGATCAAATCTGAACCATAAAGCAAAGTCAATGCGTCATAAACAGTCAAACAAAAGCACTTTTACATTTAGGGATACTTTATATTTAAATGATTTGAACTTTAATCACACGTATCGTTTAACACTCCAGCATCGTGATTACCGTTAGATCTGCGATTCAATAGATTTATTGGTCTTAGTAATGACGTTTATTTAAATCCGGTTGAGAGAGAATATTTTAAAACACTTCCGCATTTGGGTGATGACTGAAATATGAACTGCTTTTCATAACGTGTTTGTAGAAAGTACTTAAACTCTCCTCTACTATCAAGATTTTTACCTTGACGTTCAGTATTTTTGTAGTTTGAACTGATTTAAAAATGAAAAAATGTCCAGATGAACGTAAATATAAACAATTACTTTGAAAACTTGCACATTATATATTACCTAAAATAATACACTTGCAATTAAATCATTTAAATTGTGATACCTATTGCCATGTGATTCATCTCGCAGAGCTGCTTTAAAGTCTCTTCTCTGAGCCACAGGGGGCAGTGCAGAGACCTGAGAACAGGGCTAATGTGATGGTACTTCCTGGTTCTAGTACTTCCTGGTTCTAGTATTTCCTGGTTCTAGTACTTCCTGGTTCTAGTATTTCCTGGTTCTAGTACTTCCTGGTTCTAGTACTTCCTGGTTCTAGTCAGGACCCGAGCAGCAGCGTTCTGGATGTACTGCAGCTGTTTTACAGCTCATTTGGAGAGGCCAGTGAGCAGGCCGTTACAGTAGTCTAGTCTACTGGAGACAAACGCATGGATAAGTCTCTCCAAGTCTGATTTAGACATGTTTTTTTTTTATTTTGGCAATATTTTTAGATGGTAAAAAGCTGCTGATGTTATTGATTTGATATGGCTGTTAAAGTTCAAGTCTGAGTCCATTATTACCCCCAGATTTCTAACTTGATTTGTAGGTTTTAGAGTGAGACTCTGGATGTGACCGCTAACTCGTTCTCTTTGTTTCTGTGGTTCAAAGACGATGATTTCAGTCTTGTCTGAGTTCAGCTGGAGAAAATTGTTTTGCATCCACACACTGATCTGTTGGATGCAGTGACAGAGTGAATCCGCTGGTCCATATTCACCTGCCGACAGTGAAACATAGATCTGACTCGTCTGCATCATTGTGATAGGACACATTTTCACTGCGTATCAACTGACCTATTTACATGTAGAGGTTGAACAGAAGCGGCCCCAGGACTGATCCTTGGGGCACGCCACAGGCCAGAGGGATGTTGTCTGAGCCTCAGCAGCTTCCTTATCTACGTCTTCAATTGAAGGTTGAAACTGTCATCTGTTATTTCTCTCACAGACTCTAAATGCTACACTTCTTGACTGACAAGTTCTCCTGAAGCACCAGCAAGCGAAGTCCAGTCTGCGAGAAATGGCATCCAATATTATAGTGAGTATTAATCCCTACGTTTACATCATGGTTTTACTTTACACAGCGTTGGTTTAACTTTATTTTGTCGTTTGCCGAGGTGGATATTCACACATTTCACTCACACATAAATAACGTTGTACATCTCCGATTCGTTTTCAGACGCTATACGTTTACGTCAACACATGTAATATATATTTAAAAGTGTAACCATACTTTTACTTGAGTACTTTTAGTCTCTCTTTCCACTGTGTGTTAGTCTGCAAGGGACAGAAACCTTAAATGATTTGAACATTTGTGTTTCTTGCACCGATGCTTCAGATTTAATGTAGTTTTTTCTCATTTTTTTGGGTCTATCCTTTGAAATCACCAGATTTTGTGCATTATTTCATGTTTTATCCTTTAAATTATGAATCAGAAGTTACCTCCAAACAGTTACTCTTACTGTAAGTTTCCCCAAATACTTCCTACACTCTCAGACACCTACTTTGTACTTCTACTTGAGTTATATCGTTTTTAAAGTAACTATACTCGTTGCTTATCCCAAGAAGAGAAGAACATTTTTACGACTTTGTTGAAACAATCTGTCCTTTTAAATAATAAAAGCAATAAAGGTACAAATCTGTAGCTGAGCCCCCGTGGAGACAAAGAGAGGCTTGTTTGAGTTTTCCTGTCCAAACGTCTCATATTTACATATATTTACATATAACAAGGATTGTTTTAACAGACTTTGGCAGGCAGCAAACATTAACAAGTTTTATGGAGAACATATGAACATGTGACGTGTTTAAACCTGCCCCGGAGCAGAGATGTGGACCGTATCTGCAGATTTACGTTGCATCTTTGGCACAATTATGCAATAACAAACGTGCCTCTCTGCAGGTGGAACAGCAGTTTTCCCACAGGTTTACAGTCACCGTGGTCGGAGCGGAGAGCGTGACAAAAGGAGCGCTTGGCGACTTATGTGAGTATGAAACGGAGGTGATATGTTTTAGTCATGATTCTAAAATGAGTGTTTAAAAAGAGGCAAGAGCGCACACGTCCAGGAGCTGTCGTAAAAATTTATAATGTTGCAATTACAATAATGAGTGTATTGCAAGGCTGCTATCGTCTAATATTTTGCAGATCAATTCATCTATCAAGTATTACCAGTTAGTTTGGATTGCAAAAGGCCTGTGGGTATGAGAGGGCTACTGAATTTGACCCAGATGAAGCTAAAGAAAGGACGCTCGGGGTCATCCGCCTGATGGGACAAAACATGGGCACATTTTTGCATAATTCCGGTGTAATTACTACTTTGAGTTATCAAACCGTTTCCCTCGGCACATGGCACGTTTTGGAGTCTGTGTATTGTATTGTATTTGCGTATTTTCCAGACTTTAAGTTGCACCTTTCTTCATAGTTTTGGCCGGGGTGCGGCATCTATTTAAATTCTCTATTATGCATTTTTTGGCTGGTGCGATTTATACTCCAGAGCGACTTATACTCCAGAAAATACGGTAGAAGGATTATCTATATAAAAATACTTTGTTATGATTATATTTCCTTTCCAGTGGACACTCCGGACCCCTACGTGGAGCTGTTCATCCCGACTGCCCCCGAGAGCCGGCGGAAGACCAAGCACATAGACAACGACATCAATCCGAAATGGAACGAGACTTTCCAGTTCATCCTGGACCCGAACCAGCCGAACGTCTTGGAGGTACGCGGCCCGCAGCGCGACTGTAACCGCCACCGTTTATTTAAATCTGTCTGTTATCTGTCGTGACGCTTACAGATAACCCTGATGGACGCCAATTATGTGATGGACGAGACAATCGGGACGGCGTCTTACGAGCTGAGCAAACTCAAAATGGGGGAAACGCAGACGGAGGCTTTACTCATTGGCAAAGTAAGACGTGAGAGTGAGGCGGTTTAAATGAGGCTAAAAGCATTGGCAGTTCCGCTGTGTTCGTTTGATCTTCCGTCTCATGCCAAGATAAAGAAACATCTAATATAATAATGACTAAAAGAACAGTTCACTTAGGGCTGTGCAGTTCATACAATTTTAATTAAGGTCCAATAGTTTCTAATCTTTAATGATCAGACCATTCCATCCTCCTACAAAGGCTGCGCCAACTGGGTGTTGAGGGCTCTGCACTTGACTGGCTCACATCCTACCTCACCAACAGGCAACAGTTCATCTCCCTCTCCGGTCACTCATCCACCCTCTCCCCAGTAACGCAGGGGTCCCCCAGGGCTCAGTCCTCGGCCCCCTCCTCTTCATCTGCTACCTCTTCCCCCTTGGTCACATCCTCCGCCAACTCAACCTGGACTTCCACTGCTACGCTGACGACACCCAGATATACCTCACCACCAAATCCACCCAAAACCCTCCCCTCAGCCACATCGAAACCTGCATCTCTACAATAAAATCATGGCTCACTCACAACTTCCTCAAACTGAACAGTGACAAAACAGAGCTCCTCCTCATTGGCACCAAATCCACTCTCAATAAAACTGGTCCCTTTTCACTCACCATCGATACCTCGACCATATCCCCCTCCACCCTGGCACGCAATCTCGGTGTCATTATGGACCCCACCCTCTCCTTCACTCCCCATGTCAGCCACATCGTCAAGACCTCATACTTCCACCTCCGCCGCATTGCCGAAATCCGACACTGCCTCACCCTCCCCGCTGCTGAATCCCTCATCCACGCCTTCATCTCCTCCCGCCTCGACTACTGCAACTCCCTCCTCACTGGCATCTCCTCCCATTCCCTCCACAGACTCCAAATGGTCCAAAACTCCGCTGCCCGCCTCCTCACCCACACCCGGTCTCGTGAACACATCACTCCCGTTCTCCGCTCTCTCCATTGGCTCCCCATCAAGCAGCGCATAAACTTTAAAATACTCCTCCTCACCTTCAAAGCTCTTCACCACCTTGCCCCCCCCTACCTGTCTGACCTCCTCATCCCCCACCGCCCCTCCCGAGCTCTCCGATCCTCCTCCTCTCTCACCCTGACCGCACCAACATCCCGACTCAAAAGTTTTGGTGACAGAGCGTTCTCCCGAACAGCACCCCGACTCTGGAACTCCCTCCCCCAACCTGTCCGCCACTCTCCCTCACTCACAACATTCAAATCCCGCCTGAAAACATACCTCTTCACCCAAGCCTATGACCTCCCCTACCCCTAGCCTCCTCTACCCCATTGCCTACACTCATTATTGTGTATTGTACGTGCTGTCCACCCCTGTCTGTAAATCCCCCCCCCTTTTTTTTTTTTTTTTGTATATGTCAAGCGTCTTTGGGTCCCTGAAAAGCGCGATATAAACAAAAGATTTATTATTATTATTATTAGAGTTCAGACTTTGGAGGAAGAATTTCAATGATTTTGTATATTTAATGTGTATTTAATGTCTGTAGTTGTACGTATTCTGTAGTTGTACGTCTTCTGTAGTTTTACGTCTTCTGTAGTTGTACGTCTTCTGCAGTTGTACGTCTTCTGTAGTTGTACGTCTTCTGCAGTTGTACGTCTTCTGTAGTTGTACGTCTTCTGCAGTTGTACGTCTTCTGTAGTTGTACGTCTTCTGCAGTTGTACGTCTTCTGTAGTTGTACGTCTTCTGCAGTTGTACGTCTTCAAATGAGAGAAAGAAAGAGAGAAAGGGGGAGCTTAATGTCTTGCTGTTTACATATATATGACATACATAAAACATTATAAAGTTGAGGTGGAAAAGGAATATGACGATATTTATTTTGGAGTCAGACAATATTATGTCAATCAGAAATGTGTTGAAACTCGGGCTGTCAAAGTTACCACGTTAACGCATGCGATTTATCATTGAAAAGTGACACATTTATCGCGATCACACACATCATCATATTTGCTCCGTGCCAAAGAACAAACCAAGAACTCTGTGGAGCTCTGAGAAGAAAATAACACTTGCACGAGCGCGTTAAAACAAATAATATGGTCCCAAATATTTCACCAAAACCCTGCAAAATACTGAAGAGCCAGTTACACCTGCAAGCGGCAATGAAGGCCCTGGAACCCCTCAAAGCCAGTTGTTTGGTCATGTTTACTTGAAACATGCGACCAAACAGATTAAAATGAAACATGGAAAATTCTAATTAAGAGCGATTATTAAGAACGTTTTTTGTTACTAGTTGAAACATGCATTAAACGTATTAGTTGACGTTTAATTATTAGAAAAAAAATTATGTTAAATGAGTCAGAAAGTGCAGAAATATCACCTCATAAAGAAAGTTTACGACGTAACTTTCTTTTTCTTTCATGTTCTATTTTGAATAAGCTTTTTTCAAATATTTTTTAAACATATCTAGATCTATATATTTCAAGTTTTTTAATGATTCTTTTGTGTGTTTTTTTCCACAGGCCACTAAAGTACACTTGAAAATGTCTCTGGAGCTCTGGTAAGCGCGTTTCCTCACCTCGTTTCACAACTCAAACTTGACATCAAAGGCTCTTTCGCTGCTAAAATTAGATGTTACGGCGTTGCGAGTGACGTGTCGTAACGTAAACTTAGGTTTCGCAGTTGCGTTGCACATTCCCCAAGTTTAACAAAGACGATGGAAGTGCTTTTCATTCCTCTGCGCTTCGTAACAGTCTGAAGAAGAGTGGTGAATGTAACAGAAAGGTCGGGCCTCTCTGTTTGACACCTCAGACAGATCTTATCTCCACAGCGGGGCAGAGACATAAACACGACGTCTTCTAACTGATAAAAATACGACACATTTCACACGTGGAAGCGAGCGTTTTTGTTGTGAGGAAATGCTAAAGTAGAATATTCAGAGTGCAGTATTGTGGGGCTGCAAGTACTGCTATTTTTTTTATTGATTATTTTATTACTTGGTTTACGGATTCGCCGCACTTAGATTATTGATTTCTACAATATAAATAAAATAAATTATTATAATTATTTTTTTATAAAGTACCGTCGACAAGGCAAAATAGCATTAAATTAAATTTAAAAAGCAATTTTTCATCGAAATCCTGCCTGAGTCTGTGACGGAGCGAGTCCGTCCCGGCTGCGGGGGAGCATGAGAAGACGCGCGCGCCCGTTTCCTTGTCTGCTAGGTGCAGAATACACATTTTAAACCCGTTTACCACATTTTCTCCAGCGCGTTTTGCCGTGACTAAGGCTGCACACTTAGAAGCGTCAGTTCTACCAATGCAAAACACGCTAAATCTAATCTCTGTTACACGCTCCTGCGCGTCGCGTCCCCCCCCCCCTCCTCCCGTGGTCCCTTTTGGGAAAACCCGGAAGAAAAAATCTTTTGAAATTGAAATGATATTTATATTTCGCCCGCATGTTCAATATTTTTCATTTAAAAATCTGTAAACCAAGTTATAAAATAACTGCGGCCTTAGTTGTTAAGAACGGGCGTGATTTTTGCTAAACCCGGATGAAGCTGAGAAGACGCCGTTTGAGATATGTTTATAGAGAAAATAGTGTTTTCATCAAATTCACTCAATTTACACATTTTCCGCATATTTTTCTTTATTTTCTTTACTTTTTTTTCCCCCAAGAACAAAAATATATATAAACATGAAAAATCAAACAAAACAAATGAAACACGACCAGGGAAAGAAAAACAGACACAAATCAAAAGACATGCCACAAATCAATGAAAACTAAAACACAATTGTATAGAACAATTAAAAGAACGCACAAAAGCCAAACACAAAATAATACTATATACACTTTCTCCAGAGTGAACCTGACTCTGCTCTGCTCGGGTGAAAAAATAAAAATAACAAATTTTTAAAATAATAATAATAAAAAATCAATCAATCAATAAAACAAAATAAATAATTAAATAAAATAAATGAATAAATGAATAAATGAATAAATGAATAAATGATAATAATATCAGATGCAATTTATTTCACTTTATTAATCCTGCCATGGGTAATTAGTTTGAGCAGTGAAAGGGCACACAGACGACACCCAAACATGAAGCAATTCTGAACAAAGAGGTTAAAACAATGTTTGGACCAGTCCTAATGACTCCCTACTAATAAATGTGAATATTTTTTGTGTGTTAAATGGCATTGTTTAAAAGTGGTTGGTTTATATTCATGAATAGTAACATTGAAAACCTGAAGATTGTGGGGAAAACACGTGATTCACTACATTTTAACTTGCCGTCCTTTATATCACCGCGCCTCGATCGAGACCTTTAAGCGGCACTCTTTTGATGGAAAGCAGAGATATAATGGTGATAATCGGCGTTCCTCACTCCCACTGACGCAGCGTTTGACTTTTGCAGCACGATCCAGGACTTGCGCTTCAACGTGGCCCTGTGCGAGCGAGAGAAGGAGTTCAGACACACCCGGAGAGAGCGCGTGATGCTGGGGATCAAGAAGCTGCTGGACATGGAGAAGCCGCGCTACCTGCCCAGCTCGCCGGAGGAGGTGACGCCCTTATAACCTCAGGGCGGGTAGTGACGTGGGACCCCAAAACTAGCAAGACGAAAATGTCAGAGAGAGCGGTTTTTATGTGACAGAAGTTCACCCCGAGCAATGCAAAGAGAGACAATTCTGTTTAGTTTTTGTTTTTTAGTCAACTACACATGACTGATTGGCTATAAAAATATATATTGTAGTCGTTTATTGATAATAGTACCGTATTTTCCGTATTTTTTGCACCTTTTTTCATAGTTTTGGCCGGGGTGTGACTTATACTTATATTTATACTTATCCTCTGGAGCGACTTATATGTGATATTATTTGTTATTTTCACACTTGCAACCGCAATATATGTTTTTTTCTTCTCTATTATGCATTTTTTGGCTGGTGCGACTTATACTCCAGTGCGACTTATAGTCCGGAAAATACGGTAGTCGCTCTCTGGACTATACAAACTCTAAAACACATACTTAATTACTTTTTAAAACAAAAAAAAATTGGCATTATATATATATATATAAAACAAAAAAGATCAGGTCTTTAGCAATTATATCATTTTTTTGTAAATATTTTTTATTTAGAATCCTTCAAGCATCACATTCCAACCTTTATTTTTGTGATAATGTCAAATTCTCAATGTACAATAAAAATAATAGTTTGATACCCCGACTGATCAAAAAAATGATCGTTGACTAGTCCATTACTAAAATAATTGTTTATTACAACCATCATTTCCTCTTAATACTTTATTTTATTTACCCATAGCTCAAAAATTGGTGCACAAAGAGAAAAGCGTTTATAAAAATGAGGAGATCTCTTGGGAAATAACTTTGAAAAAAGGGTGGTTTGAGGTTCCTAAAACATGTTATTTATAAAGAGGTGCAGAGTAAATATTGCAGAACAACATTTAAATTGACTATTTTAACCACCTGCAATGGCAACGTCACTAACCACCAATTTCAAAACCGCCTGGTTCAAAATGGAAGTGGGAAATACGTTGAATATTTGATGATTTTTCAATTGATGTTTTGGAGATTGCAACATTTTTCATTATTGATTCAATTTTTTCCCCTAAAGACTCTCACGCTGCTGGAATAATAATGCTATACATTAAAAGAAAGGTGTAACTCACTTAGTTCATGTCAAAAGGGCTTTTAAATGTATTCTGTCTGGATTAAATGTATTTAAATGGTCAAAACCCAACAAATGCCCAACAGCTTTACTCCTTATATTGACCAAACAAATGTAATGTGCTTTTAAATCTGATTTTCCTCTGTTTCCACTTATAATCTGAGTAAATCAAACATCAGAGGGCAAAACTGCAGCTTGACAAAGAGTCCAGACCATTGTTCTTTTTCCAAAGGTTCTGGAACAGCTTGAGCTTGAAATGAGGCCCATTTTAGTCCGGCGTTTAAGAGAAAAATAACCCAAGATATAAAAAATGACCTCAAAACAGAATCGTCTGGTGTAATCTCACAAAAAAAGGAGATAAAGCGACATTGCTTCACATTTGTGGTTAATGTTGTGGTTTGTTCATTTTTGTGCTATAGTTGAACCTCGACAAAGACATCTACAGGCACATTTGAGCACATTACTGATATTGCCTGGATAATTTAAGCTAAATACATTAAAATAAATAAAATAAATAAAATAAATAAAATAAATAAAATAAATAAAATAAATAAAATAAATAAAATAAATAAAATAAATAAAAATTAAACACTGATTGTCCACCCCTGTTTAAGTCTTAAGTTTATGCCCCACAAACAAAAATCTTCAGTATGCAAATAATGACTCTGGTTTTAATAGATGTTGCCCAATTGCTTTTCTTGTATCAAAATGTGTTATTATCACTGCACAATATATCAGTAAATCTTGACAGTGCGTATAACTCTTTATCTGAATCCTGCTGCTGCACCACGTGTTGTGAAGCGTGACCCGGACGGCAGAGAAACCGCTTAAGTTTCATCTTCTCCCTGATGTGGTTTTGGCCGCTCGCCCGTGTTGTGGGCTGTGATTTCCCACTCGGGCCAGCTCCTGTTTTCACTCAGGACGCCGGTGATGAGAGATCCCGCCGCCGCCCTCTGCCCCCGGGCCAAATCTGGATTCACTGGGCACCGCGCAGTGATGAATGAACCACCAAAAAGTAAAAGGAGGAAGAGGTTTTGCAACTGGGATTACGAAATACACGTAAATTCCAAAGCTTGGATTAAAAAGGGGAAGTTGCTCAAGCACGAAGAATGTCACTTAATGAAAGCTTGTTTGATGCCTCATGCTTTTATTGCGTACTTATGTGAGTTAACGTGCGATTTGCGGTGTGTATTTCAGGTGCCGGTGATCGCCATCGCCGGGTCTGGAGGTGGGTTTCGGGCCATGGTCGGGTTCTCGGGGGTCATGAAAGCCCTGTTTGAGTCCGGGGTCCTGGACTGTGCCACGTACGTCGCAGGCCTCTCCGGATCCACGTGGTCAGTGCGGACATTCACTGTTTATGAACTTTACCAAAACCACTGTACAAAAAAGTATAAATGATAAAAGATATGAAACAATGATGACATATTTTCACTTTAGTTGTGTAGTCACTTAATTGGTCGACTGAAATGAATGAATAAACAGCAAAAAGAGTGAAGATTTGGGAGTGAACTGTGAGTTTAATCTGCCTTTTTACACACAAATACAAATTCCTAGTACTTTTTTGTTTTTGCATGAATTCCTCCTGTGCGTTCATAGTCTTGTGAGTGATGCACAGACACACTAATGGTTTTGAGAGCTTATGCCATGCTCGTCTGTCTTTGCTCTGCGCCTGTTATCAGTGTGCAGGACAGAGAAGGACGACACACGGCCTGACCTCCACTAAACGAGGAAGAGAGCTCTTTTTTAATTTCCTCTTAATCCATCCAGGAAATATTTGAATACAAATTGCAAAATGAAAAAAAAGAAGAAAAAAAAGCTACTGCACTCTGGTTCCAAAATAAAAATGTCGCCTTTGGTCCAGTTTGTGTCATTTTCAAGCTGAGTTCTGTAAGTCAGTTCTGGTGTTGGTCCAGTACTTAAACTGTTATTTTTTAAAGAATTATTTCTTTAAGAGTGTTTTTTAAAGGTTCTCTTTAAGTTTTTCTATATCTGTTCTTTTACTTCTGTACCTTCTTTGTGTTGCAACACTGGAATTTACCCCATTATGTGGACAAATAAAGGCTTATCTTATCTTATCTTAATCATTAGTGCAGTTTGTGTCATCCATGTTTCTGTGATGGCCTTTTCACAGTCGCCAGACGTATGTGCCAAAGATATCCATTATATTGTCCATGGCAGGAGTTTTGAGGCCCAAATACACAGTTCTGAAAGTGAGTTGGACGCTCCTGCAGTGTCGTGTTCAGGGAAATGTATTCTGATGGTATAGAATTTCGAATAATAATATTCATGTTGCAGCATTTTGGTAAAAAGCAGGACCACCTCGAGGGTAATATAATTCAGTTCATATGTGATTGAGCCGCAGGTTACTCGGACGCCAAATTCCAATTTAATTCCGCCCTTCCCTTCTCTGGTACTAAATAGTCATCACCGAATAACATTTTTAGCGTGTGACTTCTTGTGGTTGATACTGCTGAGCCTCTTTTGGAATTTATTTGGATGTTTCCCTCATTCATTAATGCTTTTGCCATTGTCTTTGCGCATACCTGCAGGTACATGTCCGCTCTCTACTCGCATCCGGACTTTCCAAATAAGGGCCCGAAGGAAATCAACAGCGAGCTGATGAATAGAGTGAGCAGTAATCCCCTCAGGCTGCTGCTGCCCAAACACATCACCAACTACATCCAGGCTCTGTGGGCCAAGAAGGCCACGGGACAGCCGGTCACATTCACCGACATCTTTGGGATGCTCATCGGGGAGACGCTCATACCCGCGGTGAGAGGGACGAGGGTCACATCGGGTCGTTATAGATACTAGGGCTGGGGGATATGGGCAAAACATGCAAGGGATTTGACTCGGCCCGCGATCAGGTGTGCTGAGGATTGCAAATATTATGTACGGTACAGGGAAGTCAGAATTAGTCGATTAAACAGTCGCGTTCACGTTATATTCACTAGCAAGGACCACAACCCCAGCTACAATGAAAAGTGTTTATTGGCAGGAGAGAAACATGAACAACACAAATGTACGGAAGTTAATGCCGTTTTGGGGCTTCTGGCGATGAGGGCTGAAGGCTCCCAGGCCTCGATACCCCCATCTAGGAGATCAATTTGAATAATTAGAACAATTAAAAAGAGGGTGGGAGGGAGGGGCACAAAAATCATGAACACAGGGGTATGTGATCTGGATGATTCAATAGTGTAGCCGCTGGAAGGGGCGTGGTCTCGCTCCCGAACTTAAGATAACAAACTTATCTTCATTTCTTTATGTTGAAATCGTGCAAAGTTTTCAAGTTCGCAACAGAGCATGAGATATCGAGCAGTTCTTTGACGTGTCACTGCGCCCTCCTGTGTTGACGTGTTTATGTTTCCGGCACCAGCGGATGGACATCAAACTGAGTGAAATTAAGAACAAAGTGGACCAGGCCCAGTGTCCTCTCCCTCTCTTCACTTGCCTGCACGTCAAGCCGGACGTCTCCGAGCTCATGTTTGCAGGTAAACAAGTCACGTTGTGTTATAGGTTGTAAAAGCCTTTGTTATTTTTGTATTTGTCGTGTTTTACTTTGATCTTGCACGTAAAATAACCACCAAAAAAGTTACGCGGCGCTCCTTTAATAGTGATTGTGTAGACGAGGCATTCTCAGCACGTTTCATCATCGCTGTAGGGTTATTTACATTCCATTTGCAGTCAGCCTGTTTCTATTTCCGATGCCATTATTTGGTCAGAGGTCTCACTTGGTTTTGGATTGCGTGTCAGTGCATCAGGAATCTGCCTTAATTAGTTAATTAGGCACATAACAAAAAGAATGGACCATAAAATGAACCAGAAAAGGGCAGAAATATCACTTAATACTCTTGTTTGGGAGATTAAACATGACCTTTCTGTTCAATTCATTTTTAATGAGCTCTTTTTGATGTAGTAAGTTGCAAACAATATACTCAATATTCAAATTTTGCATATTTCAATAGCTTTTTATTTTCTAAACAAATGATAAAATAAGCAAAAGAGCAGCAGCAACACACTACAACAGTTGGAGTGCTACTCATTTATCAATCTATAGGGTTAGAATACTTTTGAATGAATGATAAGTTTAGTTTTAGATACATTTTTCAACACATTTGGACTAAACCTAAAATTAAACCAAGATTAGCACCAGGACTAAGCCAAGACCAGAACAAGACGACTCCATTGTCCAGACTGGGCTCAAACCAAACATGCCGTTGTAGTTCTTCTGGTTGGAGTTCACTTTTATCACTGGCTGTTTTACTTTGAAACTTGCAAATCGATTTCATGCTCTAAAGAGTGACCGGTCGAATAGTTTGAGCATATGCAAACTAACGTGGCAGTTCGTATTTCCTTAAAACTAGCGCCGCTCGGGTGTTTACTGTGCGATGTCGTGCTCATATTTCAAGTGTTCCTTCTTTCTGGCAGACGACACTCTCTCCCGAGTTTATGAAAGAACTTTTACAAAAGAACATTTATCCTTTTATATTAAAGGTACACTGCCTATTTTTAGACACAATTAAACCAACATAGCAATAGTGTAAGTGGCTTTTATTACTTTAACATGTGCTACTGCTACAAGGAGCAAGATGCAGTTAGATTAAAGTTAAACTGGTCTTAAGCAGTTACATCTGAGTGATTGACAAAACAACCTATATAAGTCAAAAAGAAAAACTATTTAAATCTGCCATAGGATCAAATAACAATAATGAACATGTTCATTTTAAATGGATTTGACTGAAAATGTCTCTACAAATCAGTCATGTATATTAAGCTAAACCACATGTAAGAAATGGGCTGCAAGCTGCACAAAGGACATTCATGTAATAAAACACAAAGCGATGAAAGAAAAATGCTCTATATTTGTATTGGCTTTTGCTGTGTGCTGCTCATTGGTTCTCAAACGGTTCACACCAAGTACCAGATCTAAACCGGGTCTATGAAAGGACAATTCTAGGTCTAAACTGGTCTGAAATACGACTACACAACTGCTCTTCCTGTTATAAACAAACATTGACTCAAAGAAGGACAAAACTTTGGATTCATTTGACCAAATTCAGCAAATATTTGAACTGCAGAGAAGTCCGTGTGCCTTCTGAAGAAGCTCGCGTATCATAATTTGAGAACCACTGACTTACATACATTTACATCCTTACATCTTTACCAGTAACCACTTAAAACGCCTCTAAAAATGCATTCAAACTTGCCATGCATTCTTTCCCCAGTGAAGCCGATTTTAGCTCAAAGGCAAAATTCCCTTGAATTTAAACACTTGAGTTGTTATTATTGACTTACGTTGAAGTGTTTCTATTGTATGTGTGAACCCTTGTTTGCCCGAGGGTGGTACCGAACTACAACATACGCAGTAGAAAAGCTTTCAAAGGTCTGGACACCGTTTTAAAAATCAAGACGTTTTGACTTTGGCAGCCATATTCTGCAAAATCAACTTTAATGAGCTTTTAAACTTACAGCAGTGTTTCCTCGTCATCAGTTGATTGATTTATGCATGTTTGAGTAATCCTGTACCATCCTGCAACTGTCCCCAAGTGCTCAGAAAATTCCAGTTTTCCCTACTCCCTATCCCCGCCCACATCCCTGTACTTAGTTGGGATTATTAGAAAAATGGAGTCTCTCGCGACACATGTCTGGTTCTAAAATGTCTCTTAGCATCTTTTCAAACATAAAAACGTTCAAATGACCATCTTCTGCGTGCTAAAAGAAAATTCCGCTACAAAGAGGCGGGGCTTATCAGTTCTGTGGTTTGGAACAGGAAGTCAGTGGACCCGTTTCTATTACTAAGTCGTTTTCGATCAATATTGCGTTTTACAAAGAACAAAATGCAAAATGACGATCTACTTATGTCATAATTCAATACTTGATTCCTGATAAAGAGCACAATACGTCTCCTTTAAATTGCATGTCGAAAATGTGTTTTTTGCCCGTGCGTCCCGCAGACTGGGTGGAGTTCAGCCCGTACGAGATCGGCATGGCCAAGTACGGCACCTTCATGACCCCGGACCTGTTCGGGAGCAAGTTCTTCATGGGGACCGTCGTGAAGAAATACGCCGAGAACCCGCTGCACTTCCTGATGGGTGAGCGCCTTGTTTTGAAGCACGACAGCGATTCCCCCGCTGTCCGTCCGTTGTGCCGCCTCTCGCTTGACTGTGTGTTGTGGTCATCGGCAGGAGTGTGGGGCAGCGCCTTTTCCATCCTGTTCAACCGCGTGCTGGGGGTGAAGGACACCACCGGGGGCAGCACCATGGAGGAGGAGCTCGGTAAGGCCCGTGCGAGTCAGCTAAACCGGACATTCGTGCATACATCACAGACTATAGCTCTAAAGTATAGCTGCAAGAATAAAGGCAAACATTGCAAAGACAAACATGAAAAAAAAACACTGTATTTTCCAGATTATAAGTCGCACCTTTTTTCATAGTTTTGGCCGGGGTGCAACTTATACTCCAGAGCGACTTATATGTGATATTATTCGTTATTATCACATGGCAACCACAAGAGGGCGCTCTAGTCTCTAAGCGACGCAGAAGAAGAATCTGCACTTCCTCTACCTCCGGAGTTTGTGGAGTTGTTTAGAAGTGACACAGAGGAAGAAGAATTCAATGGATTTAGTGATTTGGGGTAATACTGATGCTTTGGTAAACTTGTTAGCATGTTCTTTATGCTATAGTTATCTGAATAACTGTTAATATGTTACGTTAACATACCAGACACTTACCACAGTTCTGTCTGTGCCTCATGTAGCTGAAGGTGTTAGCGTTAGCATACGTACACCTATTCACCATGTTCTCTAATCTGTTATTATTTTAAACTGCATTTCAAGATTAATTGTCTGTTCTTGGTCTTGGATTTTATCGAATAAATTTCCCCAAAAAATGTGACTTATCCTCCAGTGCAACTTATATATGTTTTTTCTTTTCTATTAGATTTTTCTTTTCTATTATATTTGCTGCTTTTCTGTAACAGCTTTCACGGGTTTCAGTCGCTAGGCAGACTGTGAAACCCATCAATACATTGAAGGGAAAAAGAACCTTTGCATTGTTCTTATGTTTTGCATGACCCATAAATGACACAAAAATAGATCGAATAAATACATGATAATATATGTATGCGGACCCAAAACTTTTAAGTTGCAAAAATGGTGAAACTCATTTGATTTTAAGCTGAAATGTAAAACAAATGTACATATTTATACAGTTCCGTTTCCCCTTTTGACCTGACGGCACTGTTTGCATATTTTACTGTACTGGGACAAACTGTACCTGATTCCAATAACGCACGGTAGTCACTGTGGTTGTCGCAACACCGCTTTTTACTTTAAGTACCGTAAACACGCCACCGAATTAAGTCTTGTTACATATTTCTCACACGACGCAGTAACCACAACAAACTGGCTGATATCTTGTGGCTTTTGTGGTTGAATTCAGGATCAATGGAGTCGTTTATCTCCAAATCTCTGCTCAAATATTTGTTGTTTGGTTGCTATGCGTAACCTTAGATTTTCTACCGGTGAGAAAATCCCTCTAGGCTCCGCCCTCTGCGCACAACTGATATTCCCGTATTGTTCTATATTCTTTGTAAATGCCTTTGTCACATGTATTTATGGTTTAAAAATAGCCCGTCTAAACTTATCTCATCTGATTGTGTGAAAAAAAGGATCCCGTGACAGCCCGTCGGATGTTTGCGTTTGGCTGAGCGCTTTCGTGACCTTTTTTCCATTCACACGCGCTCAGTGTGTTTTAAAGGCGCCGAGAATGTGTCCGCCTTCTGCGAGGACGCATCAGATCTTTGGTGTTTCTGTCACTTTGAGAACACAGTGGACTCATGATAATATTGACCAGGTTTATTCATGTCGCGAAGTCATTTCATGTTGAATTAAACGCCACTAAAAAGGCCTTTGAGTGGACAAAATAATCTTCTTTTTGTGGTTTGCAATTGATTACCGTATTACTATTATTACTGTACCGTATACAGTATAAGTCGCACCGGCCAAAAAATGCATAATAGAGAAGAAAGGAACATATATAAGTCACACTGGAGTATAAGTCAGATTTTTTGGGATATTTATTTAAGACCAAGATGTCATTTTTTTTTTAATTTGACAAATAAAAATATATGAGAGCAACTTTATTTTGGTGAATTAATGTTTAGAGAGTCCAAAAACTTGTTTCTTTGTGTAAATTCTGCACACAATTTGACTGGATTGAGTTTAGTCCCTAGTGTGATGTCACTTCCTGTCATTTTCTACATATTTTTCAACGTTTTCTCCACAAGTACCTGCTCAATTGGTGTAAAACTATAATCTATATGTACAACAGGTATAAATACACTAAATAAAGTCAAAAATAGAACATGGTAAAAACCTGTCATACGTCACTTTAATCCGACAGTTAAAAGACAAACGCCACCATATAATTGTGAGCATTTTGCAGCTCAGTTTTAAGCCGCGGGGATTGTAGACCGTGACGTGTGATGTGTGGCTTTGTGACTGTGTTCCAGAGCAGATCAAACCGCAACACATCGTGGGAGAAGACAGCCTGGATAATGACGACGAGCCACGGAAAGGTGAGGTCAAAGGTCAAGTCTGCGTGATTCATATATATATACACTAAATTATGGTTTGGACGGTTCAAATTCCATTTTGTAACGCAAAGGTGCAAAACCAGTTCCTGCTGTGATGCAATAAAACTGTGAGGTGAATGTTCAAAAGGCAAAATATATTTATGCAGGCATATTACATAGAAAACTGTTATTGTAACACAAATGAAAAATATATATAAAAACAGCGAAAATTTACAAATAAAGTCAGAATTAATTTCATTACAGACATGCAGCCGACCAGCAAAATGGTATTTTTACTTTATTTTTTGATGACTATAATATCAGCGTCACAACAAAAATAAAATACAATAAATCTTCTTTTTTTATCAATAAACTCCCAGTAAAAATAAAATAAACTCCGTCACAACATAATTACATATTTAAGTATTATTGAACAACAGTGAGAACAAAAGTGAATATTGAATAAAGAGGATTTTCAGCAGTTTGAGCTATTTTATGTATTAGCCACACATTTTATTTTATTGTTTTATGGTATTAATATTCAATAAAACATGTTATAAGTCATAATGTAGTAAAGCTGACATGTTTTTGGAGAAAATTGCAGAATAAAACCCCCATTCTCTCCAGCGTGACTGTGGCATTATATAATTACACTATTACGAGATATAAACAATTGCATTCATGAATAATTGTATTTATTTGAGAAAATTAAAATACAGGTGTATATATATTAAAAAAAATTCGGTTAATATTTACTTTAAAAAATATATATATATATATTTTGCTGCACTGGGTAACTTTTCGTTGCCTGAAGATCGCCTAGGCTATTCCACTCTACAGTATTTTTTTATTTCTCTCATGTCATACATATATCAACAGGTTTTCCATAGCTCAAAAAAATGCATGGTCGCCCCTCCAGAGATCTGACCTGTAACGTGACCTAAAGATCAGTTTAATTCCTCACTGTGGAACAATCCAGGCAAAGCAATAACTGACCCGATGTGAATTATCTGATTTATTTCGACACCGTTTTGACAAGCAACATTTTAAAGATGGAAAGAGTTTTTAAAAAAATCCAATGCACTTTGTCTTCAACATAAAATACAAAATCCGAGGAGAGCACAATAAAGCATGAATAAGGGATGTCACTATCCGATACTGGTAAAAGAAAAGAGTGACTAGATCGGTCGATGTAAGTCATGTAAAACAGCTCAATTTAGGTTTGACAAGGAAAATTGTGCAAAAAAAATCACATCACCGGGTGTGATGATCAGATTTATCTCGTTAACACCAAATCAGATCTAATTATCGGGTTATCTGATTATTATTCCAATTTTTGCTGTAAAACGTGACAGCGCCATTGAGATGAACACGTTCTAATGCAGAACAAATTCCTTTTCCATCACTTCTTATATCGTTGTCTTATCGCAGCGGGGTCTGAAAACACGGAGGCGGAGGAGGAGTACCACCGCACGGCGCAGGCCAGTTGGGTCCAGCGGATGTTCACGTCCTTCTTCAGCGACTCTGCTCTGTTCAACACCCGAGAGGGCCGAGCGGGGAAGGTGCGGCCCCGACACCACTGCACGATTGTTGTTACGTGTCAACAGCCCATCCACTCACGTGTGCCTCTCTCCAGGTTCACAACTTCATGCTGGGGCTGAACCTCACTCCCAGCATTCCCTACTCTCAGGAGTACACGTGCGAGGCCCCCACGCCCGAGGAGGAAGTGGACGCCGTCACAGGTGAGCGCGACGTATGGCACGCGACCGACCGCCTGGAGTCATGGAAATGCTTTTACTCTTGGAAATAGGCTTTTAAATGACATATACCGTATTTTCTGGAGTATAAGTCACTCCGGAGTATAAGTCGCACTAGCAAAAAAATGCATAATAGAGAAGAAAAAACATATATAAGTCGCACTGGAGTATAAGTCACATTTTTGGGGAAATGTATTTAATTTAATCCAAGACCAAGAACAGACATTTCATCTTGAAATGCAGTTTAAAATAATAACAGATGAGAGAACATGGTGAATAGGTGTACGTATGCTAACGCTAACACCTTCAGCTACATGACGCACAGACAGAACTGTGGTAAGTGTCTGGTATGTTAACGTAACATATTAACAGTTATTCAGATAACTATAGCATAAAGAACATGCTAACAAGTTTATAACAGAAAAATAATTAAATCATAATAAATAATTGGAAACTATATTAATAATTTAGGAAAATAAATATATGGCCTATTAAAACACATTGTGTGTTTTTTCTTTTTTGATTAAGTTTTTGTGTGTGAATGTGAGGTGGAGGATGGGGTGTATCTTTATTTTTGTTAATTTATGACTGTATTGTTATGTTAATTTCTGTAATATTTTTTATTGCCATTAATAAAAATAAAAAATAAAAATGAAATGCTTGAACAGCGCTGAAGCTAGAAAAGTGCATATGAAAGATCAGCCTATTTAAGATGACTAATTATTGAGTATGTATTGATTATTGCTCACTAATAGCTTGCCTCGTGATGCTATGTGGCTTCTGCGCACACTCTTATCTTGACCGTCTTCTCTGCGCCGCATGTCCAGACCCAGACGAGTTCGACCGCATCAACGAGCCTCTGGACGTGAAGAGCAAGAAGATCCATGTGGTGGACAGTGGTCTGACCTATAACCTCCCGTACCCGCTCCTCCTGAGGCCGCAGCGCACCGTCGACCTCATCATCTCCTTTGATTTCTCCGCCAGACCCAGCGACTCCAGCCCGCCGTTCAAAGTCAGTGTCGGGCTCTTTTCCGTTACCGTGGCGTTACAGCTCTGTGTCGTATGCGGTCAGTTGATGTTTGGTGAGGTCGGGTCAGCAGCCAAACCTTTGTCAAGGCGTCCAGCCCGATTGAGGGAGGAGTGGAGTAGTAGTATTTGGTGAACAGAGATAAATGACTTGCAAAGTACTTTTTATTATTAACAAATAGACTTTAAACCATTGTTCCCTTATAAAAAACATGATCATTGTTAAGCGCTGCTGATCATTGCCAAGCGCTGCTGATCATTGCCAAGCGCTGCTGATCATTGCTAAGCGCTGCTGATCATTGCCAAGCGCTGCTGATCATTGCTAAGCGCTGCTGATCATTGCTAAGCCCTGCTGATCATTGCTAAGTGCTGCTGATCATTGCTAAGTGCTGCTGATCATTGCTAAGTGCTGCTGATCATTGCTAAGTGCTGCTGATCATTGCTAAGCCCTGCTGATCATTGCTAAATGCTGCTGATCATTGCTAAGTGCTGCTGATCGAAATGTTCAGAATGTCATAGCTACGTCACGATACATCAGTGATATGATATGGTCCAACACTGATCCTGCTTATTTTCCCCAGATAGTCACGTTGTTTCATACTTTGTTGTCCACGGGTCAGTCCTTTTGCTTAGCGAGCTCTAATGCAAATCTGAGCTCTTTAACATAAGCCGCAGTCAAGGAAACTGAGCTTATTTGATAGATTTATCATTATTGGGACAGGGCTCCAGGACAACTTCTCTATAAATCAGTATAAATGATAAAAAGAGTGTTCCAGCGGGCTGTGGCTCACCTACAGTACACGAGAAACATACTGCACTCATGACCTCTCCGCAGACGTGTTTAGGCGCACATCCTTTTCATATGAAACGAGAAAGATGAGTCTATTCTGGTTGATTTTTTTACCAATAATGAAAGTGGAATTTCACCCGTGACTTGTCAGGACAAGATTCTTCTTTTTTTTAACATAAAAGCAGAATCTGACTCTGACTCTGTGACTCGGCTGAAATTGGTTTAAATGCATCAAACTAATACATATGGAATCTGCAGTGCAATACTGGAAGTGTTTTATGATGTTCAACAATATGTGGTTCACACACACAATATATTAAAATGCACAAGCTGTGACGTCAGTAATGTTTGTTTGTTTGTTTGGTCAGGATAGTGTATGTTAATGAACATGAAATACATGCTGTAAACACTGGACGGTTGCCGTGGGCTACTCTGCATTCACAACACACTTATACACCAGCGCACTATTACGTTATATATAATGTCAAATATAATGTAAAGTATAAGTATGTGTGTGTTGTCAGGAGCTGTTACTGGCTGAAAAGTGGGCTCGGATGAACAGACTCCCGTTCCCAAAGATCGACCCCAAAGTGTTCGACCGCGAGGGACTCAAAGAATGTTACGTCTTCAAACCCAGAAAAGGAGAAAAGAACTGTCCCACGGTCATCCACTTTGTCCTGGTCAACATCAACTTTAGGACGTTCAAGGCGCCTGGTAAGTGTCCACATGCGTCCACAAGCGTCCATGTGTGTCCACAAGTGTCTACAAGTGTCCACAAGTGTCCATGTGTGTCCACAAGTGTCTACAAGTGTCTACAAGTGTCCACAAGTGTCCATGTGTGTCCACAAGCGTCCACAAGTGTCCATGTGTGTCCACAAGTGTCCACATGCGTCCACAAGTGTCCATGTGTGTCCACAAACGTCCACAAGTGTCCATGTGTGTCCACAAGTGCCTTAACGTCCATGTGTGGCTGTACCAGCCATACATGGACGTTAAGGCGCTGGTACAGCTGGCAGCCCGGTGTAAACGCTCTCTCTTCTTTCTCACACTTATTGTGCTTTATCTCCTATATTTTGTAAATATAATTAGTATATTTTTTCTATTTTACTGTACGATAGGGACACGCGCTGGAATAGTTTTTTAATTCAACTATTTTGACTTTTTTCGGCTGGATTTGAGCGTTTTTCATTGCGTTCGTTGTGTTGTTGTGACGTGAGCTAGCTCCGAGCTAGCCCACCAGCCCCCCCCCGCGCCCTCCGGCCGCGCTAAAGTACGGCGTGTTGTCGGTACACGTTTATATACACGTTTATATGAAAGAGGAACTTCACGAACGATCGGGACACGCACTGGAATCGCTTTAAATTAACTTGTTTTGACTTTATTCGGCTGGATTGAGTGTTTTCGTCGTGTCGTTGGCGATGTGTCTTGGCTCTGAGTCCCCCGGCTCCGGCCCCGCCCCCCGGCCGGCGCCGTACCGCGTTTACACAAAGGAGGAACTCATGAAACTGCGGAGAACAGTCATCTTACCCGGAGATCGTCACGTTATCCCGGCGGACATCCTAAGGAAAACGCAACGAGGCAGACGGGCTGGACGTAAACTCCGAGAGAAGAGAGGGACAAACAGGAAGTCGGTTCCCGCCGTAGTCATGGGTAATGTGAGGTCCCTTCAAAATAAAATGACGGAAATAGCGAGCCTCATGCGGTCCCAGAGGATTTATAGGGACAGCAGTGTCTTGATTTTCACAGAGACCTGGTTAACAGCAGAAATGCCAGACTCTATTGTAGGTTTGGACAATTTTCATCTGCTGCGGGCGGACAGAACGAGAGAATGCTTGAAGAAAAGAGGTGGAGGTCTGGCGGTGTATGTGAACACGAGCTGGTCCAAACCCGAACACTGCACAGTGAGGGAGCAGCTATGTAACAAGGATATTGAACTATTGGCTATTGGCATGAGGCCATATTATCTGCCCCGGGAGTTCTCACATGTGATTTTGATCGCAGTCTATGTGGCCCCGTCTGCCAATGCTGAAAATGCTTGTGAAGCACTGCTCTCCTGCACTTGTAGGCTGCAAACACAGCACCCACAGGCTCTCTTCCTCATCTCTGGTGACTTTAACCACGCTTCTCCCTCTTCTGTTCTATCAACATACACCCAGTATGTTACCTGCCCCACCAGAGAGAATAGAACATTGGACTTGTTTTTTGCCAACACCAAGGAGGCTTATTCTTCTTCCCCCCTCCCTCCCCTGGGCAGCTCAGACCACAACCTTGTACATCTGAGGCCTGTGTATGAACCCATCGTGCGCAGGCAGCCTGTGGTGTCCCGTGAGGTGAGGATGTGGTCTGCTGAGAGCGAGGAGGCTCTGAGGGACTGCTTCAGCACCACTGTCTGGACTGAGCTTTATGACCCACATGGGGAGGACATCAACACCATCACAGAGTGCATCACGGACTACATCAACTTCTGTTTTGAGAACATTGTTCCCTCCCGGACGGTGCGGTGTTTTCCAAACAACAAGCCATGGATTAACCGTGAACTGAAGGCTCTGCTGAAGGAGAAGAAGAGAGCCTTCAGGTCAGGGAACAAGGAGGAGCTGAGGACTGTGCAGAAGGAGCTGAGGAGGAAGATCAGGCAGGCTGAGGCCGGCTACAAGAGGAGGATGGAGGAGCAGCTGCAGCAAAAGAACATTCAGGGAGTGTGGAGGAGCCTGAAAACCATCTCGGGCTTCAAAATCCCCCCTGCCCAGACAGAGGGGGATCTACAGTGGGTGAATGATTTAAATGCTCACTTCTTGAGGTTTGATCGGTCACCCGCCCCTCCCCCTGCACAGCTGCATGCTCCCTCTTCCACAGCTGGACAATGCCCTGCATCTGTTCCTCTTCGCTTATCTGCCCCGGACCATCAGCTCCCCACTTCGCCTGGACTCACCCATCCCCCCAGCACACGGTCCCCCTGCCAACCACTGACTGTCACAGCAGCACAGGTGAGGAGTGAGCTGAAGAGGATTAAAGTGAGGAAGGCAGCAGGACCTGATGGCATCAGACCCAGGCTCCTTAAGTCCTGCGCAGATGAACTGTGTGGAGTTATGGAGCATGTCTTCAACATGAGCCTGAAGCTGAGGGTGGTACCACAGGTCTGGAAGACCTCCTGTCTGGTACCTGTGCCTAAGACATCGCGCCCCAAAGACCTCAACAGCTTCAGGCCAGTGGCTCTCACGTCCCACCTGATGAAGACACTGGAGCGGCTAGTCCTGGACCACCTCCGCTCCACCGTGAGCTCAGCCATGGACCCGCTGCAGTTTGCATATCGGTCTGGCATCGGAGTGGAGGACGCCGTCATCTTCCTGCTGCACCGCTCTCTCTCTCACCTGGAAAAGCCTGGCAGCTCTGTGAGGAATCTGTTCTTCGATCTTTCCAGCGCCTTCAACACCATCCAGCCGCTGCTCCTGAGGGACAAGCTGGAGACGGCTGGTGTGGAGTATGACCTGGCAGAGTGGATCCTGGACTACCTCACAGACCGACCCCAGTTTGTGAGAGCCCGGAACTGTGTGTCTGACACTCGGACCTGCAGTGTGGGGGCGCCCCAGGGCACTGTCCTCGCGCCCTTTCTCTTCACCCTTTACACTGCAGACTTCAGACATGACACGGACAGCTGTGTCCTGCAGAAGTTCTCTGACGACTCTGCCATCATCGGACTCATCACGGACGACGATGACGCGGAGTACAGAGGACTGGCGCAGGACTTTGTGGACTGGTGTCAGCGGAACCACCTCCTCATCAACGCGGGGAAGACCAAGGAGATGGTGGTGGATTTCCGCAGACGCCACCGCACTGCCCCCTCACCAGTGAACATCCAGGGACGGGACATTGAGAGAGTGGACTCATACAAGTACCTGGGTGTTCATTTGAACCACAAAATGGACTGGACTCATAACACAGACGCACTGTACAGGAGGAGCCAGAGTCGGCTCTACCTCCTGAGGAGACTCAGGTCTTTTGGAGTGACAGGGCCACTCCTGAAGACCTTCTACGACTCTGTGGTGGCATCAGCTCCTGTACGGTGTGGCCTGCTGGAGCAGCAGCATCACAGAGAGGGAGAGGAGGAAGCTGGACAGAGTCATCAAGAAGTCCAGCTCCGTCCTGGGCTGTGCTCTGGACTCGGTGCAGGAGGTGGGGGACAGGAGGGTCCTGGCTAGATTCACATCTATGCTGGACCATGAGTGTCACCCCCTGCAGGACACTCTGTCCGCTCTGGAGCGCAGCTTCAGTGAGAGACTGATCCACCCTCGATGTGTGAAGGAAAGGTTCCATAGGTCTTTCCTTCCTGCTGCTGTCAGACTTTATAACAAAAACTGTTAGTACTGAACATGTGCAATACTGACCTAACCATGTGCAATTCTGTCATATGTGCAATTGCTGTTGGAATTCATGTGCAATTCATGTGCAATTACTGTGAAATTCATGTGCAATCTATGTGCTGTCGTGACACATATTCATGTGCAATTACTGTCGTGATCACATGCAATGGTATTTATGTATTTATTTATTCATTTGTCTATGGGAGTTTTTATTTATTTATAGGAGATCTTCTACTGAAAGTGTTTTTCAGACTTCCTATAAGTGATCTGTTCTGTTCTTCTGTATCTACCTCTGTATCTACCTGCGTTGCACCAATGAAATTTCCCCATGTGGGACAATAAAGGAATATCTTATCTTATGTGTGCCCACAAGCGTCCACAAGCGTCCACAAGTGTCCACAAGCATCCACGTTTGTCCATAAGTGTCCACGTGTGTCCACAAGTGTCCACATGTGTCCACAAGTGACCACAAGCGTCCACAAGTGTCCACACGTGTACACAAGTGTCCAAAAGTGTCCACAAGTGTACAACACTGTTTGTTAAGTGTTCGTTAACAAAAATTACAATATTAACTTATTGTACAGTAAATGTTGGACGGATATATTTCTTTCTTTGTGGTACGATAAGATTTTTGCTGTAGACAGTGAAATAAATCACTTCTGTGACTCAATACAGACACTAACGAAGTAGTAAAGAGTTTCATGTTGCTATGTATTTGTCGCAGCTCATGTTTTGAAATATATCGTACAGTTTGAAAAGGGTTTACGGGGATTATTCTGCTTAATGTGTCAGCTGCATGACATAGTTTCAGCGCTTGTTACCAAGACAGTTCTAAAAAATACTTGTACATTATGGAAATCTCCCTGTCTGGAAGTAAAACACTCGGAAAACCACCAATAATATCCTTTTACCGGCACATCCACGTAACGCAGCACTTCCTGGAAACCGACCATTTTGTGTTCGGTGGGCCCCTCGGTGAAGTGACCCCGATATAACACGCTTCAGCTGTGCAGAAATGAGCTAACATACCTCCACGGCGAGCGGCGTTTTACGGGCCCCTCGCGTCCCCTTATGAAGCGCGGGAGTTAGGGCCGGGGGGGGTTTGTTGATGCTCTTTGGATATACAAACCTTGCATCACCGGCTCAAAAGTCTGCATCCGCCCGCTTTTTCCACGCTTTACATTCTCGAGGCCGTCACCCACATACGTCCCGCGTTGCATAAGCAAAGCGCGCCCGGATCACGCCCATATACGGAGTTCCTGTTTGCAATTAGAGGCACGCGTTTTCCACATGACCCACTCTCCGCTCTCTTTGTGCAGCGGTGATGACCTATTTCAGATGTGTGTAGGCTAAAAGGGACGGTGGACACAGCGAATCAGACTCAGAAGATGTTTTATTGTGAAAAAAAACAAAACTGTTCGCTTCGCTGACACAAAACGATGAATTTAAACGGTAAAATACAAACTATGATCAAATAAGGCATGAAAAGTAAGGAGTTACCAAGGAGATACCAAAATAAGATAAACATAGACTTAAACTAAACACTAACTCGACTCTAAATCTACAATATGTTCTTCCTCTAGATTTGTATTTATTTTTTTTGTAAAGTTTAGGCGACATTTAGCAAAAAACAGAAAAGAATCTAGAAATATGACGTTTTTAATACTTACCGTTTTTAGATTTGACGTTTTATAGTGGTGATAATGTAAAGCTTGAATTACCGTATTTTCCGGACTATAATTCGCACAGTTACACAGATAACTATAGCATAAAGAACATGCTAACAAGTTTACCAAAGCATCAGTTTTACCCCAAATCACTAAATCCATTGAATTCTTCTTCCTCTGTGTCACTTCTAAACAACTCCACAAACTCCAGAGGTAGAGGAAGTGCAGATTCTTCTTCTTCGTTGCTTAGAGCCTAGAGCGCCCTCTTGTGGTTGTCAGTGTGAAAATAATGAATAATATCACATATAAGTCGCTCTGGAGTATAAGTCGCACCCCCGGCCAAAACTATGAAGGTGCGACTTATAGTCCGGAAAATACGGTACACACAAAAGACCTTTTAACAATCATTTTCTACAATAAAAACATGTAAATGAAGATGAATTGCCTGTGATGATGCCGTTCTGCAGTTTTGAACAGGAAGTCATTGAACTGGTTTCTATTATTCAGCTGTTTTAGATTAATATTGCTGCACAAAATAAAGGTTTACATCTACTAGTTTTGAATTTAACACCCAAAACATCGCAATATTATGTCAAATTTAAAGATTATTGGTCTTTAGACTGAATGATGGCTATGTAAAGTGTCTGAGGGCAGTCGGAGTCGTGCGGCGGTCAGTGCCGGGCGAGAATAACCCTCCGATGTGTTTGCAGGCGTCACCAGGGAGACGGCGAAGGAGAAGGACGCCGCGGATTTTGACATCTTCGACGACCCGGAGTCGCCTTTCTCCACGTTCAACTTCCAGTACAACAACAAGGCGTTCACGCAAATGCACGACCTCATGGAGTTCAACACGCTCAACAACCTGGAGGTAAACGCGCCGCTCGCCAAACGGATCAGCGCTCGGTCCGTTCACAAAATAAAAGTGCATGTAGAGTATGTGGTCATGGTAGGAGTTTGAGAGAACACTGAAATATCTATTCTGTTAAAAATACTATTATCTAAAGCCCTAATTTGTGTTTTCCCGAACATTTAACCCGTCCAGGAGCATCGACGTGTGAGAGAAGACTAAATACTGCTAAAGAATCACATGTTTCCTCCATAAAAACATTGATAATTGTGCCGTTCCAAATTGCAATTTATAATTTGACTGGAGTATATTGTCTGGCCTGATTAACGAGGTATATTCAGTGTAAACATCATGAAAAATAATGACAAGTAATAATAATAATAATAATAATAAAATAATAATAATAATTAAAACAATAATAGAAAAATAATAATAATATAATAATAATAATAATATAATAATAAAAATAAAAATGAAATAGAAATAATACTAATAATAAAATAATAATAACAATAAAATAATAATAATAAAAATGTATACTTATTTAACATGAGCATGATATTAGAGTCATCTTTATTGAACTATAAGTTGATATAGCAATTGGGGTAACAGGGTTGTCAGACATATCAAAAATGAGATTTAATTGACACTAAAACTAGTATTGAAACAATTTAAGTATCAAACTTAATAGAAACAAGCAAACCAAAGCATAATTAGGACAAAATTGGATGTTTCCTGAAGAGTTTTATAATTATCTTTATCAGAATGAATACAAGACGTGGTGTCATTAATGAAATAACAATTATTCTGGGTGAAAAATGACATTCTATTGCTTGAACAAGGAACGTTGTTACTCATTGTGGTATCGGAACTGGAGTGTCGAGCCCTTTCATCAGCATCAAAATGACAGTATGATGCCAACACTGCCTGCTTTTTGTTGCACAACAGCCGGATTTCGCTATGAACGCATATGCGAGCGGCTGGTGCAGGTCTGCTGGGGCCAAGGTGTGTGTGTGTGTGTGTGTGTTTGTGTGTGTGTGTGTGTGTGTGTGTCGTGTGCGAGCGGTCAATCTAACCTCAAACACTGGCTCCTCTGACTCACTTCCACTGATGAAAAGGTGATGAAAAGGTGATGCAAATGTATAATCTGGAATGAGCTCATCGCGCTTCCTGCTTTTTGTAATAATAAATAACCCAAATTACAAATATTACTGTTGCTGGAACTCGGGTTTGAATGAGAAACGATGGGTTGAGTTCAAGTTCAGGGTGATGGGCTCAAAAGGAGCTAAGTGTAACGCTCGGCGCGACTGGTTTCAAAACGATCACCGCTGAATCTAGGATGATGTCTCAAATTAAATACAGTAAATTTAAATAAATATATAGATAAAGAAAAACACTAAACAATTCAAAACATAAGTAAACCAGACTCTCATCTAAGTACAAACTGTTTTGAAATTACATAAAGTTTGTCATAAATAAATTAAATATAAATAAAATATAAAATAAATAAATAAATAAAATAAATTAAATAAATGATCCTCTGAGTGGTAAATCATGAATTGTGAAATTGTGTGAGTCATAAAACCTCTTATGCTCTTGGCATGATTTGGAATCTGTTTATTGTCCAGAAAGCGATAATTAAATTACTAAATTTGTCAAAATAGTTATAGCTTCTTCAAATATAGGCGTTTGATACTTAAAAGTTCTAAATAATACAGAGCAAGAACCTTCTATTCATATTTCTCCTTTGTTTCAGTGTCACCTCTTGCTCAAATTAACATCTAGTCTTGATATGACTTTTAAACGTTTTGTGCGTCCTCGTTGACTGACCTGTTTTACATATTTCTTTTTGCAGGTGATTAAGGACTGCATTAAGGACTGCATCGTGGCTCGTAAAGAGAGCCCCTCGAGCGGCGGTCGCCCCTTCTCTCTGAGCGCCATCCCCAAAAAGAAACTGGTCAAACGGGACATGCAGAGCAAACCGTGGAATCTCTTTGACAACAACAAGCAATAGTTCAACATCTGGATTATTTTGTGGGGGAAACTGAACTTTAGTTTTTACATTTTGCGGCCTCGGTGGCTTTTTGAAGCAAACGTAACTGAGAAACTACACCTTCACGTGGCTTTATTTGCACAAAGGTTGCATCTGACTGGAGAGAGACTGTGGGATATTGTTCTTTTTTATATCTTACTATTTTATATACATTTTTCTTTCTTTTTTTTTTTTTTTTTTACATTACTTTATTTGGCTTGAAACTGTATAATGTTCTCTCTGGAAATCGCTCGCTGTTAGCCACGTTTTTAGCACGCAGTTATGACCATTAGACTGTAAATAATAGTCGCTTCCAACTGGTGGTTGAGGGACCAAAATGTGATCACAGTTCGATACGCTTTTATTTAATATTTTTTATAGTTTTTTTCTACACTAATATTGCAGAACCGTATCCAATATCGACGTTGATTTAGTTGTTAATTGTCTGCTAGGAGGTTTGTGCTGTATTTAATGATTTGGGGAAATAAATGTTGCAGGAATGAAAAGGTAAATTGTCTTTTGTATCATGATAACGCAAAAGAAACATAAAAAAATGAGCACCATGAGCGTCGTGAAACTGTACATTTGTCCTGTTGAATAAAAACATGAAAGGAAAGCTGGGTATCTCATTTTCAAGTACCGTGTTTTCCGGAGTAGAAGTCGCACAAGCCAGAAAATACATAATAGAGAAGAAAAAAACATGTATAAGTTGCTCTGGAGTATGAAATGCGGTTGCAAGTGTGAAAATAACAAATAATATCACATATAAGTCGCTCCGGAGTAAAAGTATATAAGTATAAGTCGCACCTATAAACCATAAAAAAAAAGGTGCAACTTGTTGTCCGGAATATACGGTATTTAAATCTATCTAAATAGTTAATATTGTGGATCTGGAGAAGGCTTTCGACCGTGTCCCTCGGGGTGTCCTTTGGGGGGTGCTCCGGGAGTACGGGGTCCGGGGCCCTTTGCTCAGGGCTGTCCGGTCCCTGTATGACCGGAGCAGGAGCTGTGTTCGCATTGCCGGCAGTAAGTCAGACCTGTTCCCAGTGCATGTTGGACTCCACCAGGGCTGCCCTTTGTCACCGGTTCTGTTCATAATTTTTATGGACAGAATTTCTAGGCGCAGTCAGGGGTCGGAGGGTGTCCGGTTTGGGGACCACAGGATTCCATCTGTGATGTTTGCAGACGATGTTGTCCTGATGGCCAGGGCCGGCCCAAGCCTTCAGGGGGCCCTAAGTGAAAACATTTTTGGAGGCCCCTCACCACGTCATCACAATCAGTTTTATTGCCATTGTCAGTGAACAATTCACATATGGGAACTTTCTTCAACGCAAACAAAGCACACCAAAACGCCAGGGCATCAGTTTGCCAGTTAGTTTATTCTCAGCACCTCACAAGCTCAAATATTGATAACTTAAATCCCACAATGCAACTTGGTATTCCGCTGACATCACCTCTACTCCCTGTACAAATAACACACATCCCAGATATGTTTTTGGGCGTATTTGGGGGCGTTAAGGGTCGACAGCCACAATAGAACATTAGTTTAAATTAATGAACAGGGGGGGGTCTGGGGGCTCTCCCCCAGAGATTTTCAGACCTTTTTTGGGTCTTCTGCTGCATTTTAATGTGGTCCAGCCGGCTAAAGTAAGAGTAAAATGTTGAGGTTGTAATGCTATAAAATGATGATGTGATGAAACTGTGCCAGGAGAAAATGATTAAAGCCAGTTATTAATACATTAGTGTACTTAATTACTCAATACAATATTGGCTATGAAAAATAATTATGGTCAAATTGATTCATTTTAACTGAAAATGTAAAAGTAATAGTTATCCTTACTAATTTATCTTTTACAGCTCCCAACTGTTCCTTCTTGCCAAAGTGACAAAACAAGTTATATTAAATTAAACAAATGGCATAAGCATTGCTTGATTAACAATTGACACTGATAAAACAGTGCAAACATGTTATTCCCAGAGAATGAACAGAACGAGAAGTGAAAGTCCAAACCTCGCTATTGTGAAGCGACTGCGTTTCTGCAACTTTGCCACTTTTATATAAAAATATATAGTATTATTCTATAACAGACGTAATTATAATATGTCTGGTTATTTTTCACTATCAATTTATTATAATTTATAACAAATAGTCTAATGATGCTTTTTAAATAAATTGAAATGTTTTATTGCTCTATTAAAAGTTAATTACAATATAAATGTTTGTTCTGATCAGAACACCACACACTGGACTCCTGCACCTTTACATTCCTCTCATTCCACTTTAAGAAGTCAAAGTAAAACAGACATCACGAGTCACGATTGATCTCACACATGGTGATGTGAGAGAGGGGACGCAAACTCAAACCGCTCATCTCTGACTGAGGCTGCACAGGGGCCCGGGACAGGGGCCCGGGACAGGGGCCGCACACTGTTCACTCCAAAGTCTCACGTCAGAGGTTCTGGACGAGACGGCGCTCGTCCGGACCGGATCTCCGCCTCTTAGTGACCCGGGGCATAGAGGCCCCTCACCGGCCTCACCTGCAGCTAACACTACGGGGCTGGTGTAAATGTGAAGCTTATTATCTTTCATTCACACATATTATTGTGCGCGGGGCAGAGCTCTCGTCGCCTCCAGCCTGAGCGAACTAACGTGACAGAATCGTGTTGTTTCAAACAGCAGCATTAACCGTCTCTTTGTAAGAGAAGTTCAATACCTGGAGAGTGTTGTTGAGTTTGCAGTTTCTTTACATCGTCAAGAAGTTTCTTCTTTCGTTTTTCGGCATCGGGGGATATATTCCTCTGGACATGAGGACCACGCAGGCACCACGTTCTGTTGTGTTTATGTTTTGCTCTTCTGCTCGCGCACAATGAAGTTGCCCAATCAGCGCAGGTTTGGTGTCTTGGTTGCCAGATTGTCATTACAAATAAATGCGGTTTGTGCCTTATATGTTACCGCTGTGTGTGCTTCCGCGCCAGCAGCGCTACTACACTAGTGGCGCACGCTGCGCTTGCACTTCTCATAAGACGGGTTGCCAGATTGGGGGCCCTACTAACGCCTCGGGGCCCTACGCAGCTGCTTAGTTCGCTTATAGGCTGGGCCGGCCCTGCTGATGGCTCCATCAAACCCGGACCTGCAACATGCACTGGGACGGTTTGCAGCCGAGTGTGAAGCGGCTGGGATGAGAATCAGCACCTCCAAATCCGAGGCCATGGTTCTCGACCGGAAAAAGGTGGCTTGCCCTCTCCAGGTGGGTGGGGTGTCCTGCCCCAAGTGGAGGAGTTCAAGTATCTCCGGGTCTTGTTCACGAGTGAGGGAAGGATGGAGCGTGAGATCGACAGGCGGATCGGTGCAGCGGCTGCAGTGATGCAGTCGCTGCATCGGACCGTTGTGGTGAAGAGGGAGCTGAGCCGAAAGGCAAAGCTCTCTATTTACCGGTCGGTCTACGTTCCTACCCTCACCTATGGTCATGAGCTTTGGGTAGTGACCGAAAGAACAAGATCGCGGATACAAGCGGTCGAAATGATTTTCCTCCGCCGTGTGGCTGGGCGCTCTCTTAGAGATAAGGTGAGGAGCTCGGCCACACGGGGGAGCTCGGAGTAGAGCCGCTGCTCCTCCACGTCGAGAGGAGCCAGCTGAGGTGGCTCGGGCATCTGTTCCGGATGCCTCCTGGGCGCCTCCCTCGGGAGGTGTTTCAGGCATGTCCCACCGGGAAGAGGCCCCGGGGAAGACCCAGGACACGCTGGAGAGACTTTGTCTCTCGGCTGGCCTGGGAACGCCTCGGGATCCCCCCGGAGGAGTTAGAGGAAGTGTCTGGGGAGGAGGAAGTCTGGGAGTCCCTGCTCAGACTGCTGCCCCCCCAAAAAATGCATAATAGAGAAGAAAAAAACATATAAATTGCACTGGAGTATGAAATGCAGTTGCGAGTGTGAAAATAACAAATAATATCACATATAAGTTGCTCCGAAGTATAAGTATATAAGTATAAATGTAAGTATAAGTCGCACCTCGGCAAAAACTATGAAAAAAGGTGCCACTTATAGTACGGAAAATAAGATAATGGTTTAATATTGCACCCGAAATGATTTGTATGATTCAAACGTGTTGCTGTGCTGCCTTAACCTTTTTAATTTCCAGTATCGTTACCAGCTCATCCCCCGCCCCCCCGTGTCATCCGAGCTCATTTGTAACCGAGGCTCGCCGCGGCGCTGGCCCGGCGCGGCGACTGGCCCAAACATGTAGCCCACTTCAAACAGCCGCGCAGAGAGTCACGAGATGATTCGCCGTGAGTGCTTTCGCCGCTGTGGATACCTCAAACACCTCAGCCGTGTTTACCCACCGACAGCACAGGCGCGGCTCGCATCAGGGCCGCCATTTTGGGAAAACAACAGTGTCGCCGGGGAAACGGACGCACGCTCTCCCCCGCGTCCGCACGTGGGCCGAGGCGTGGCACTTTGGGTGTTATTTGGCCTTAAAATGAAATACTATTATTACCCGCAGATTACAGTATCTAAAGGGACGTGTGAACAGTACTTATGAGTTCTAAGAGTCTCACGTGTGGCATATCAAACTGAATTTGCTTCTTTTTTGTTCAAATGTACAAAAGGGCCTTCACTGTCGCTTTGTGCATGACCTTTGAAATGAAAGAAAATGTCTAAAAGGAGTTTATTAAAAAAGCGTCATTCATAAAAACCCATTGGAGTCGATTCTGATTTAAATAATGGGACCACACTGTGATGGGTGGACTTAGATTGTTTTGTTTGCGTGAAAAAGAGCCGCTCTGAACTTGTGAAGGTTCAAATCTAGTCACATATTTGTGCACATATGTCATATTCTCACAGATACTGCAAAGCTGGAGTGGAAAGTCGCAAATTACCAATGACGTTGCAGTAATTGAGTCGATTTTTTGGTGGATATTGTGCTTTTTTGAGTCGATTTTCAAACTAGGGATGTCAAGATTATTAGGTTAGTTGATATTTTTGATTATTTTGCTCACAATTTAAGCGTTAGAACCCAAAAAATAATAATAATCATGAAAATAATACGTTTTAGAAGCAAAATCAAGTCGTTTTAGTTCAAGTTATCGTCCATAAAATAGACATAAATGTAAATAACGTTTTTTCCCCAGGCTGTTTTTGTCACATTTATCTGTATTTTGTCTTTGAGAAAGTTCAATTCCGTAAAGCCGGTCACAAACTTGAGGAATAGTCACATGTTAGAATCACAAGAATGAAAGAAAATTATTGTTTGGTCTTAATAATCGTGAATAAACGTTAAATCACAATGTTTTTTTAACCGTAACACTAAAGTTTTATATCTACTATGTACTTGAATTTGAGTATAATGTATGTACGTGTTGTTTAAAGGAGTTTATTAAAAAAAACGTCATAAAAATTGGAGTTGTATAAAGGGACCGCACTGTGATGGGTGGACTTTCATCATCATCGGTCATTTTGAATAATACAATCATGTCCTCAAGTCATTTTAGACCAAAGAGAGCGAGATCAATCAGGAGAGAAGGTTGTAATTTGGAGAATTAAACATGGACTTCTCATTTCACGAAAACCAAAACATTTGTGTCGAGTTTATAATGTTACTGTCTGATGTGAAATGACGACATCACGCGCCGCACTGGGACACGCCTCCTCTAAGCGACACAACATGTATGAAAGATATATTTGAAAACGACTTTAAACATACAAATGCTGGACAGAAAGTTACACCAAGTACGATCCCGTCAAAGACAGTAACAGTTAGAAAAACATGAAAACCTGTCATGTTTATTTTAATGTGGATAAAACGAGACATTCTTTTATCTTATAAAATCTTGTAGCGCAGCGATCCCCAAACTTTTTCCTATCAAAGACCCGAACAATCAAGATTTCAATCACAAGGTTTATTTTCAGGGGCCGGTTGAAGGGGGCGGAGCCTGTAACAACAGTAAGATGTGTACAAACCCTTCCATAACTTCTAAAATAGCTTAATACAGATGTTTCCTGTTTATTAGATGAATTGTCTGTATGTTTCATGGTAAACACGTGTAGAATAGACGGTCATAGCAACGCACTACAAAAGCAATACAATAGTACGTAGTAAAACATAGGTTACATTTGCTTCTGGGGACCGGTGGCAGATGGCCCACGGCCCAGTTTTGGCCCCCGGGCCGCTGGTTGGGGACCCCTGTTGAAAGGTTATGTTTAACCACAACAAAGTATAAAGTATTTCTAATTTATGTATTAGTTTGACTCAAATGCTGTGTTATTTCTCATAAAAAGCACAGTTTCATATTGTAAAAATAACTGACACTGCAAAACATGAATTTAGAGTTAATATTACTTTAATTCAGGATGCTATTTGTTGTATTCGTTAAGATGTATTTACTTGATGGACCTAGTTAAACAAAACTGAGCTACCGTATTTTCCGGACTATAAGTCGCACCTTTGTTCATAGTTTTGGCCGGGGTGCGACTTGTACTTATATTTATACTTATATACTTATACTCATGTGTGGTATTATTTGTTATTTTCACACTTGCGTTCCATACTCTAGTGCGACTTATATATGTTTTTTTCTTCTCTATTATGCATTTTTTGGCTGGTGCGACTTATAGTTTGGAAAATACACAAAATGATCTTGAAACCAGTGAAACATTCTGGGTGACACACAAATCTAAAGCGCTGTATTCAAGTCATTCAAACCGTTCACGTTTTTGCCTTTCTCGTTTCATGTCGTACGTGAACAGACGCATTAAAGCCTGCGCGCTCTGTGGAATTTCTCGTTCTCCTTCTTCCCCCAAAAGCCGAGCTCCTGGCAGGAATCTGACACGAGCCCTCCGGCGCTCCCACCGCACTCACAGGCGCTCACAGACGCTCACAGACGCTCACAGACGCTCACAGGCGCTCACAGGCGCTCACAGGCGCTCACAGACGCTCACAGACGCTCACAGGCGCTCACAGGCGCTCACAGACGCTCACAGACACTCACAGGCGCTCACAGGCGCTCACAGACGCTCACAGGCGCTCACAGACGCTCACAGACGCTCACAGCAGGCGCTCACAGACGCTCACAGACGCTCACAGACGCTCACAGACGCTCACAGCAGGCGCTCACAGACGCTCACAGACGCTCACAGACGCTCACAGCAGGCGCTCACAGACGCTCACAGGTGCTCACAGACGCTCACAGCAGGCGCTCACAGACGCTCACAGCAGGCGCTCACAGACGCTCACAGGCGCTCACAGGCGCTCACAGACGCTCACAGGCGCTCACAGACGCTCACAGCAGGCGCTCACAGACGCTCACAGGCGCTCACAGACGCTCACAGGCGCTCACAGACGCTCACAGACGCTCACAGGCGCACAGAAGCTCACAGGCGCTCACAGACGCTCACAGCAGGCGCTCACAGACGCTCACAGGTGCTCACAGACGCTCACAGCAGGCGCTCACAGACGCTCACAGCAGGCGCTCACAGACGCTCACAGGCGCTCACAGGCGCTCACAGACGCTCACAGACGCTCACAGACGCTCACAGGCGCTCACAGACGCTCACAGCAGGCGCTCACAGACGCTCACAGGCGCTCACAGGCGCTCACAGGCGCTCACAGCAGGCGCTCACAGATGCTCACAGGCGCTCACAGACGCTCACAGGCGCTCACAGACGCTCACAGCAGGCGCTCACAGACGCTCACAGGCGCTCACAGGCGCTCACAGACGCTCACAGGCGCTCACAGGCGCTCACAGACGCTCACAGCAGGCGCTCACAGCAGGCGGTCACAGACGCTCACAGGCGCTCACAGACGCTCACAGACGCTCACAGGCGCTCACAGGCGCTCACAGACGCTCACAGACGCTCACAGGCGCTCACAGGCGCTCACAGACGCTCACAGGTGCTCACAGACGCTCACAGCAGGCGCTCACAGATGCTCACAGGTGCTCACAGACGCTCACAGGCGCTCACAGACGCTCACAGCAGGCGCTCACAGACGCTCACAGGCGCTCACAGGCGCTCACAGACGCTCACAGGCGCTCACAGGCGCTCACAGACGCTCACAGCAGGCGCTCACAGCAGGCGGTCACAGACGCTCACAGACGCTCACAGACGCTCACAGACGCTCACAGGCGCTCACAGGCGCTCACAGATGCTCACAGGTGCTCACAGGCGCTCACAGACGCTCACAGCAGGCGCTCACAGACGCTCACAGACGCTCACAGACGCTCACAGGCGCTCACAGGCGCTCACAGGCGCTCACAGACGCTCACAGGCGCTCACAGCAGGCGCTCACAGCAGGCGCTCACAGACGCTCACAGGCGCTCACAGACGCTCACAGACGCTCACAGGCGCTCACAGGCGCTCACAGACGCTCACAGACGCTCACAGCAGGCGCTCACAGACGCTCACAGGCGCTCACAGACGCTCACAGGCGCTCACAGACGCTCACAGACGCTCACAGGCGCTCACAGACGCTCACAGACGCTCACAGACGCTCACAGCAGGCGCTCACAGGCGCTCACAGGCGCTCACAGACGCTCACAGGCGCTCACAGGCGCTCACAGACGCTCACAGGCGCTCACAGGCGCTCACAGACGCTCACAGACGCTCACAGCAGGCGCTCACAGACGCTCACAGGCGCTCACAGACGCTCACAGGCGCTCACAGGCGCTCACAGACGTTCACAGCAGGCGCTCACAGACGCTCACAGACGCTCACAGACGCTCACAGGTGCTCACAGACGCTCACAGGCGCTCACAGGCGCTCACAGACGCTCACAGCAGGCACTCACAGACGCTCACAGGCGCTCACAGACGCTCACAGACGCTCACAGCAGGCGCTCACAGACGCTCACAGACGCTCACAGACGCTCACAGCAGGCGCTCACAGGCGCTCACAGACGTTCACAGCAGGCGCTCACAGACGCTCACAGACGCTCATAGACGCTCATAGGCGCTCACAGGTGCTCACAGACGCTCACAGGCGCTCACAGACGCTCACAGGCGCTCACAGGCGCTCACAGACGCTCACAGGCGCTCACAGACGCTCACAGGCGCTCACAGACGCTCACAGACGCTCATAGACGCTCATAGGCGCTCACAGGTGCTCACAGACGCTCACAGGCGCTCACAGACGCTCACAGGCGCTCACAGGCGCTCACAGACGCTCACAGGCGCTCACAGACGCTCACAGGCGCTCACAGACGCTCACAGACGCTCACAGACAGTGGAAATGTACAGCCAAACGCTCACAAAGGGAACGAGCCAAAAGTGCCGCTCTGAACTGCACATGCAACACACATGTGCATTTGTGTGGCACATATTTGTGCACATATGTCATATTCTACTGCAAATCTGGAGTGGAAAGTCTCAAATTATGAATCATGTTACAATAATTGAGTAAAGTTTTTGGTGGATATTGTGTTTTATTGAGCAGATTTTCCAACAAGGCATGTCAAGATTATTATCCGTATTTTCCGGACTATTAGTCGCACCTTTTTTCACAGTTTTGGCAGGGGTGTGACTTATACTTATATTTATACTTATATATTTATACTCCGGAGCGACTTATATGTGATATTATTTGTTATTTTCACATTTGCAACCGCATTTCATACTCCAGTGCAACTTATACGTTTTTTTCGTCTCTATTATGCATTTTTTGGCTGGTGTGACTGATCCTCCGGAAAATATGGTAGGTTAATTGATATTCTTGAATATTTCGCTCACAATATAAGCGTTCGAACCAAAATAATAATTGTGACCATTTTAGAAGCAAAATTTAATATTTCTAGTGCAAGTCATAAAGACATAAATGTAAAGAACTTTTTTTCTGTCTGTTTTTGTCACATTTATCTTCCTTTTGTCTCTCAGACAGTTCAATCCCGTAAAGCCGGTCACAAATTTGAGGAACAAGAATGAAAGAAAATTAAAGATTTCCTTGTTTTTATGTCCCAGTCTCAATAATCTTGAAATAATCGTTAAATCGTGATGTTTTTTTTAATTGTAACACTAAAGTTTTATATCGTGCCATTGCTATTTCAAACATGTACTTGACCTTGACCTTAATTTATGTACGTGTTGTTTAAAAGACGGATCCAAAACGCTGCTAAAACTGCGTACTAGTATTTTGAGTAGTATTCCACATGTACTTTTTGCTTTTGCTTCAGTACAAATGTGGTAAAAACTGATAAATAAACCTCGTAAATACAAATTGACAAAAGTTTACATGATGAAAACCTGTTCCTCTTTTGTTTTTTCTGCTCCTCGTCCCAAATTATTCAGAAAAAGTGAGATCAAACGGCGTCATTACAGTTTTTATTGTTCAATGTGGGTGATTTCTATCATTTATATTCCATGTAACTCCAGTATGACTGTTGTAACTGACCAAATGACTCACGTCTTCTTATTTTGAACATTAAATACACTTTAAGAGCATTTTAAAGGACTTTTTGCACAAAGTCGCTAAATAAGGCCACAGTATGTGCTCGATTTAAGTGTTTTAACTATAAATCTGTGCCCGAAAACAACATTATAACACATTTAAAGCTCATAAAAGTCTGTTTAGCACAACACAGTGACACGTAAATGCTGTGGTTAATGCAGTAAACATAAACTTATGCCAGTCTTTTGTGCTTCGGGACAAATATGACTAAAAATATGACTAAAAACTCTATTTCTGCTGCACTTTAGATACTTAAGATTCCCTTTGCAGCTCCACGCATTAGTCACTCCGCTCCATCCACAGTCGCTCGGTCGATTAATCAGTCAATGTTGTC
Source organism: Eucyclogobius newberryi (assembly GCF_026437365.1). Classification (NCBI taxonomy): domain Eukaryota; kingdom Metazoa; phylum Chordata; class Actinopteri; order Gobiiformes; family Gobiidae; genus Eucyclogobius; species Eucyclogobius newberryi. The sequence continues at coordinate 21,896,107 of NW_027316532.1, forward strand.
TTTTTGATTCACACACAATTATTTTTGTGACATTTATTTATTCGCTGACCTTTATTCAACCGGGAAAACTGAGCTGCAGCGTCTCATATTCAACAGCAGAAGAAAGAAGTCATTGATTTTAGAACGATGCTCTTGGGCCTGACGACTCCTGCCGTGGACACAGTGAACAGTTACCGCGGGAACGTACTAAAACGTGGCGAAAAAGGCCGTCACAGAGAAATGGATGACACAAACTGCAACGACAGTAAAGGAAAGGACAGACGTTACATTAGAGAGTCAAAAAATGGAAAAACTCACATTCGGTTTTGAACAGAAAATGGACAAAATGTGAAAGTCTGTGGACAAAGTGGGACGTTTACATGAGCCTTGATTCTTCTTTATTTTATTTTCTCACCTTTAGCATGTCCGTTTACTTACTTACTTTTTTTTTTGCTCACTCTCTGGTCTTTTTTGCGTTTTTTATGCTTGAAAACAAAAATAAGTTTAATCCGTCGTTTTACAGTTGACGAGTAATATAGCCAAAGTATTTACACCAGTAAGAGTAAAGTTACTTCAGAAAAACATTACTCAAGTAGAAGTACAAAGTAGTGGCCCAAGATATTCAACTCAAGTAATAGTACTATAACTTCTGATTTATGACATGAAATTAAAACATTAGCTCATGCACAAAAGGATGGACACAAACATGAGGAAGTGGCAGAATCATTTCAAAATAAAGCTTTTGCAACGAGTAGATTTACTCCCAGTAAGAAGAAGAAGAGTTCTCACTTCAATATATACGTGACTAAAGTAGGAGTAAAAGTAACGTGTCAGTAAATTAATCCAGGAAGTAAAATGTCTTGAAAAGGTGTGATATAAGTGAGTACTACCTGCTCCTCGGATAGTACTCTGTGTACTCTTGTTTGTGTATTTAGATTGCGTGAGCTGCTGTATTGTCTTGTCAGTGCGTCCACAAATCATAGAGATACTTCATTAGTGAGTTTGAGCTGTTGCCAGCGTCACTGCAACTGGAAAAACAGACCGGATATTTAGTATTAAACTACAACGGACAGAGATCGTTAAAGTGTGTTCTTTATAAACCGCAGTATTGCTCTAAAACGGCTTCATAATAAACGGCTTCATTGACTTCAGCCTCTTCGTAGTGGTATTTATGTGTTTTTATTGTTAAGAAATAACTAAATTTTTTAACTGACAGATTTTTTTTCAAACTAACTGATAGGGGGAAGGTGAAAACAGACATTTTCTGAGCACTCAGTCTTGAATTCAGGACAATACAGGATTACGCAAACCAAACAAAACTAATTATGAGGAAACAGTGTTATCATATGGTTAAAAATCAATGTTTTAATGGTTTATTTATTGATTGAGACAGAAAACGTGTCGTCCCTGGGCAGGTCGGTGTTATTAAAAAGATAAATGTCTCTTTTTCGGGGGAGGAAAGGGAAACCGGCACACCATAAATAGGTGTGGTAAAATAATTACTCAAATGATCTTAATCAGATGCAACAACGAGCAAAAAACTCCCTCATTTAGAACCAACGATCTCCTCCAGTCTGAACACAACCTGTTTTTATCAAAGCTCTCATTTGTGTGTCGCACGTGAGCGTCCTGAGTCCTGAAGCTGACTCAAGCAGACTGAGGAAGGACAGAGGACAGAGGACAGAGGAAGGACAGAAGAAGGACAGAGGACAGAGGAAGGGCAGAGGACAGAGGAAGGGCAGAGGACAGAGGAAGGGCAGAGGACAGAAGGACAGAGGACAGAGGACGTACAGAGGAAGGAGAGAAGAAGGACAGAGGGAGAACAGAGGACAGAGGAAGGGCAGAGGACAGAAGAAGGACAGAGGACAGAGGACAGACAGAGGAAGGACAGAGAACAGAGGGAGAACATAGGACAGAGGAAGGCCAGAGGACAGAAGAAGGACAGAGGACAGAGGACGGACAGGGGAAGGACAGATGACTGAGGAAGGACAGAGGACAGAGGAAGGGCAGAGGACAGAGGAAGGGCAGAGGACAGAAGAAGGACAGAGGACAGAGGACAGACAGAGGAAGGACAGAGAACAGAGGGAGAACATAGGACAGAGGAAGGCCAGAGGACAGAAGAAGGACAGAGGACAGAGGACGGACAGGGGAAGGACAGATGACTGAGGAAGGACAGAGGACAGAGGAAGGGCAGAGGACAGAGGAAGGGCAGAGGACAGAGGAAGGGCAGAGGACAGAAAAGGACAGAGGACAGAGGACATACAGAGGAAGGACAGAAGAAGGACAGAGGACAGAGGGAGAGCAGAGGACAGAGGAAGGGCAGAGGACAGAAGAAGGACAGAGGACAGAGGACAGACAGAGGAAGGACAGAGAACAGAGGGAGAACATAGGACAGAGGAAGGACAGAGGATGGACAGAGGAAGGACAGAGGACAGAGGGAGGACAGAGGAAGGGCAGAGGACAGAGGGAGGACAGAGGAAGGGCAGAGGATAGATGACAGAGGACAAAGGATAGAGGAAGGACAGAGGACAGAGGAAGGGCAGAAGGAGGACAGAGGAAGGACTGATGATAGATGACAGAGGACAAAGGATAGAGGAAGGACAGAGGAAGGACAGAAGGAGGACAGAGGAAGGACAGAGGAAGGACAGAGGATAGATGACAGAGGACAAAGGATAGAGGAAGGGCAGAGGACAGAGGAAGGGCAGAAGGAGGACAGAGGAAGGACAGAGGATAGATGACAGAGGACAAAGGATAGAGGAAGGGCAGAGGACAGAGGAAGGACAGAACACTCCAGTGGGACGGTGAGGGACTGTTGACTGTCCACACAAAAGGAAATGAGTGAGCGCACTAAGGATGTGATGTCATGCTGTCACTCAAAACTCATTCAATAAGTCATTATTATTAAATATCTAATAAATACTGTCATATTTATATAGAATTATTCAATTTAGCATTTCTATTAAGCCAAAGCAGTATTCACAGTCTCACATGTCGCACTAGCTCATTCTTAAATTAGTGCCATTCTTAATTTGAAAAAAGTATTATTTTGTAGCAGTCTAAACTCTTATAACTCTTATAAACTCGAGTTATGAACATATGATTTATACTCTTTATTCTCTTATAATCACAACCACACTGACATCTTATTGACCACTGATTCTTTGAGTCGTTTTTCCTTGATCCGCTCGAGTCACTCAGATGTCATAAATATACGTCTCCATGGCGATGTCATTGCACACATTACAATACAGAACTACATTTTCAGCATTTTTGTCCATCATCTGATTAAAAATAACTATCTGCAAACGAAAAATATAAAGAAATACATTATCTTCAGTCAAATCTACCATTCTGTGTGTCTGAATGTGTGTTTTCAAGTGATTGTATCTGTATGTTCCAGGCACAGGATCTCCATGGAGACGAGCAGGTGAGAGAAAGCTGCACAGTGCACCTTTAAGTCACATGGGAACAATGCAAACTCACAGTAAAAGTCTCTCATCTTGTAAACGTTGCACAGTTTTGAACTTTGACCTGTAAAACTATGCGCGCAAACGTTATGCATCCCAAATGTGCAGAGCCTGTGGAGCATCAGGGGCCCCCGGACAGGGCCCCTCTGTTATCTCTTCACACACAGAGGCAGCGGGCCAGGAATCTGAACCCAACGTCCCGGAAATTAAACATTCCAGTTACAGTCCAAACCTATTGAACAATGGAAACCTCCTTCCCAGAAACAAAACGTTAGTACGTTGTGTACAGTAAATCTCAGGGGCCGTTTGTAATTCCTGCATTTCACACTTTCTGCGATGGGAAAAATGTACTCGTGGCCCCTGACTCAGCATTTGGACACGTTTTCATCACGTCAGGTTTTGGAAGGTGAATCCAGCAGACGAGTGAAAGTGACCGCGGTCTGGAAAGAGTGTTGGAGCGTCTCCTGCAATGAGAAATGTGACGTGGCCCCGGCCCCTGACACGGGGCAGAGTTGGGAAAGTTCACTTTCTACATAAACTAGTTCAGTTCATGGTTCACACATTTTAAAATGAACTAGTTCAGTTCATAGTTCATACATTTTAAAATGAACTAGTTCAGTTCATAGTTCATACATTTTAAAATGAACTAGTTCAGTTCATAGTTCATACATTTTAAAATGAACTAGTTCAGTTCATTGTTCATAATTCAAAATTTTGAACTGAAGTTCACAGCTCCAAAAAATGAACTAGTTCAGTTATTTTTTTTCAATATTATGCTCTAATGTTTCTAAATTATCTCCACAGCCCAAATACAACCACAGGCAGCAATTATTGGATTAGTTTAATGCTGAAAATATGTGTCAGATTTCATCTTCATATCCAATTTTGAATCCTTTACCCAGGATTTACATTCACACTGAAGGGACAGACTTCCCCAGAGGCAAAGTTTGCACAGAAATGTTAGATTGTTCCCAGTCTCACCGACCGCATCATAGAACTCACGTAACTGGTCGTAGGGCGACTCCTTGTAACTGGTCGTAGGGCGACTCCATGTAACTGGTCGTAGGGCGACTCCTTGTAACTGGTCGTAGGGCGACTCCTTGTAACTGGTCGTAGGGCGACTCCATGTAACTGGTCGTAGGGCGACTCCATGTAACTGGTCGTAGGGCGACTCCTTATAACTGGTCGTAGGGCGACTCCATGTAACTGGTCGTAGGGCGACTCCTTGTAACTGGTCGTAGGGCGACTCCATGTAACTGGTCGTAGGGCGACTCCATGTAACTGGTCGTAGGGCGACTCCATGTAACAGGTCGTAGGGCGACTCCTTGTAACTGGTCGTAGGGCGACTCCTTGTAACTGGTCGTAGGGCGACTCCATGTAACTAGTCGTAGGGCGACTCCATGTAACTGGTCGTAGGGCGACTCCATGTAACTGGTCGTAGGGCGACTCTTTGCTGCTTTTTGTTTTGATGCGCATGCGCAGTGTGGTGCTACACTTGAAATCTCTGTCTGCACTATCTATCGGCCTCTACAAGTCTGGAGCTCTCACTTGCCAGACACAGGCTCTTTTTGGGCAACTTAACGATGTTTTTCGCCTGGAAGTCTCAAGAAATCGGACACTTTATTGAACGAAATTAAAAAGAACAAACGTCACAGTCACTAGAATGAACGTGTTCACAGTATCGTTCGTCAGCAGTAATACAGTTCATTCAGTTCACGTTCACCAAAATGAACGCGTTCATGAACTGCAGGGGGGTCCGACCACCCACGCACAAGGGGCCGCGCGGGCAGATATTTCAGAGACGCGGGTGAAATACGATGGGCTGTTGTAAAAAAGGAGTGAGTCAGGAAACAGAGATGTCTGCGGCGTGATGCAAGTGTGAGGCGCTTTCCCATGTTTAGATTGTTACAGACACAACTTTATGATTATTAATTCTTATTACAGTAAGAAGAGGTCTAAAAATATCCTTATGCAAAACATGTCGAGTGGGCTTTGTATTTATAACACTTTCACATGAACACATACAGGAAATAACCAAATAAGGATGTCTGCATGTGACAAAACGCAAATGTAGTATATTTATAACGTGAGAAATGTCCGACGTGTTCTGACCTGAAGTGACTTATGAGACGCGATATTTTTGTATTTTTTACCATCAGCACTTTATATTCAAAAGTCTAAGTTTTATTGCGACGCCTCAGTATTTGCATGTCTTTACTTTTTTCATGTTTATTAGGCCCGAGCCCCAGCAGGGCGGAGGGCCTATTGCTCCCGCAACGCTGCCAAAGGCAGCGTTGCAACTGTCTGACCAAACATGCGGGCGCAGCCCGCATGTTTGGTACTCCGTCGCCCCTGGCAAGTACAGTGAACTAGCCCATGCCGAAGGCATGGATCATGCATACTTACTCCTGCTATGACAGAAATAGTCAACAATGAGTGAATGGGCGTAGCCCATTCACTCATTGTTGACAACAGCAGCGCGAAGCGCTGCATTCCTCCAAAAACCCTCCTGGCATCGTCCCGTACGCGAAAATACATGCCACAGGCATGGGCCATGCTTGTATCTGCTCAAATCAATGGAAGTCTATGGGGAGTGGGCGGGGCACCCCGACGGGAAAGGGAGTGACGAGCGCGTAAGCGCTCGTAATGATGATTCCACCCCATGGCGGCATCGGGAAGGCTTAGAGCTTTCAAACGATGTATAATTTGTTGTTATAGTGGAAACGGCTATATTGTTTTTGCTGAAAATATTATTATTATTATTTTTCTTGTTCTTCATCGCTTTGAACTCTAATTTGACCCCCTGAACATGCTCAAAAACTCACCAAACTTTGCCCAAAATTCAGAATCGGCGAAAAATTTTGTTTTTTCTGGGCCATTTTTTTTTTCGTTAGAAAATGGCACGACAGCGCCACCGACAAAAGTCAAAATACATTGCGCCTATGGGAGACGCCCCGAGGTCAACTTTGTCGTAGAGCTACGAAATTCGGAACACACATTCCTCTCGTGAGGACAAAAAAAAAAATATTATTGTGGCCACGCCCCCAGATTTACCCTATGGCCGCCATCTTCCTTTGAAAATGAAAACACGCTGTGTTAGCCATTTTGTTCACGTCAAACTTTGACGAACTCCTCCTAGGGCGTTTTGCCCACCAACTTCAAAATCGGCGTACGTCCTCTGGACAAGTGGGGCATCTAAAGTTATCCAATTTTTTGAGATACCTTTTACGGTCTGTGTGCGGCGCAGCCGCAAATTTGGACAACTTATTTTGGAATATTGCAGATCTAAAAATTGCTCCCATTTGATCAAAACCAGTCCGATTAGGACCAAATTTGAATCAGTTGTTAAACTTTCTAGTTTGGACCAGTTTAGGCTGACAAAATTGAAATGGCCGCGATAGCGCCCCCTACAGAGTGACCTTTAAATTAACATTGAAGGTCAAAAATTAGTTTTACCAAAATGTTCTAAACTTTACCCAAAATTCTATTTTGCCGTCCCGATCACAAAAGCCAATCAGACAAATGCCTTAATTTTTACGGCGTAGTCGTAGCGATGACAGAAACATCCCACGTTATCCCTATGGGAAAACCACAAAATCTCTCAAATTACAACATTTTTATGTTTCACACTTTAACGAACTCCTCCTAGTGCGTTTTGCCCACCAACCTCAAAATCGGTGTACGTCCTCTAGACAAGTGGGGCATCTAAAGTTATCCAAATTTTAAGGATAACTTTTACGGTCTCTGTGCGACGGAGCCGCAAATGTTTCCCAGAATTCTGACTATTTGGCCTTCAGAGTAGCCTATAAACAATAGAGTTTTTCCAAATGACATGATATTTTGCACAAAATTCTAATTTGCCATCCTGATCATACAAGTATGAGAGCCAAAGTCGTATTTTGTACGGCGTAACCGTAGCGATGACAGAAACATCCCATGTTATCCTTATGAGAAAATCGTAGAATCGCTCAAATCACCACATTTTTACGCTTCACACTTTAACGAACTCCTCCTAGGGCGATTGTCCGATCAAGTTCATATTTGGGGGAAATTATCTACACAAGCGGGGCATCAAAACTTATCCATATTTTTATTCCAAGTGTCACGGTCTCTGTGCGGCGGACCCGCACATTTGACCGACATTTGTGTTCATTTCCACTGGATTGGCCATGTCCAATGTGTCGTTGTCTGTCAAGTTCTTTTTTAATTCAACACACAATAAGGGCGCCATCTTTATCAAGTCGAAAGCGCAGAGTCGGAAGGCCGGCGGCCCGCGAGGGCCGTTGGATGCCGCTTGCGGCTTTAATTTAGATATTGCTATTATTATTCAATGTTTATGTCGCAGAGGCGTGTTCCCATTTGTGAGTTTTGCTCACTGACAATAGCAATAAATATTTTTGTATTCGTTATTATTATTATTAGGCTTCTTCTTCTTCTTCTTCTTCTTCTTCTTCTTCTTCTTCTTCTTCTTCTTCTTCTTCTTCTTCTTCTTCTTCTTCTTCTTCTTCTTCTTCTTGGGACCAACCCCCCTATTTTTCACCCAGTGAACATTGACGAAAAGTCACAAAAATTTGCACACCTCTAAAAATCGTGCCTCTCTACATTCTGGCTATTTCCCTTTTCTAAAATAAAAAAAAATTGGCGCGTCAGCGCCCCCAAATGTACCAAAAATGCATTGGGAGATAAGAAATGACCCAAAAACAATCTGATCGTAGAATCATGAAATTTGGCGCAGAGGTAGATGGTGACAAGAGAAGTAAAAAATATTATTACGGCAACGCCGTCCGCCCAGCCAAATGTCGGCCATATTGGTTCAAAAATGGCTAAGCATGACTCGGGAGTTTTTCCAAACGTCTTACTTTTACGAACTCCTCCCAGGGCGTTGGCCCTAAAAAGCTGAAATTTGGTGAAAATGCTACTGAGGAGTGGGACATCAAAAGTTATTCAAATTACATTGATACCTGTCACGGTCTCTGAGCGGCGAAGCCTCAAACTGTAGCTAGAATTTCAGAAATCTCCCAAATTTAACATTTCTGCCGTTTGCACAGATAAAGTCCGAATTGCGTCAAATTAGAATCAGTTGTTAAACTCTTTGCCCTAAACTTACTTGAAGTGAAATAAATTAATTTGGCGCCACAGCGCCCCCTACAGATTTTATATGGAGGTTAAATGTTTAGTTTTGCGAAATTATATGAAATTTGACACACAACTCAATTTTGGCATCCCCATCAAAAAAGTCAATGAGACCCATGTCATAATTGTTACGGCTTTGCCGTAACGATGACCGAAACCTCCCACGTTCTTCCAATGGGGAAATCGCCAGAACATGTTTACACTCTAGACTTTCACAAACACCTCCCAGGGCATTAGCCCTATTAACCTGAAATTTGGTGAGACTCATCTTCAGGGGTGGGCCATCAAAAGTTATCCACATTGATTCAAAGAGTCACGGTGTCTGTGCGGCAAAGAATTCCAAATAAAATGTCTTTTTGATGGTAAAACAAAGGGGAGAAGATGTGACAGCGTCACAGATTCAGCAGTAGGCGTACTAAAAGGACAATTGGAGCGCGTTAGCGCCCCCTCCTCTTGCGGCGTGGCGGCGGCGTGGCGAGGGCCAATCATTGCCGCTTGCGGCTATATTTTTCATTATTATTTTTATTTTTTTTATTTTTTTTTATATGTATTATAATTTTTTGCATGCCTTTATTTTGTCATAGCTAGTTTTTTATATATTCTATTTGTATTATTTGTTTTATTGTTTAATGCTGAATCACATTGACAAAGCAGTTTGTGAGTTTGAGTTTTGTTCAATTACAATTTTGTCAAATTCTTATTCTAAATGTCTCTTATCTTAAAGGTGCACTATGTAATTTTTCTGGTTGGTGGTCAGTACTTGAGATGTTACTTATTTGCACAGTAAGACCTTGAACTCATCTTTATCACATTTATTCAATTACAGGTCTTTCTATTGCTCAAAAATATATTGAAGTGATCTCGTCTTGTGTGAGCGGGGGGCGTTTCTCCACAGATCTGACCTGTACCTTGTCCAAACGGCACAGATAAGTATATTTAATGATGTACAGTGGAATATTCCAGGCGCTGCAGTGTCATGTCCACAGAGAGAGGCCCCTCCACTGTAAATCACAAAGTTTCACAATTAGTTTAGTTTATTTTCTATTTGCAGTTAAACACTACATTGGAAAGAGATGTGCACAAAAAAACAAAGACAACCACAAACAACAACAAACAAACAACAAACAATGGACAAAGGTTACACAACACTAAAAGTACCATGAAACATTTGACACCGTGAAAGTCCATCCCTTTAACAAAACACAACTGTGCGATGTATGATGTATCAATGTTACTTAGTTCGTTTTTAGTTTCTTGTTGTTTTTTTCTTTTTTAGTTGTCTTTTTTGTGTAAATATGTGTTGAAGGTGGAATATTTTAGTTAAGTTTTGCGACTGTATTGTTATGCATGAAGGTTATTTAGTGTTTTTATTCCGATTTTTTTTTTTACATGGAAATTTTTTTGACATCGAAGTTTATTTTATTTTTTTACATCAAATTAAAAAAATTAACATACATAATTATTTTTTTGACATCGTATTTTTTTTTACATCGAATTTAATTATTTTTTACATAGAATTATTTTTTGACATCGAATTTTATTTTGATGACATTGTATTTTTTTTTTACATAGAATTTAAAAAAAAAATCGTATTTATATACCATGAATATTTTTACTAGATTCGATGTAAAAATATATATATATATATGTAAAAAAAAAAAATCGTAATAAAAACACAAAATAACCTTAGTTATGTTAATTTCTGTTGTCGTTGAATACAAATAAACACAACTGGTTATTGCCACATATATTCTATCACAAATACGCAATTAACTATAGCAACTTGTTTACAATTTATTTCCTCATTTCCACTGTCTAATGAATGAGCTATTCTCGGTCACGCTCCCATTTCTTACACCACGGCTCCCTCTGGCGGTCAAAGACAGAACTGCCATCTCAAACATGCAGTACGCGTTGTGTCCACTACGCGGCGCCAAACCCGGAAGTTCCGCAGAGCGAACACACACACACAAAGGAAGCAGCGCCTCCTCCTCCAGTTTGTGTGACAGCGGCCGCATCACAAACACACAAAAAACACACACAAAAATACATCTCTTTACTTCGGTTTTTGGACACGACGCCTTCACCTTCGCGTCGGGATCTTCCGGGCTCGCGGCATGTCGAAACAGCCCACGTCGGCGCGCTTCCGGAAAGTGGACGTGGACGAGTACGATGAGAACAAATTCGTGGACGAGGAGGACGGAGCGGAGAACCAGCTTGGTCCCGACGAGGCGGAGGTGGACGCGCTCATCAGACAATATCCTTTTGCGTTTGGACGAATCTGCGTGTGCGGAATAGAAAAGCTCTATTTGTGTTTATTAGCAATGCGTGAACTGTGGCCTAGATGTCGCTGTTTATTATGGTTGTAACTGTCTTTTTTTATTCCCGTAAAGACTTTTATTTTACGTAGTCTAGGGCCATTAGAGGACGTGAGTGTGTTGGTTGATTAATCACAGCGAATCGGCTAATTTAGTAATCGAGTATTTGTTATCTGAAGCTCCGAAACGCGCATGTGCAAAGAGAGGGAATCGGACGAAGCAGTGATTGCCTCAAAATCGCGCAAGGAACGTGTAAAAAATGTATGTTTCACAAAAAAAAACTACATGTTTTTTCATCAAATTTTTAAAAATGTCACCTGAGACTCACGGAACAAACACGGAATACGTACTGACAGATGCCATAATATTGATGATTTGCACGATTCTTTTGGTTACTAAATAATAAATAAATAAAAACTGAGACTACAGGAAAACTATTTGTCGTTTAATTTAGTTCAATTGCAATTTTTCTCTTCAGTCTTTTCAAAATTCAAACAAATAAAACAGAGTAAAACAAAATCAAGACTGAATTAAACAAAAAATAGACATAGACATTACAGACAGCCATTCACTCTCACTTTCATTCACCCGCGACCCCGAAAGGGAACAAGCGGTAGAAAATGGATGGATGTGAGTGAATTGGTTCAGGTTTGTACAATGTTTCCCAGTTACGGAAGAGACTCCGGCGCCCCCCAGAGTCTAAAACTCCTCCATCGTTTTAAAACAACCTGGGCAATACTGACATCGTTGCCTGTTGTACGATCATAAACATTTACACACATCTGCACTGTGCAAAAAGGACTGAATAAAGAAGAAATACAGTGTTTAAGTTATTTAAATTAAAATGATTTGTGTCGCCAAACTCATAAATCATAATCTACCCAAAATCTATGGAAAATCCTGGACTATTTATTATATTTTATCTACATTTTGCAACAAGAGATATGTGTTTTCATCTCAAAATGTACAATAAATTGACTGACTTTATTGCAACCAAATTGAATATACCGTATTTTCATAGTCTTGGCCAGGGTGCGACTTATACTTATATTTATACTTATATACTTATACTCCGGAGCGACTTATATGTGATATTATTTGTTATTTTCACATTTGCAACTGCATTTCATACTCCAGTGCGACTTATATATGTTTTTTTTCCTCTATTATGCATTTTTTGGCTGGTGCGACTTATAGTCCGGAAAATACGGTACACAGAAATTGGACGTATAACATAGATGATGTATAAATCGAGTATTTCTCAAACGTTTTTAAGCCTTAACCATTGCTGCACGGGGAGTTTGGTAGAAGCTTTGCACGCCGTTTTGAAGAACCCGCCGATCAACACGAAGAACCAGAACGTCAAGGTGGGAAACCGTCCTCAACGTGCATTTAGAAACCGTGAACGCCGCGACGTCTGAACCGCTCGTGCCTTTTCTTCTTTGCTTCTCCCGATTGTCCAGGACCGGGCGGAGGGTTTGGTGCTGAAGGTTCTCACGGCGTTCAAGAGCGGCGACATCGAGAGGGCGGTGCAGTCGCTGGACAAGAACAGCGTGGACCTGCTCATGAAGTACATCTACAAAGGCTTCGAGAAGCCGTCGGAAAACAGCAGCGCCGTTCTGCTGCAGTGGCACGAAAAGGTAACGGTTTTACAACTGTTTTAATGTGTTTTAATCTGCTAAATCCACTGCATTTCTTTAAGGTATGAACTATGAACTTGTCGTGATACTGATTACCGTATTTATAAGTCGCACCAGCCAAAAAATACATAATAGAGAAGAAAAAAACATATATAAGTTGCACTGGAGTATGAAATGCGGTTGCAAGTGTGAAAATAACAAATAATATCACATATAAGTCGCTCCGGAGTATAAGTATAAATATAAGTATAAGTCGCACCCCGGCCAAAACTATAAATTAAAAAAAACAGGTGCGACTTATAGTCCGGAAAATACGGTAAGTGCTTTCTCTGTTATCGTGTGGTCTGACAGTTCTGGTAAAGCTCGAGATCATTCTAAAACTTTTCAGGAAATGTCCAATATTGTCCTTTTTAAACGTTATTATTTTAAGCGTGTTTGAAGGAGTTTCTGGTTTTAATACAAGTGTTAGTGTCAAATGTGTTTCTATGACTTTGTAAAGGGCTTTAACAGCGTCGTTTTCTCATCTCAAACCTTCTGTGCCTCTTCAGCTCTAGCGTTTACGTCATTTACTGGTATGTTGACGTAACATATTAACAGTTATTCAGATAACTATAGCATAAAGAACATGCTAACAAGTTTACCAAAGCATCAGTTTTACCCCAAATCACTAAATCCATTGAATTATTCTTCCTCTGTGTCACTTCTAAACAACTCCACAAACTCCAGAGGTAGAGGAAGTGCAGATTCTTCTTCTACGTCGCTTAGAGCCTAGAGCGCCCTCTTGTGGTTAACAGTGTGAAAATAACGTTAAATATCACATATAAGTCGCTTTGGAAAATAAGGCAGCCAAAACTATGTAAAAAGATGCCACAAAATACGGTACTTTTACATTAGGGCTGCGACTAACAGTTATTTTAGTAGTCGACGAGTCAAACTGTTATTTCTATTGCACATTGAGACTTTTTACAGATCGTTATTTTAACGTTTTATGCGGATTGTCGGTTTAACTTCCCCCCCTCAGGCTTTGGCCGTGGGCGGCGTGGGCAGCATCGTCCGAGTTCTAACGGCACGGAAGACTGTCTGAACCCGAGCGCGCACCGCCGCACACGCCACAGAGACGCCACGAGCAGCGCCCGAACGTGCCCGCGACCAGACGGATACAAAGGCGACTGCCGAGTGCAAGTATAATCGATGAACGACTGCAGCGCATGATCACAGGGCGCTACAGGAAGCCTCCTCTCACTCAGCTACACCATTGGTTGTGCTTTTTAGTGTCGCTAATCCCCTCTTAGCTAAATGCACACGTTTGATTGCATTTTTGGCAATAACATTTACAGTTTATACATTTAAACGTTCATCGTCTCATTGGGCATTCCAATGAAATCACTGTGGAGGTGAAAACAAAACCAGACTGAATAAATATGCCGAAATGAGAAAAGGTAATTTATGTTAAAAATGATTAAAAATAAGTGTTATTACATACAATCCATAGTAAAGACACAGATTATGCATTGATTGACTTGTTATGGGAATCTTTGGTTTGGTGTGTCATGTTTTAGAACTTAAAATAATGTATTGATGTATTAAAAAGAGCACTTAAAACTTAAAGCCAAAGAAACCTATAAATGGGTTTAATGAAACAAGCATGGCTGAAGCTAAATACACCTCAGTTTTTGACGAGAGAACAATGTAAGGGCACGTGTTATGCTAAAAGGGCTTTTTCTCTCTTTTTAACCGCGTTCTAACGTTGTTCCTCATCAAAAACAGCTGAAGTTGCATTTTGCTTCAGTCACACATCCTGGATAGACGCTCTTCTCCCTCTGAGCGTCAGAAACACTCAAACACTAGCGCAACTGTGGCTACGTAGCATCTCTAAGAAAACATTCCAGTTGTTTATTGTTAAGCTGTGTAATTCCCTCTGCAGCCAGTAGATGGCGCCTAAACTCAGTGCCACAGGGAACAACAGATATATTTTTTTTAATATAATTTTTTTTTAGTTCTAAAACATGAGATGCCAAACTAGACTGAAAGACTGATAACAATACAAATAATGCATGATATCAAAAGAATGTTGAACCGTGACAGCTGTTTCCACATGGTTCTCATCCACGGTCCTCGTCTCTGATTGGACGGAAAGTGTCTATCCCTGGCAGTCTTTTAAAATGTAATTAATGTAAGTAATGGACGTGGACGATATTTACAAACATATATTTTAGTCGTATCCCGATAATAATATGATAAATTCAGCAGAACATTGATATTCTATTGATATTTTTAGTTTTGATATACTCGTCGAGGTTTAAGTGTCAGACAAATGTGAAAAGACAGTACATTTCACATTAAAAAAAAAAGAGTAAAAAAGTAACTGTTTATACCTCCTTTTCTTTTTCTTTTTTACAACATATTTTTTTGCAATTTTGTTTTACATCTGCTCTGTATGCAACATTAAAAATAAATAAATATAGAAATAATATACGTGACAAATTTAGCAGTTTTCATGGTTCTATATTTGGCCGACCTCTATTGGACCAAAGCTTTCACTGGTGGTTTTTTCCTTCTCGTAAAAGGCGTTTCTTTGGCTCTTCGGCCTCACTCACAGACGGGGGGATGGTGTCATCTCCCATCATGCATCTCTGCATTCACTTATTCATTCATCCTCGCGCTCTGGCCCAGATCACGAGCATTATTACCCATCAGCGGTCTAATCCCACCACTTTAGACCACTTTAGAGCCCACCAAACTGTCCCGAGCAGACGGAGACTGTAAATCATGTTGTATTTATGTGGGATTGTGCAGGAAAAAAGGATGAATTACAGTTGTCTTTTGGAGAATTAGAATAAAAAAAATACAGTAAAAAAGCTGATTCGAAAATGTGCAAAACCAGAAGCCGTTTGCTCTTTAATCTAATGTTTCTGTCCGTTTTATTTTCTCACATTTTGTACAATATATCAAAAATATATCTTCCATCTGACAGAAATATACTGTTTTTAAATTTAAACGTTTGATTTTTATGAACAATTTTTCATTTTCAGTTTAAATTAGCTTTGATTTGGTTTTGTCTCTTAAAGTTCTTTATTTTGACAAAGTAGGGCTAATGTTTTAAGGAATTCATATATTTGTGTTAATATAATGTGTATTCCAATAACAGCCTTATCACATATCGTTATAATTTCAAACATGTCACAGCCTTAAATGCTATAATATTGTTATCTGGATAATAAAAAGGTATTAGGATATTTATTTTTGTCAATATTGTCCACTTCTAAATTAAAATTGATTAGAGTCATTAGTCTTTGCCCATAATGTTGATAATGAGCATTAAACTGATTAAAACTAGGTCTTTATATTTCTTATTTGTCACTTTTGGAAGCATAAAAGTCAGTATTATTTTACATTTTCACCATTAAAAGTCTGAAATACAACGTCTGCCTCGTCGGAAAAGTGTTTGTTGCCAAATAACCGTTTCATGAAATATTGTATTAGTTAATATTAAACTTAAACATAACTGTGTACAAAAAAAACGTCTTTGGTTTTGCATCTTTAACTTGTGTTATCGGGCATTTAGATTGATGAATTGCTTTTGTGTTTTTGTGATTATCAAACTATTTAAACACAAATAATGGATAATATCACTGTTGTTATTGTTATTTTATGATATTCAAAATGAGAGCGCGTCGTCTGCAGAGGCCAAAACATGAACGTTCCAAGTAAAAGTACAAAGAAAAGTGCAGTAAAAATGTATTTCGGGGACAGTACCACTGAACAAAGAGCGACCGGTTTACACTTTGAGGTTATTCCTGTCGAAAGTGGAACGACGGAAGCGTAAAAAGATGAGCAAAAAGCCTCAAAAAGAACGCTTGATTTGTGATTTTTACTCGTGTGATAAATGCAGCCAGAGTATTTCTACTGCAGCCACGACTAGAATACTAGAATACTAGAATACTAATGTGTGGTGTGAGCTGCTGGTACAACTGCCTTATACGAGACGTGTTTTTTATGTCGTGCTTTTTGACAAATGACAATAAAATGTGAGATTGATGAACGTAAACGTGTGTGTTGTCGTGTTTGATGAGGCTTTTCTTCACCCAGTGACATAGACGTGTTCAAAAAACACACTTGTCGTCACAAAACATTCATCCGGCTCTAATTTAATGTCATTTTAAAGGTGCACTGTGTAACTTTTCTGACCGTGCGTGCCGTGTGATTATTTAAATAGCTCTCATCGACAATTCATCTGTTTACATTTGTATTTACATTCAGTCAAAGTCAAATTTTATTCTAACGTCTCATTTTATTGCGTTTTAGTTTATTTTTCTTCGTCTTTTTATGTCGCAGACGCAGTGGAATTACGCTGACACTGGCAATAAACATGTTTTTGGGACGTCACGTTATCAAATTTTTGTTTAGTTACAATTATTGTGATGAAAAACCTCAATATTTAACGATTATTCACGATTATTCACTGTGATTCGTGTAAAATCCCGTCCAACACGTTGCTATTTCTCAAGTTTGTTTGAGTTTTATGAAATTGAACTGACAAAATAAAGTAAATGTGACAAAAACAGACCGATAAAAAAGTGCCTCATATTTAAATTCGTTTTTTTTAACAATAGATTAAATTAAAACCACAAAATGTTACTTCTAAAATAGTTGCAATTATCGATTAACCAAATAATCTCGACATCCGCGATCAGTTTTGTGTCTGTTTTTAGGATTTTTTCAGATTTATTTTTTATTACAAAATGAATACATCACATACAACATCCCAATACATTAAGACAAACAACAGCTTATGTACAATCCATAAAAAATAAAGTACATCTTGGTTGGCGGATGGTGTTTTCGGCGTGTTAAAGTACAAACGTTGGGTTTTTACCACGTCACTTTCTTGTTCTTCAAGCACGTCCCAATAAGTTAAAAAAAATAGGTAGATGTAAAATACACGTTTAATTAAAAAAGACAGAACAAAAAAAACGTGGCGGTTTCCATGAACGGGGAATAAAATTTCATATAAATAATAAAGCGTAATGACAAAAGATTATTGAAGTCCGTACAGGCCGAAAGTGAGGTTTTAGTCCGTCCTCTTTTGAGTTTCAGCGTGAAATAGAAACCATGGCAACCGCAGTCTGAGCACTTCCCGCACTCGCACAGTCTCTTCCGGTTCATGTTTGCGTTTCGTTCGTCGGGACGGGACGAGATCTCCGGCTGCGACTGTGGGAAACGACGGCGCGTTCGGGGAAAATATGAAATAATATCTAACTTAACGGCACGATTTATTTATCAGATGTTGGGTCAGAATCAGGGCTGCACAGAACATAGCATTATTATAACGTAATAATCGTTATCGTGGCAAATTAAAACTTAATTTAGTCTGTTTTCTATCTGTTAAAGCGCCCCCTATAGGCTGGACGACTCATTGAACTAAAATACAGTTAAGATAAATATATTTAGAATTTTGTTAAAAATTATAAAAATGTCATCCCCGAATAGCACGTTTTTGAGGTTTATAATTTCACTTCCTGTTTGTAATTGATGACATCACACTAGGAAATTACCAAGAAAACACTGGGCAAAAACACCTCAATTTTTTTTGGTATTTGACAAATAAATATATATATTTATTTAATTGAATTAATGTTTAGAGAGTCAAAAAAGTTGTTTCTTTGTGTATATCTGCATAAACTATGACTGGAATGTGTGTACCTTGTGTGATGTCACTTCCTGTCATTTTCGACAGATTTTTCAAAGTTTTCTCCATAAATACCTGCTCGATTGATGTAAAACGATAATGTATATGTAAAACAGGTACAAATACACCAAATATTGTCAAAATTAGAAAATCATAAAAACCTGTCATAGGCACTTTAAGTTTGTATTTTGTCAGAGTTGGACTGGAATGCGATGAATGAGCATATTTATTTGAACTTAGCTTAAATTATTGTGTCAAAAAGTATATTCAAATGTTGATATGTGATTCTAAATTCTGGAACGGAGGCAAACGTGAAGTGGAACGATGTGATTTCAATCGAGAAACGGATTAACCACAGAATATCCCAAAATATGACAAATCAAGGGGGTTTTGTCAAATGAAAACCACTCAAATGGATCAGAGCCTGGTTTAAAAACGATTATTGCGGCACTATTGTATTTTACATTTGTTTATTTGATACGATTAGGACATTTTTGATGGAGGCAAAATCCTGATTGGTAGGTTTTACTGGACAAATACTCACAGAGGTGTTGAGCAATAATAGTAGACATGGTTTTTCATATTAACAACAGGAATATTACACACTTTACCACAAAAGTATAAAGCTCAAGTACAATTTTTAGCCAATTCTATATTCGTTTCCCTCCATTCTTTTGTCATAGAGCAAACTACTTGACATTTCTACCCTGGAAATGTAAAATAGCTGCTCTTTTCCTCTTTCCTAAACACCTAAAAGCCTCCGTTCCTGAATTTTGCCGTGTTTTAAAGGGTCCATAAAACGCACGCATCGCAGTCATTTCCCCAAAACGCGCAGCCCTCGTATCTCGTCCCATCCCCGATCGTTTGCGACGCGCGCCGTTCGCTCGCTCGCCACTCGCTCGCTCGTTTAAAGTGCTCTCTCAGTAGGGGTAGGCGGAGACGGCGATGTACACGATGAACGTGGTCTGATACTCGATGCCGCCGTCCTCGCTGTATGACAGGGCGCGCACCTTCATGCGATACGTGCGCGGCTCTCGCAGGGGTCTGGTGGTGAACAGGACGCCCTTCATGTTCTCGTCCCTCAAGGCGAACGGCAGCGCGGCGTCCTCGTCCACGGCCAAGAAGGTGGTCCTGGGGTGCATGACGCCGTCCTGGGTGTAGGCCACGAGGCGGATCAGGTCCTGGTGGGCCGCGATCCCGAACGGCAGGGACAGCAGCTTGTACTCCAGCGCGTACGGGCTCAGCGCGCACTCCAGGTCGTTCGGGGGGCAGTTTTTCAGACAGAACCTGCAACGCCGGCGACAGTTTGGGGTCACGCAGGGTCAAGACATTGTGGGAATGCGTTTAAACACGAGGTCCAGGTCAGGTTTATTCTCATCAGCTGAAAGGACAATAGACGATCCCCTTTGGACCCTTTTCTCAATATGTAGATAATATGTGAGAGTGCTATGATTTATGACTTTTATTCTTATTGTGATACAGATATTTACTGTAACTTCATTGAATTGAGAAACTAGAATTTATACTTGATTCTCTAAAAACAATGTCCAGATGCCTTTTGGTCGAATGAGGGATTACGCTGACAACAATGTCATATTTACCCATCCCGAGTACATGGTATGGTTCAACATTTGATCATGAAATAATCTAGGCCCCGCCCTCCAGCTGAAATAGTCATCCTGCTCTAAAATGTTGTGAACCCATCATTGTTATAAACTTAGTATTGAAGTATATATAAGACAAAGGTGTAGATGTGGTTTACCCTGTGGCGGCGTCTCGCAGGTAGTTTGGCGGGCAGGGCGTGTCTATGCACTGGTAACTCCCTCTCATGTTGAAGCACATGCGGTTGGCTCCACACTGGATGTTCTGCTCCAGACACTCGTCTATGTCTGCAGACAGAAGACACTTCTGTTGGTAGAATATAATATAATATAATATAATATAACAGAGTGCAAAGGTTCAAACCTTGACATGTTTTCCCATTGGTCATGAGTCGATACCCGGCAGGACAGTTACACCGGTGACTGCCCGGAGTGTTCATGCACTCGTGCTGACACGTGTCCCTCATCTCACACTCATTTATGTCTGTGGAGGTTAAAACAGACAAAGACACACAACATGACAAAAGCTGTATTCTACAGAGGTTTTACATGAAAAGCATTATTTTCACGTCCTCTCTGGTATAATTACCTACACAACGACCCCTGCTGAACACAAACCCTTGTTGACAAGAGCCCTGCAGTGTGGCTGGCACACTCCTCTGGCCCCTGTGGGCAGCTCCATAGGAGTGGTAGCTCTGAGAGGCCACGTTGTGGTAGAGCTGCTGAAAGGAGCTGGGCTGGGCCAAGCTTTGAGACGAGCGGTAGCCGTAAGAGTAGCTCTCGTAGCTGGGCCGCAGACGCTCCAGCCCCACACAGGACTTGCCGTCCCCCAGCAGGTGTTGCCCTGGTGGGCACGTGCACTTGAAGCTGCCCGGGGTGTTGATGCACTGGTGTGCACAGGGCGGAGGAGGCCGCTCACACTCATTTATATCTGCCCTCAGCACAAAGACAGGCCAGCACCAAGAAATATAGTGCAAGACGAAGCAAAACGATATGGAAAAGTAGAGAAGAGTTTTGAGGTGGAAGAATAAAGAGGTGCAGGCCCAGACAAAGAGTGAAAGGAGAAAAAGGGCAAACGTCAATGATCCCACGATACAACAATACATTCTCATGTCCCTAAGACAGAAATGTATTGGACAAATGTGAAATAATTCTCATTGGGAGATTTTATCTATGATTTATAATAAAAAAATAACCTGAAAATCTGCTCATTGTAAGTTCACCATCAAATCATATTCAATTTGATTATATGTTTAACATTTATATTTGGTATTTAATCCATTGCAGTATATAAGCACAGGAAGAGGATAAATAAAGCTGATGTTAGCATTCAATTAATAATGTGAATGATGCCAGTGGGAAACATCTCAAAGAAAGAGCCAGAACAAAGTCAAAGAAAAGAGTGAGGAAAGTTTGAACATGAGAAACAGTGTTGGTGCTGGTCTGTGTCTCTCTAAACATGAGCACGAGGTCAGGCCATGCACTAAACCTCAAATAAGCACAAGCAGATGCTTCACAGTGAGATCAGTTAGTCAGTGACCCTTTAATGCCATAGAAAACCCACAGTGTTAACTCTAAACAGAAATAACTGTTTAAAGAAGACTTTAGACTTAGAGAGAACATAAGGCGCCTGCATTACTGGCAATATGTATGTTCTTATGTAAAAGCAGAGAAATACACACTGTATATGCTTTTCTCCCTCTGTGATGTGTAAATATGTGTAAACATACCGACACAGGGGCGTCCCACTCCCTGAGACCTGTACCCCCGAGGGCAGGTGCAGTGGTAGCTGCCTCTGGTGTTCTCACAGATCTGGTTGTATCTGCACTGGTGAGTGCCGTCGCTGCACTCATTCATGTCTAGACACAACAACAGAGTCATAAATATGATGTTTTAATTAGTGCTGGGCTCGTTAACAAGCCTTAACATAATGTTTAATAACCTTTCATGCAACATGTGATCAATTCAAATTCAAGCATGCAATTAATCACGATCACACATTTGAATTGCTGCCCCGGTACTTTGAATGTCACGCAGTATAAAGAAGTACTGACCTATACACGTGCCGTTGCCCCCTTTGGTCATGCCTCGAGGACACAGGTCGATGCACGTGTAACCGCCTCGAGTGTTTTTACACTGTTGATCCGAGCGACACACTCTCTGCCGACATTCATTTATATCTGGGATCAAACATATTCTGTGTGTCAGTTATAACAATTACGGTAAATAGTAAAAGTATAACATGAATGGAACCATGTTGTTTTACCGATGCAGCGTCTGTTCCTGAGCTGGTATCCCGGCTCACAGGCGCAGCGGTAACTGCCAATGGTGTTCAGACAGTGCTGGTGACACGGGTGGGAGTCCTGACATTCATTCACATCTGACCAATCACGCAAAGTCACAAGTTACTTTCAATGGCATAAAACTAAGAGTGAGGTGGTGAAAATACAAACGGTGTATGTTTACTTTACCTGTACAGCTAAGGCCATCCACTGTTCTCCTGAAGCCCCGCCCACATCTCATCACACACCGATACGAGCCAATCGTGTTCTCGCAGTCTTGTCCGTCATGGCACACGCTTCCACCCAACGAGCATTCGTCTATGTCTGCGGACGAGACGCACGTGTTACCTCCATGTGATTAAAAGTGCTTTGGAATCAAAACTCTGCGCGACCCTTTACCCTGGCACGTCTTCCCGTCGGCGGAGATGGTCAGACCCCGGGGGCAGGAGCAGTAGTACGTGCCCATGGCGTTGTGGCAGGTGTGGGAACAAGGCTGGCCCACCTCGCACTCGTTCTCATCTGAAACATGTCAACATCGTCTTCGTCAAACATGTACAAGAGACAGCGACTTTGCACAAATGTGAGGCCCCAATCACCTGCGCAGTAGGGCCCGGCGGACACCAACGAGAAGCCCTGCGGACACTGGTTACTGCGGTCACCTGCAAAAGACGAGGAGAACGTTTAAATCATCCAGCAGCGAAAGGGAATGACACAAAACAAACTGAATCATGAGCCGAACCCTGTGGCTGCACCATATGTAGTACACGTGTCATTTTGTGATTCTGTAATGATCTGTTTGTTGATCATTCTGCAATCGTAACCATGACAGTCCACTATAAAACAGTCATTTTAGTCGTAGTTGATAATTGTACCGTATTTTCCGGACTATAAGTCGCACCTTTTTTCATAGTTTTGGCCGGGGTGCGACTTATACTTATATTTATACTTACTTACTTACTTATACTCCGGAGCGACTTGTATGTGATATTATTTGTTATTTTCACACTTGCAACCGCATTTCATACTCCAGTGCAACTTATTATTATTTTTCTTCTCTATTATGCATTTTTTGGCTGGTGCGACTTACAGTCCTATAACCCTAACCGTAACCCTAACCTTAACCCGGCGCGGTCTAAAACAGCGCTAAAACGTGGTCAAATAGCGGCGCAGTTTCAGGAGCCGCGGCACGCGGCCAGCACAAAAATAACATGACAGTTTCGGCCGCGCGCCGCGGCTCTGCAGACACTCCCCTTTTTTAATGATTTTCATCTATAATACTTATTGATTAATACTTTACTAATCATTTTCTATCTAGAAGGCGTCACTCACGATATTTCAACCTTTATTTGGTTATTCAAAAACAATTCTGCCTGACTAGTCGACTACTGGCTGCAGAGGGAATTACACAGTTTAAGAAACCTTTTCCAGTGCATTTCAAGCTGGCCTCTCACTTCCTGATCGCGATTAGACGTTAGTAATTCACAGATCGAGTCTACCGATGATTTATGGACTTAAAAAGATTCTCAGAGCCATAGATCGAGAAAATCATCAGTTGTCTAGTGTTTTTGGCCTGTAGGCTTAATTAGACAGGGCAGCTTCATGGTGAAATGGGGATGAGAGAAGGGAGGACATACAGTAAACTGAGGAAGCCGGGATTCAAACTCACAACACTGCACATGTGCTGCCGCTTTAACCACTCGCCCACCGTGCAGCACGAGAGAGGACTTTCTAACCAAGATTCAAGTCAGTTTGGCATAACATGTGTCCTTTAAAGTTCTTTACATCTTTCTCCTGTAATTGTTTTGGTTACTCCTCCCACTGTGAGTATGATTATGATGTTAATTGTTTTATTGAATATGGGACAGAGCACGGCCATGTGT
The DNA here is from genome assembly GCF_026437365.1 of Eucyclogobius newberryi. Classification (NCBI taxonomy): domain Eukaryota; kingdom Metazoa; phylum Chordata; class Actinopteri; order Gobiiformes; family Gobiidae; genus Eucyclogobius; species Eucyclogobius newberryi. The sequence continues at coordinate 21,920,096 of NW_027316532.1, forward strand.
TAGTCCAACATGAGTCTACAACTGACAAAAGCTTTGTGTTGACCATATTAAATGATTCGAACATATGTTTTCTTCAGATCTGTTTACGTTTTTCCAATGTTTGTGTTAGAAAATACCAGATTATGTGCATAATTTAATGTTTATGAATCAGAAGTTACGCCCAGACAGATACTCATGTTTGACCAGTAGTTTCCCACTGTGCGCTTTGACCTCTGACCCCACGCTCACCCCTTTGAGATCAGGTCGGGCGTTCTCGAGGAGGAACGCTTCTGCAAATGCCACGCCGTTCTCTTGTACCGTATTTTCCGCACTATAAAGCGCACTGGATTACAAGGCGCACTGTCAATGAATGGTCTATTTTTTATAATTTTTCATATATAAGGCGCACTGGAATATAAGGAGCATCAGGCGAAACAAAACGTGTACCACACAAAATCGCTTTGAGGTCAGTAAGCACAACCAGAATTAATCCATATATAAGGCGCACTGGATTATAAGTAAGGTGCACTGTTGTTGAGAAAATTTAAGGCTTTTAAGTGCGCCTTATAGTGCGGAGAATACGGTAATCACGAGTCTCACCTTTAGCTATAGAAGCCTGGATCCTGAAGACCAGCAGTTCGTCCAGCGGGTGGTAAAAGGCCCCGACGGCCTCCGCGTGCAGCGTCTCCACCAGATACGGCATCTTCCCCCTGGACGCGTCGTAGGTGATGCTGTGGTTCCACGAGTACGGAACACTCTCCCCGTCTACGCTGAACATGCGGGTGGACTGAGCGTAAAGCTGCTCGGGGCCCGTCTGGATGTAGTCCTCAGTGTAGTCCTGAAAAACGAAAACAATAGAGTATAACTGATGATTGGCTTTTTAAAGGAGACGTCTTGTACAATTATCGATCTTTTAAACATGTTATAATGGTTTTCCCCTCAGCATTGTATTCGGTAGATAAGATAAGATAAGCTTTTTTTTTCCACAATGGGGAAATTCCACTGTTGCAACACAGATTAGGCACAGAAGTATACTAATAAAGAAACAAATAATTATAAAAAAAACTCTTATAAAAATCTTATAATAAAATACTCTTATTAAAAAACTCTTATAATAAAATACTCTTATAAAAAAACTCTTATAAAAACCCTTATAAAAAAGCTCTTATATTCTTAATAAAAAATAAAAATAACACTCTTATTTACAGCTGTTACATGTTATGTGTGTTTGTTTAATCCTTCACTGTTCCCTGCACCGCTCTGTACTTACTTATTTTCAAATATTATCACTTCGTCAAACATAAACGGTTCAAAAACAAGTCAGCAGCAGAAAAGGAAGTCCTGCCTAAGTACTTTTACATTGCGGTTTGGAATGATAGTTTATTAGTAGATTGCAGAAAAAAAAGGACGAGCGTCGTCTTCAAACACGTTTTTAAAGTGTCCGTACCTTGATGCTTATGTCAGCGTTTGACGGCAGCTGAAGAATGTGGCCGTTCACGACGATGTCCAGCAGCAGAGCCCCGTCTGAATCCATCCCCCTGGCAACGTGGGTCATCCTCAAAATCTCCCCTGAAAGCATTACATTCAAGTCACATTTGTTTGGGACACATTGATGTAGTAAGGACTCGCAATGCACATTTTAAACACAGAAATGGGAACTGGAAAGCTGAGACAATAATCCTAAACATTACACAACATTCTTTAGTTTTTATGACATTTATCTACAGGTTTCTCCATAAAACTGTGCCATATTTTCATGTGTCTCGGACATAAACTCCTGCAATGGGGACAATAAATGGATCTCTTTGGAATGCCCTTTTGGTGGTAGCAAAAAATAACTATCACATAGAAATGGATGTCGCAAAATGAACTATGAAGGACTATGGCTAAAATAACAATAGAGATTTAAAAAAACGTTTAAAAAATCTATTAAAATTGTACATATTCAGCACAAACTGGTGAAAGTGGGTCATGACAGGCTTTGGGGGATTTATACTTGTTACAATCACTTTATTTTATAGTTTTTTAAAATAGTTTTATAATAGTTTTCTTTGTGTTTCTTCATGTTTCATACAATAAATAAGAAAACATGGTACATTTTGTTACTTAGAAGATCCTATTGCCAGAATAATTTGCTGTTTGTGTAATTTACCGGTAAATTGTGTGTTTGGTTCTGTTGTGATTGATTGTGTTGCTCTAGTTTTAGTTTTTCAGTCAGTTTGCTCTGTTTTTGAAAAAAAAAATTTTTTTAAACCTGTAACATGTTTTTAAGTCAATTTGTTCTGTTTTTTTAATTTTTACTTTTTTTAAACCTGTAGCAAGTTTTTAAGTCAATTTGTTCTGTTTTTTTAATTTTTCCTTTTTTTAAACCTGTAGCAAGTTTTTAAGTAAATTTGCAATTTTTTTGTTTGTTTTTTTAACCTGTAGCAAGTGTTTAAGTCAGTTTGCTCTGTTTTTATTTTTATTGTTTTTACCTGTAGCAAATTCCACTTGCGTCTCTCGCCTGAAGACGCCTCCGGTCAGCGAGTAGCCGTTCACCGCTTCTCCGACCTCATCGGCGGCGGTCCAGTAGATCGGGTTGAGTATGGACACAAGCTTCCGCATGGCAGGGCCTTCGGTTTAACACGACATCAGCTCAAAATGATCGCCGACACTGGAGCCGTACGATATCGTTTCGAGCGTATTGTGACTCACCTAACGTCCGCGGTATGTTGGAAATCGTGGCGTCGATCACTTTGCCTCCGGTTCCATGATCAGAGATGGAGGCGTTGAGTATCGCGATGCCAAATTCTATATCGTTGATGTTTCCTATGACGCTGCCACGAGCCTTTTGGGGCCCACCTATCAACGAGTTTAAATAAAATCTGTGTTAGCAGACGCACATTTGTCGCTAATTGTGATTATTCAGGTCACAGTTTGATCATAAGAACTTAAACATAACAATTGTGGGAGTTTTAGACGTTTCAATTCAACCTTTACTCCAAAAATGTACAGTTATTTTATGTTTTCTCGCTTAAGTTTGATTTCATAGTCATAGTGAATAAAAGTACCGTATTTTCCGGACAATAAGTCGCACCTTTTTTCATAGTTTTGGCCGGGGTGCGACTTATGTGATATTATTAGTTATGTTCACATTGACAACCACAAGAGGGCGCTCTAGGCTCTAAGCGACGCAGAAGAAGAATCTAGTGATTTGGGGTAAAACTGATGCTTTGGTAAACTTGTTAGCATGTTCTTTATGCTATAGTTATCTGAATAACTGTTAATATGTTACGTTAACATACCAAACACTTACCACAGTTCTGTCTGTGCGTCATGTAGCTGAAGGTGTTAGCGTTAGCATACGTACACCTATTCACCATGTTCTCTAATCTGTTATTATTTTAAATTGCATTTCAAGATTAAATGCATTTTTTGGCTGGTGCGACTTATACTCCGGAGCGACTTATACTCCGGAAAATACGGTAAATGAAAAATTTTGGTATTTTTGATCAATGATCGTAAATTATTGTGACAGTTTAATCTCACGACCTTCATAATATTATAATTTGATTTCAGTTCACAGATATCCTTGAAAAGCTTCCCACAGACACGTCTCACCGGGGCAGGCTTGAGCGTTGCACCGCGACAGCTGGGAGGAGTCTCCGGGACACGGGCGCCCGCTGTGAGAGGGGGCGGGGTCGTTACAGAGCCGCTCCCTCGTCCTCTCGCCGCCGCCGCACGACACGGAGCACCCGCCCCACGGCTGCCACGCCCCCCAGTTTCCGGCCACTGCAGAACGCACACGGCAAGGTCAGGTTTGAGGCTCAGGGGCGGCATACAACGAGTAGAAGTTACAGGTAAATGATGTTTTGAAGATGCGCAATGTTGAAGTACGTCGGTGTAATCCCTCATTTGTCCAGGCGTGTTCCATTGTAGAAAAAGCTTCAGTTGTAGTCATCTGGACTCAGTTAGAAAAAATAGACGTTTCGACTCTCATCCAAGAGTCATTGTCAATAACAGAATTTAGATCGAGAACTCCGATATTAATACTGTTCTGTGGTAAGACCCGCCCATTGGGAGGAGCCTTCCTGAAGTAGAAAGAGTTGTTTGTTTCAACAGAAACTCCCCCTTTGTATCTACCGAGCTAGCCTATTCAGAATCTTAATGGGCTATTAGAATCTATGTCTATCGCTTCCTCTTTTTCCAGCCTTTGTAAACAGTCTATCACTTTCTTCTTGTAGCCACTGGTCGGATCTCTTTTCAAGCGCTCGTATGTGGTCGTGTCCTCGAGGAGGGTGTGGACTTTGGCTTCGTAATCAGCTGCGTTGAGAATCACAGTGCAACGTCCCTTGTCTGCTGGGAGGATGTTGATACTATGATCTTTTTCTAGTGCTGAAAGTGCTTTACTCTCTTCAGCTGTGATATTTGAAGGCGGTGGTTTGGCACTCTTCAGGGTCGCTGTGACACGTAACCTCAGGTCTGCAGCCTCCGATTCAGTCATTTTGTTGTTTCTAATTGCAGTTTCAGTGGCTGTGATGTAGTCCTCTGTAGGGATGTGTTTCGAGGTGACAGAAAAGTTGAGCCCTTTAGAGAGCACCTCCTTTTCTGCCTGTGTCAGAACACGATCTGATAGGTTCTTAATCCAATTGTTTTTGCTGGTCGCTAATTTGTCTGTCTCAGTCCTAATGTCTAGCTCGACCTCACCTGCATTCTTTTTGTTCAAAGGAATGTTGAACTTATTGACTTATTTTTAGACAACACGAAGTCCCTGTTTATTTTAAACCAGGAAACACTTTAAGACAAAAACTGGTTCACCCAAAGGACAAGTTGCCGACTCAAAAACAGAGCAATGTAGTTTATTCGATCCAATGCAGTGAAGAAAGTTGTAAAGAACGTTACATAGGTGAGACGAAACAGCCTCTACACAAGAGGCTTTATCAGCACAGAAGAAATACAAGTTCAGGACCACAGAGCGCCGTGCATCTCCATCTTGAAGCCTCTAATCACTCGTTTGAAGACGGTGAGGTGAAGGTTTTAAGCAGGGAGAAAAGATGGTTTGAAAGAGGAGTCAAGGAAGCAATTTTTGTTAAAAAAGAAAGACCTTCTTTAAACAGAAATGGAGGGCTAAGGTTTAATCTTCCTGTTATTTATAATGGGTTACTGAACCCCTGGAAAGGTAGAGGACCAGGACAAGGACATTCGGATGCTAATCAGGTACTCAGGGTGGTTGAGCCAGGGTCTCACAAAGACAAAGAGGATTCTAATAGCCCATTAAAATTCTGAATAGGCTAGCTCGGTAGATACAAGGGGGGAGTTTCTGTTGAAACAAACAACTCTTTCTACTTCAGGAAGGCTCCTCCCAATGGGCGGGTCTTACCACAGAACAGTATTAATATCGGAGTTCTCGATGAACACACCCCAACTCTATACAACAACAACAACAACAACAACACAACAACGAACAATACCTCGTGCACTTGGATGCCAACTGCCATAAAAAACTACAACGACAACAGTTTGGATATTACGGCAACATAGAGGAACGCCTCGGTCCGTATGACGGGGAAGAAGAAGAGGAAGCGTGACCTGGTCGGTGACGATATGAACAGCGGGGAGGACTCCCCTGGAGCCACTGATCCTGTGCAGCGTAGGGCGTCTTCTTGCTCGTCTATGGAGGGCTCTCTCAGTGAGGAGCAGGGCGGGGGGGTTGCAGATGTCGGGGATGTGAGTTCAGAGTGTAAGGTGTTCATAAAGCTCGCGCAGGATAATGCGTCCTTTAAGGGGTGGGATCCGATGGCGTTGACAAGGAGCCTGACTGTAGCTGTGGGAGTGGTCAAGCATGCGAGTGTCCTTAGGGATGGCTCGCTGCTGGTCGTGTGCAAGGACGTGGCTCAGCAAAGGAAGGCGATTGAAGCTAAGTGTCTGGGTGGGAAGGACATTCTTGTGTCTGATGCTGTAAGAGGCACGGTCAGGGGAGTTATAGTAGGCGTCCCTACGACGACATCTGTAGATGACATAAAGGAGAATTTGACTGGAGCTAAGGTGGTGGATGCTAGGCGGTTGAAGATGACCCGGGATGGGGTAAGGTGTGACAGCCTGTCGATAATGATTAGATTTGAAGGTGGGATCCTGCCTCGTGTGGTGTGCGTTGGGTACATGCGCTATGGCGTACGCCCATATGTTCTGCCGCCCCTGCGTTGCTTCAAGTGCCAGCGCTTTGGGCATATTGCAGCGGTCTGTAGAGGGAAGCAGAAGTGTGGTAAATGTGCAGGAGACCACGAGTATGGGAAGTGTGACGACGGAGCAAAACTCAAGTGCTGTAACTGTGGGGGAGAGCATAGCTCTGCCTACGGGGGATGCGTGTTCAGCAAGAGGGCTGCGGAGGTGCAAAAAGTTAGAGCCTCTCAAGGCATATCCTACGCGGATGCGGTCAAGAAGGTGTCTGGTAGTCAGGTGACGGTGGATGCAGTGGGGGCTGCCAGTGCTGCTGGTGTCCTAGGCGACAGGGGAGGGGGCAGCGTTGCCCGCAGCCAGGGGGAGGTCCCCACTGGGATGCCCGTGAGTGTGGCTTCCACGGGCAGAGGCCCTGTGGGTGCGGAGGATGTACTGGTTGTGAAGAGGAAAGATTTCTTCCTCTTTATAGTGGAAGTGATTAACTGTACTGGGCAAACCAAGAAGAGATCCGAAAAGACTAAGATCATCGCTAAGGCTGCAGGGAAGTACTTTGGAGCTGGGGGCCCCGAGTGGACGGAGATAGAGGATGCGCTGCGGGAGGGCGCCCTGCCCCATTCTGGCAGTGGGAGTGGGGGGGCTCCCGATGCGCCGTCAGGTTCCGGGGGCTCATAATGGCGGTGGTTGTCTTGCAATGGAATGCGCGTAGTCTTCGTGCTAATGGCCAGGAATTTAAGCATTTTGTCTCTACCTTGTTGAACAAGCCTCACGTTATGTGCGTGCAGGAGACTTGGTTACGACCTAGGTGGGGTTTTGGGATACAAGGGTATGTGTGTGTTAGGAATGATAGGGAGCAGGGTAGAGGCGGAGGTGTGGCTGTGTTTGTCCGAGATGACCTAAATTACGTTGTTGTCAGTGTGAGTAAAGCGCCGGAGGCCCTGGCGGTGAGGGTCTGGCTGGGTGGTGAAGCTGTTACTGTGGTTAACCTTTATAATCCGTGTGGTGAGTTAACGTTAGAGTCCTTACATAGTATCGGTAAGGATGTTCGGGGAAAGGCCGTGTGGTGTGGGGATTTTAATGCGCATAGCGCTTTGTGGGGCGGTAGTGGTACCGATAGGTGTGGGCAGGTGGTAGAGGGTTTTATCAATCAAAGGGAGTTGGTTTGTCTGAATGATGGGGGTGGGACCCGCTATGATATGGGGACCGGTGCGGAAAGTGCAATAGATCTTACACTTGTGTCCAAGGAGTTAGCTGGTGTTTGTAGTTGGGAGGTTCTTGGTAATCTTTCTTTTGGTAGCGATCACTATCTAGTCCGCACCGTGATTGGCTTTGGGAGCTGTGTGGTCAGGGGGACGAGGATCCAGAGGTGGCAGTTGGCAAGGGCGAACTGGGGGGCTTTCCTGAGGAAAGCTGATGATGGTTCTAGGGTTCTGCAGGAAGGAGGATTGACTCAGGTGGATGATCTCAATAGTGCAATTGTCTCGCTCATCACGCAGTCAGCGGTAGGCACGATTCCTAAGAGTGGTGGTAGTGGACATAGGAAGCGGGTGCCGTGGTGGACTGAAGCATGTGGTCATGCTGTTAGGGCGAGAAATGCGGCGTTTCGCCGGCTAAGGGTTGCCCACACTGAGGGTGCCCTCATTGACTACAAGAGGGCCCGCGCTGTTGTGCGGAAAACTGTGAGAACGGCCAAGAGTGCCTATTGGAGGCGGTATTGTTCCAAAATTGGGAGAGAAACGCGTCTCGGGGATGTTTGGGGGATGATTAAGCGGATGCGTGGGGTTGAGCGCCGTCGTGGGACCCCGGTCCTAATACTGAATGGTGTTGAAGCAGTCAGCGACGTTGACAAAGCTGAACTGTTGGACAGCACCTTTGTGTCGGTGCACAGCTCTGACAATCTCTCACCTGCGGAAAGGCACTACAGGGAGAGTACTTTGGCCCAGAATTCTGAGCTGATTGGGCACCAGCCTTCGACTCAAGATGACCTTGACCTTCCGTTTAGTTTGTTTGAGCTAAGGAGAGCACTTTCTAAGGCGAAACAGACAGCCCCGGGTAAAGATGAGGTGTGCTATGACATGCTCTCTCATTTGACTGATGACACGCTTGGGCTAGTCCTGGGTCTTTTCAACCGTGTTTGGGATTCAGGTTGTGTTCCATCTGCGTGGAAACAGTCTACGGTGGTGCCGGTTCTGAAGCCGGGTAGGCCAGCGTCTGACCCTTCAAGTTATAGGCCGATTGCCTTGACGTCGCAGCTCGGGAAAACGATGGAGCGCATGGTTACCGAGCGGTTGGATTACTTCTTGGAGAGTCAGGGTTTGCTTCCCGCGCACCAGAGTGGTTTCCGTAGGGGCAGGAACACCATGGATTCCGTGTTGTGTTTGGAATCTGATATCCAGCTGGCCAGGGCTCAGAAAGAAAAGGTTATTGCGGTGCTCTTTGATGTGGAGAAGGCGTACGATATGGTTTGGAAGGATGGGCTCCTCATTAAGCTGCGGAAGTGTGGTGTGAAGGGTAAACTGTTTAACTGGGTCCGGAGCTTTCTGTCTGGCCGGCGTATCCAAACCAGAGTGGGCGCTGCTTACTCTGGGGTCTATGGGGTGGAGAATGGGATCCCGCAGGGGAGTGTGTGTAGCCCTATCTTGTTCAATGTTATGATTAAGGACATCTTTGACGACGTGGATGGGTCTGTTGGGAGGAGCCTTTATGCTGACGATGGCGCTCTATGGGTGAGAGGGAGGAATCTCCGGTTTTACGAGGCGAAACTGCAAAGGGCAATACAGCAGGTGGAGCAGTGGACCCTGAAGTGGGGGTTTAAACTGTCCGTACGGAAGTCTCAAGTGATCTGTTTCTTCAATGGACATAGGGACGTCTCCCTTCGACTGCATGGGCAGGTGCTCGAACAGGTCAGGGAGGTGAGGTTCTTGGGGGTCACCTTTGACGAGAGGCTTAGTTGGCGTCGGCACATTGATGAGGTCAGTGGTAAATGCAAAAGGGTGAATAACTTGCTTCGTTGTCTATCCGGCCAGGACTGGGGGGCCAGCAGAAGGTCGCTCCTGGGTATTTATCGGGCCGTCATGAGGGCGGCTATTGATTATGGCTGTATAGCCTACATGTCTGCGGCTGAGACTAACTTAAAGAAGCTTGATGTGGAGCAAGCCCAGGCCTTGCGCATCTGCTGTAGGGCTTTTAGGACCTCCCCTGTCTCGGCGCTGCAGGTTGAGTTGGGGGAATTGCCGTTACGGCTCCGGAGGCTAGAACTTCTGTTGGCTTACTGGGTGAATGTGCAAGGTCATACGAGCTCTCACCCGGTGAGGGACTTTCTCAGGGTTGATGGGGGGCAGAGTGAGGCTGGCGGTATGATTTTCAGCCAGGTAGGAAATGCGAAGGCGCGGCTTGCGGGGGTTGGTGATCTGCGTGTGAGCCCGTCGGTGGCTTTGTCTGCTATAGCTCCGTGGAAGTTTGTCCCGGCTCCTGTTGATGTTAGCTTGCATGGCAAGCTTAGAGGAGTCGCTGGGAGGGCACCGCAGTTTGCCGTTCAAGCGCTCATCGATAAGCACTCAGGTGATGTGTTTATTTATACCGACGGGTCTAGGGATCCTGAGAGTGGGCGTACTGGCGCCGCTTATTTTGTGCCTGACCTGGGGCTAGCGGTCAAGAAGAGGTTGACAGATCGCCTTTCTGTTTTCACGTCGGAACTTATAGCGATACGGTTGGCGTTGGAATGGGCGGAATCTGCTTTGCAGTGTTGCGGCATTGTGGTGGCCTCTGACAGCCTTTCTGCATTGCAAAGCATTAAATCTGGGAAATCGGATTGCAGACAGGATGTGTTGAATGGCATCTTCTGTCTGATGCTCTCCCTGTCCAGGAAGGATGTGAGGGTTTCCTTCATTTGGGTCCCTGCGCATGTGGGGGTGGATGGTAACGAAATGGCTGATGCACTGGCTAAACGTTCCCTTCGGCGGCCATCAATTGATGTGGCGGTTGAGTTAAGCAAATCTGAAATCAAGCCTGTTATCAAGAGTCATGTGGTCGGCCTTTGGCAGGAATTTTGGAGCCACTGTGTTACTGGACGGCATCTCTATCACATACAGGGTAGTGTGGGTCCTTGCGGGTCTATGGGCAGGAACGCGTGGGAGGAAAGGGCCTTCGCCCGCATGAGGATTGGCCATACTGGACTCAATTGGTCACTGAGTAGGATAGGCAAACATCCGACCGGTCTGTGTGGTCACTGTCGGGTGCCAGAGACTGTCGAGCATGTGCTGATTTGCTGTGAGGCTTATGATAGGGAAAGGGCCGGGTTGGCCTTGTGGTTTCGGAATAATGGGCGGGAGTTCAATCTGCGGAACGTTCTGGCGATCCAGTCACAGGGTTTGTGTCAGGCTGTGGTTGCTTACTTATGTAGCACAGGGCTGGGTAAACGTTTATAGAGGTGGGGGGTGTTGGAGACTGAGCCGAGGATGAGGAGCAAGAGGATGTTCTAACGCGCTTGGACTTCATGGGCCTAGAAACGCCAAAGTGATGGAAGAAGGACTTCTAAAGGATAAAACGACAAAGACGTCCCATGACCTCATGGGCTTTGTAAAACAACAAAGACGTCCCATGATCTCATGGGCTTTGTACTTCCAAAGCACCGAACGTCAAAGAGGGCGAGGAAGGTGAAGAAGAGTCTCCCTGGAATAAAGCCGGTTGGTCTCTGACACAACAACTATTCTAGTCACAAAAACACATCATGACCTCATGGGCTTTGTAACGCCAAAGCGATGGGAGGAGTACTTTTACGGACTACGACAGAGTCTGAGGACTACGAAACGTCTGAGGAATAAAGTCTGGCGGTAATGCAACACTCGGATGCCAACCGCCATAAAACAACAACAACAACAACAACATAAATTCTTTTATTGACAATGACTTGGATGAGAGTCGAAACGTTTATTTTTTCAAACTGAGTCCAGATGACTACAACTGAAGCTTTTTCTACAATGTTGAAGTACATTGTTTATTGTAAAAAAAAAAATGGCATAAAAGGGCATAAAGCGATTTCTCTGTACTTTAGTGGTTAATTTTACAGACATTTCACATTTGTCTTGTAATTAAACGTCGACTAACACGTTTACAGACATGTTTTAACACATTTCTGTTGGAAAGATCGATTTGGTTCTAAATTGAGCTTATTTTAGCCCGGAAGTGGACTTGGTTTAGTCCTGATCTAGTCGAGGTTTAGTTTCGAGTTTAATGCTGATTTAGTCCCAATTTTGATGTGGTGAATTATTATTATTATCATTATTATTATTCATTTCAATTGTGTGTTATTCACGTTAACATAAATTACCATCACAATCGAAAAGGAGCGAAGAGAAGAAACAAATCGTATAAATATCTGTCCTTTTCTTGAGATTTCATACAAAACAAAACAAAACAAAAACACAAAAAAAAACAAAAGATGGTTCTGAACATATTTTGTTTTACGTTTCACATACACTGTTTTACATTTACAACATGCCACACTTCAAGTATTCTCTGGTAATTTAGTTTGTAAATTACATCTAAAATATGTCTGTGGCACTAATTAAAGCACATAAAAAGGGGGGAACAATAGGTCAGAGGGGACTTTCTTCTGTCCCAAGTGTGTAGCGTATACTGTGGTGCTTTGAGGTCTTATCATTATCATCATTATCATCGTATATTGAAATACGGTGGACGATACGACGCACTCACCGGGGCAGTTGGCTGTGTTGCACTTGTGTATCTGCAAGTCGGCCCCCGCGCAGGCTCGCCCCCCGCTGGCCGCTCTGGGACTGTCGCACGTCCTGTAGCGCCGCGTCTGACCGCCGTTGCACGTCTTGCTGCAGCTGCCCCACGAGCTCCACAAGCCCCAGTTACCGTGGACTGTTGCCCCGCGGTCAGAGAGAGGTTTAATGCAGACACAATTACACAGAGATAGAACTGTCATATTTCAATAACTATGTTCAATTAGAGCCGCAACGAACCATTATTTTGGTAGTGATTAGTGAACTAGTCGAATCATTATTGTACTAGTTTTATTATTAAAGTATTATTTTACTTAACACTGTCCTTTTTAAATACATTATCAACCAAATAAAGGTTAAAATAAGGTGACTGAAAACTTGTAGAAAGTAAATATTTATGAATAAAGTGTATATATTTGTCCTTTTTTGACATTTTGATTTTAATAATGCCACAGTCTTAGATGTGCTGTCAGTTAGTTGTAATATTTTGTAGATATTTCAGTTGGTTGTCAGTTAATTTGTTTTGCCTTTCAATTATTGCTGTGGTGAACCCTGTGGGCCACCATAGTTTTATAGTTAAGCTAAGAATGAACTTACAATGATCAAAAAACATTTAATTTTAATAGTCGACTAGTCACGATTAGTCAGTTAATTGTTGTGTCATATTGTGTTTTTATACACTTTTTATTACACAACACGTTTTATAATTCAAATAAATATGATTTGCCCTAATTTACTAATCAAACTGGGCCAAAATAAAGCTTAACAGACTAAACGAGGCTAACTTAAACGTTCTGTCAGATGGAGAAGCTTCGTGTTATTGGGACATATTTAGTTTCTTGTTAAATGTATTATAATGATCAGTCCTTTTGTGTTGAATGGCATCTTCTGTCTGATGCTCTCCCTGTCCAGGAAGGATATGAGGGTTTCCTTCATTTGGGTGTTGTAAAACAACAAAGACGTCCCATGACCTCATGGGCTTTGTACTTCCAAAGCAATGGAATAAGATTTTTTAAGGACTACGACAAAGTCTGAGGGGAGGAAGAACTTCTATAGGATACAATGATAGGCATCTCATGACCTCTTGGGCTTTGTCAAAGCACTGGAGGTCAAAGCACTGGAAGAACAACTTTTAGGACTACGACAAAGTCTGGGGAATAAAGTCTGGCGGTAATGCGACACTCGGATGCCAACCGCCATAAAACAACAATAACAACAACAACAACAACAACATCCTTTTGTGACATATTCTGTCATTTTTTGTGACATATTCTGTTGTTGTTGTTGTTGTTGTTTTATGGCGGTTGGCATCCGAGTGTTGCATTACCGCCAGACTTTATTCCTCAGACGTTTCGTAGTCCTCAGACTCTGTCGTAGTCCGTAAAAGTACTCCTTCCATTGCTTTGGTGTTACAAAGCCCATGAGGTCATGATATGTCTTTGTGACCGGCTTTATTCCAGGGAGACTCTTCTTCATCTTCCTCTCCTTCTTTGACGTTCGGTGCTTCCACCGTACAGCTTTATTCTTCAGGCTTCATTCTATAGGCTTTAATATTTCCACTGATGTCGCCGCTTGGTAGCCGTGCGTCTACGAGATTGGGCGAGGACAGGAGACCACCCCCACCCCCATCTCGTCACTCCGATCACTCCGACTCCCCACAAGCAGACCCCCACCACTCCGACTCGCATTCAGCGCCTTTAGCCTGTTCTCCATATCTGCCCAATCAAGCTCCCCTGCTCCAAGGAATCTCCCTGCAGCTCCAGCAACGATCCCGATCCTTTCAGTTCTGCTTTGAGTCTGAGCAGCACAGCTCACAACATCCACCACAAAGAGCACAAAATCCTCCCCATCCACAACCAGGGCACTCTCATCAACTCTGGAACCCGCACACCTGGGACCTCCACTCCCGAAACCCTCACACCTCTTGGGAGCCACGCTGGCCTCTCTCATTTCGCCCTGGCTGGGAGCAGCGCTGGCTCCTCTCTCTGCACCCACTCCAAACTCGCCACTTGAAACCTTCCCGACTGCATCCGCACAGGACACACCCCGAGAGACCCCCATCTTCTGCACCTCAGCAGCTCCCCCGCCAAACCCGCATCCCCCGCAGGCAGAGCCATGCTCCTCCCCACAGCCACAGCACCCCAGCCCCGCACCCACGTCACACCTCCCACACTCATGATCTCCTGCACATTTACCACACCTTTGCCTCCCTCTACAGACCGCTGCAATATGCCCAAAGCGCTGGCACTCAAAGCAACGCAGGGGCGGCGGAACATACGGCCCGACGCCACAGCACATGCACCCAGTGAACACCCCACCAGGCAGGCACCTCCCCTCAAGTGCCACCACCACCGACAAGCTGTCACATCCCACCCCAAACCGGGTCACCCCCAAACGCCCAGCGTCCACCACCGTAACTCCCGTCAAATTCTCCTTAACTTCATCCACAGACGTCGCCGCAGGGACACCCACGACAACTCCTCTGACCATGTCTCCCTCAGCACCAGACACAAGAATGTCCCTTCCACCCAGACGTTTAGTTCCAATCGCCTTCCGTTGCTGAGCCGCGTCCCCGCACACGACCAGCAGCGAGCCATCTCCAAGGACACCCGCACTCCCGATCACTCCCACAGCCACAGCTAGGCTCCCCGACAATGCCACCGAACTCCACTCCCCAAAGGATGCACCATCCCGTGCAAGCCCCATGACCACCCCACAGTCTCCGCTCTCACCCCGGACATCAACAGCTTCAGCCTCATCCTGCTGCTCATTCCCAGAACCCTCGGACGAGCTAAGGGACTTTTTACGTTTCCGGGCACGTGCAGGCAGAAAAGGCTGCTCCTCCACGCCGTCCAGAACGTCTTCCATCCCCGATCCACTCTCCTCCGCCATCTCCCGTCTCTCCAGACCGGGTGTTGAGCAAGGTTGTTGTTGTTGTTGTTGTTGTTTTATGGCGGTTGGTAGAATAGTTGTTGTTGTTTCAGAGACCAACCGGCTTTATTCCAGGGAGACTCTTCTTCATCTTCCTCTCCTTCTTCTTCTGTGGCGCCCATCGTAAAAGTACTCCTCCCATTGCTTTGGCGTTACAAAGCCCATGAGGTCATGATGTGTTTTTGTGACTAGAATAGTTGTTGTGTCAGAGACCAACCGGCCTTATTCCAGGGAGACTCTTCTTCACCTTCCTCGCCCTCTTTGACGTTCGGTGCTTTTGGAAGTACAAAGCCCATGAGATCATGGGACGTCTTTGTTGTTTTACAAAGCCCATGAGGTCATGGGACGTCTTTATCGTTTTATCCTTTAGAAGTCCTTCTTCCATCACTTTGGCGTTTCTAGGCCCATGAAGTCCAAGCGCGTTAGAACATCCTCTTGCTCCTCATCCTCGGCTCAGTCTCCAACACCCCCCACCTCTATAAACGTTTACCCAGCCCTGTGCTACATAAGTAAGCAACCACAGCCTGACACAAACCCTGTGACTGGATCGCCAGAACGTTCCGCAGATTGAACTCCCGCCCATTATTCCGAAACCACAAGGCCAACCCGGCCCTTTCCCTATCATAAGCCTCACAGCAAATCAGCACATGCTCGACAGTCTCTGGCACCCGACAGTGAGAATATTCTGTCCTTTTTTGTGACATATTCTGTCCTTTTTGTGACATATTCTGTCCTTTTGTGACATATTCTGTCCTTTTGTGACATATTCTGCAGCCGTATATGCGTCTGTCCCACCTGGGCACGGGTCACTGTTGCAGAAGTCCGTTTGCACGTCGCCGCCTTCACACTGCCGTCCACCGTGCAGAGGGGCGGGGCTTGCGCAGAGGCGTGTCCTTTGCCTTGTCCCGCCTCCACACGAAACACTGCACGCCGCCCAATTCACCCACGACGACCACTTTCCATCCACTGACAAAAAAACGTCAACGTCATTATGAATAGTTTGTATTTTAGTAATAGTTTGTTTTGACGTCATGATTTCAGGTTAAGTCGTTACTCAGACCACACCCACATTTAGACCAAACTGGGACTAAACCTAGAACTGGACAAGCCACCAAGTCCTTTCAACACACTACAATAACACGTTTGTAGTACAGTTACTTTTATATACTTTGTACTTAAGTACTTAAGTAACTTTTTATTTGTTAGTAGGTAGACAATACTTTACCCCTGCTTTTACAGTGTAACAGTCTTTTACTTGAGTAAAAGTTTAGTTTCTTCTCACTGTGAGTCACTCTCCTTAAGATATTATTTAGTTTGTCTCATTTTTGTGGTACATGGTGGCAAAGGCGGTTAGCGCTCTTGCCTCCCAAGAAGGAGATTACCGTGGGTTCTCTCCGGGTTCTTCGGCTCCTCCCACCGTCCAAAGACATGCATGTGTTAGGTAAAATTGGTGACTCTAAATTGGCCCTAGTGAATGAATGTGAGCGTGAACTGTCTGTCATGTCTATGTCTCTGTCCCTGTGTCAGCCCTGTGACAAGTTGGCCACTGTCCAGGGTGTACCCCGCCTAAGGCCCGAAGTCACTGGGATAGGCTCCAGTCACCCGCGACCCCGAAAGGGAACAAGCGGTAGAAAATGGATGGATGGATCCTTTTAAAAAATCAGATGTACAATATTTCATGTTTTTTCTTCCATTTACAAATTACAAATCAGAGGTTAAGTCCCTCCAGTTACTCTCACAAATACTACTTGAGAGTAATTTATTATATTATTAGTCTAGAAATTACAGTGAGTTTTAACACAAACCAGGACAAAACAAAAACATTTTGACAGTTTGACAACAGTATACTCTACAACAGTGGTTCCCAAAGTGGGGTCGGGACCCCCCGAGGGATGTGAAGTATAAGATCGCAAGATGGTTTCATAATGTAATTTAAAAAATCTGTGACACTGTGTTACATCTATTGTTTTATTGAAAACGGTATGTTTTAGTGAAATTGGGTCAGATAACATAAACTACTAAAATATTTACAAATAAACCTCATTTTAAAAGATTTACAACTTCAAATTGTTCCAAACATCGATTTCATTTGACTGTGGGGGTCTTGATTCGGTCTTACGTCTGCTCTACAATTATGATTGCCCCTTGAACTATGAATGTTTTGACTTCACATGAACCCAAATTCCTGACTAAAGCGCCACTAGAGGGCGCACTCACCGGGGCAGGACCGCTCCTTGCACACTAAAGCGCCACTAGAGGGCGCGCTCACCGGGTCAGGACCGCTCCTTGCACACTAAAGCGCCACTAGAGGGCGCACTCACCGGGGCAGGACCGCTCCTTGCACACTAAAGCGCCACTAGAGGGCGCACTCACCGGGGCAGGACCGCTCCTTGCACACTAAAGCACCACTAGAGGGCGCACTCACCGGGGCAGGACCGCTCCTTGCACACTTGGGTCTGTGTGTCGCTGCCTTCGCACTGGGCCCCGTCAAACGCAGGAGGAGGGTTGTTACACAGTTTGACTCTGGACTGCATGCCTTTGCCACAGGTCTCGCTGCAGGGGCTCCATGGAAGCCAGGGGCCCCAGTGACCGGCCACTGCAAACACAGAAGAACAGGCTGAGCTCAAATCAGATGAGATGATTCAAATATCTATATATAAGTTTGGGTTGAAAGGACAAAGTAAGATGCAGTTAATGGGGTCAAAAACACAGATGCATACATTTACTTTAATATTCCTTTTTGATGAGGAGGATGCAGCGCTGCAGAGTTCGATTTGAGTCAACAAGAAACTACCGTGTTTTCTGGACTATAAGTAACACCTTTTTTTTATAGTTTTGGCCCGGGGTGCGACTTATACTTATATTTATACTTATATACTTATATTCCGGAGAGACTTATATGTGATATTATTTGTTATTTTCACACTTGCAACCGCATTTCATACTCCAGTGCGACTTATGTATGTTTTTTTCTTCTCTATTATGCATTTTTGGCTGATGCAACTTATAGTCCGGAAAATACGAATACCGTACTTCCGGTTTATTGTCAGCTTTTTCAGCATTTATTTCACTTTTCTGCATCTCTTTACGTGAAACTGTGTTTGGATAATATTAGACGAATTATGTACTAGAAATATAAATAAATGCTAATATGCACTAGCTTTGCTTTGCTAAGTTTGTCAGCTCACACATAATTTTATCGTTATCTTCGCTGGAAATACGTCGGTTCATCACTGGATCAGCATGTTATGAGAAAGGATAACTAGGAGTTAACTATTTATATCTGCTTTTTGCCATTTCATTCTTACCCGAGTTTGCTTTCTCTCTTATCCAGTCATCTTGCACTAAAGTGTTTCCGAAAACGAGCCCCTTTGCATTGCTAAAGTGTATGTAAAGTATGTAAAGTATGGCTCACTTACTACACCTTTATGACACTTAAGACCGTACCAATCTGCTCCAAAGTGAACCGGTCCAAACGCTAAAGTCACTCAACTTCTCCGTGCCGTTAGCAAACATTTACCTGGACAGGGCCTAACGCTGCACATCATGACCTCCGCGGCTTTGCCCTCACACGGCCGGCCTCCGTGTTGAGCCGGGGGGTCGCTGCAGGTCCGGACCCGGGTCCTGTTGCCCTGCCCACACGTCCGGGAACATTCCTCCCAAAGCGACCACTCGGACCAGTTACCGTCCACTGTACACAGTTAAAACACACGCCTCGTGAGTACTCGAGTTAGTTATTAATAAAAGCCTGTCACGATTAGGGCTGTGGCATTTATTTCAGAGGTTCGATTATGTTTTTCATTAGTAAAACGAATATTTCCATTGCACACTGACATTTTGAAATACATTTTAATCAAATAAGGGTTGATATAAAGTGGCTGGAAGTGCTTAGAGATGGAGTATATGTAGTTCTTTACAATAAAATTTGAGTTGCAGATGATTGAACAGCATACAGTACCTTCAGTGTGGTGTCTTTTCTCGCTTCACTTATTTACTACTCTTTTTTATAGCATAAAGTGGTCTTCAATATTACTATTGATCGCAATCTTTCCATTACTTTCAAAATCTGCTTTTGTGACAGGCTAGAACTCACCTGGACAAGGTTTCCCGTAGCAGCTGCGCGTCTCTGAAGCCGGCCCTGCGCAGTGGGGACCCCCGTTGGCCGGGAGGGGATTATTACACTGTCTCAGTCTCTTCTGACCTCCAACACCACAGGACACGCTGCACGACGCCCACTCGGCCCACTCGGAGAACCCGCCATGCACTGAAAGACACGCAGGGTTTATATGTTCTGTTCAGCTTCACGGCTTTCACTTTTCTGTTCTAGGCGCCAAAGCAAGAGGGAGAAAACATGAAGACAACAGCAGAGAAACAACGTGCAACCTGCAAAATCAATGAGCAAAGCGCTGTAAATACCACGACTTCCACATTTAAGAGACGCATGTTCCAGATTTACTATTATCATTCATTGTTCAACGGGAATAAAACGTGTTTGATCGTGAGAGTGGTGGCTGTGACTGGACCGTCCCAAAATGAGTTGGCTGTTTGACTGCATTCGAAAAGAAGGTATGAAAGGCCAATATTGTGTAGTGTAGTTATAACAGGATAATGTGGTTTGGTTGTAATATGTATGCGTATGTAATTAATCAAGGGATAAGAACTCATCTGTGGGAAAGACATGATTACCACGCCCCTCTAAAAGTATTATACGTATTCTTTGGCACAGTTGATGCAATAAGCTCTTCTCGTCAGTTTGGTCGTTCATGCAAACCCTCTATTCCCGCGTCCACCGTGCAGCGCTGACCTCGTACGGTGAGCGTGACCCTGACGAGCACGGAGCCCAGCAGGTTCCTGGCCACGCACTCGTACTCGGCGGTGTCCTCCTTCTGCGCGCTGCCGACGCGCAGGGAGCCGTTGGCGAGGGCCGAGAAGCGCTCGTTACCCAGGAGCCGACGACCCTCGCGAGACCACTCGACGGTCGGAGCGGGTTCGCCCTCGGCCTGACAGTTCAGTACCACCGTGGTGCCGGCGTCGATGACCGTGTCCGCCGGCTCCACGACGATAGCCGGGGAACCTGAAAGACGTTATTTAAAGGCCGTTAGATGTGAAACGGCGACACCATTTTACAAAACAACACAACAGAATCTTGTCACGTACGCTGCAGGGTCAGTGTGACGCTTCTCTCCACAACGCCAGCATCGTTTGTGGCCACGCACATGTAATTCCCCGCATCCTCAGTCTGTCAGAAAACAGAAAAGTGTGAACACAGCTAAGTCGGAAACAACCTAACGATTTGTAATACTATTGCTTACCACTGTCCCGTAAATAGCCAGTGATCCGTTGTCCAGCTGACGGATGCGATTATTAATGGGAAGGTTTATGCCGTTTTTGATCCACTGGATGGTGGGCAGAGGGTCTCCTCTGACCTCACAGTTCAAGATGGCGTTGCCCCCGAGAGGCTCAATCCGGTTTGAGTGCAAGTCTCCATCGATGATCGGGGGCTCTGTAAATACACCCGTAGTCTCCATATTACTTCATACGTTTAAAGTTCATGCCAAACTAGTAAAGTATTCAGTTATTTACCTTTAACAAAGACAAATCCCACCGACTTCACTGTGCCCACGCTGTTCTCTCCGATGCAGGTGTAAGTCCCAGAGTCATCTTTGCTCACTCTGTCTATGACCAGCTCGCTGTGGCCGTTCATGTGGTCATAGTGCACTAACAACAATGAGACGTTCAACTTCTGTCCCTCTTTGCTCATTTCAACAGCGTGTCACGGGAAATACCTGGGATGATGTTGTTGTTGAAGGCCCATGTGATTCGAGGCGCGGGGATGCCACTTGCACTACAGGCCAGCAGGAGGCGCTCTCCTTTGTTGAGCGACACGTCTCCGAGTAGTTGGGTGAAAGCAGGATGTGTGTGGACCGACATGGTTACAGTGCGACTGTCCCGGCCCACGTTGTTTGTGGCCACGCAGGTGTAAGAGCCGGCGTCTTCGGGCTGGTGCAACGGGAACACGCATCAAACATCAGCGTCATTCTGGATCGCAAAGTCTGAATGTTCTCACCTGGGCGATGTCAATGATGAGCTCGCCCGAAGGCAGGATGGTATACTCCCCGGTCTGGTCACTTAAAGGCAGCCCGTCCTTCTCCCAGGACAGAGAAGGCTGCGGGACGCCCTCTGCCACACACACCAGCTGCGCCTGGCTGTTCTCCACCACCGACACCTCCTGCTCTGCTCCACCAATCGAAGGAGGAACTGCAGAGACAAAGTGGATTCATTTGGACAGTGCACTATGTAAGATTAGATAAGATAAGCCTTTATTTGTGCTCACAATGGGAAATTTTGGTGTTGCAACGCAAGTAGATACAGAAGTAGGAGAACAGATAACTTATAGAAAGCTTTAAAAAAAACACTCTTAATAGAAAAAATCTTATAAACAAAACTCTTATAGACAAAATCTCTCATATTAAGGAATAGAAATAAATAATAAATAAAATAAATAAAATAAATAAAATAAATAAAATAAATAAAATAAATAAAATAAATAAAATAAATAAAATAAATAAAATAAATAATAGATAAAATAAAAATAAGATAACATAAGACAAAATAATGATAATAATAACAACAATAGTGGCAAAAGTAAACACTCTTATTTACAGCAGTTATATGCACATGAATATGACATTATTGCGTATGAGTATTGCACATGAATATGACAGTATTGCACATGGTTAAGTCAGTATTGCACATGAATATGACAGTATTGCACATGGTTAAGTCAGTATTGCACATGGGTATGACAGTATACACGTGTTCAGGGCTAACAGTGTTTGTTGTGAGTCTGACAGCAGCAGGAAGGAAGGACCTGTGAAATGTCTCCTTCACACAGCGAGGGTGTATCACAATGATTAAACATGGCAAGAATATAAAAATGTATGCAGATGATACACGTGTCACTATTGTTGGGAAGTAACTAAATACATCTACCAAAATGACATATTCAGAATCCTGCAGTGCTTGATCATGTTATTCAGGCTTCAAACTTCTTGCCCACTCTGATGGTCAATGGACACTTACTCTGCACAGTGAGGGTCATGTCCAGGCTGTCCGTCCCCGCTGCATTAGCTGCTGTACACGTGTAGCGGCCTGCATCGCTGGGCTGAACGAACGCCATCTGCAGAGAGCCTGAGCTGAGCACTCTCTGTCGGACGGACTCGCTGAGCAGCTGCCCGTCTTTACGCCAGGTCACAGAAGGAGCAGGAGCGCCCTCAGCCAAACACTGCAGCGTCACAGAGGAGTCCACATGGGAGACGTAGTCCTGAGTGTCCGAGCTGATCACAGGAGGCACTGCTCACACACAAAGCACATTATATTTAAGACCGGGAGGGACGTACTAGGCTGCTGAATTTGTGGGTTTATGGTGACATTTTCAACATATTTCACAGTTTACCTTGTACTCTGAGTTTGGTCTTGCCCAAAGCTGTGCCTGCAGTGTTTTGAGCCACACAAATGTATGTACCAGAGTCCAACACAGAAGACCTAGAAATCTGTAGACCCCCATTGGGCAGCACTGTGTAAACACCACCTGTCATGAAAGAAAGCAACAGCTTTATAGATAACAAACATGAAAGTAATTTAAATTATATAGCATTAAACTTTACCTGTTGTGGGAATATTGATGCCCTCCTTCTGCCAGGTGATGGTTGGTGTGGGTGAACCTGTTGCTCTGCAGGGCAGAGTGACAGGATTGTTTAAAATCACATCCAAATCCACTGGGTGGCTCTGGATCACAGGGAGCTCTGAAGAGATCAACACAATAAACATGGAATCACAAAGTCCGCAGTATTATCAATGTTGTAGTATTATTTTCAGATGTTTTTGTGCTTCTCACCCTGAACCGTGAGCAGCACATGACGCACAGTGGAACCTGCAGCGTTTTGGGCAGTGCACTTGTAGCGTCCAGCATGACTGAGCTCAACTGACTCAATCTCAATTGGACCTAAACACAAAAAATGTACACATATGATTTGATTACTCTTAGTCTTAAACAGACCCTTTACAATCAGGATAACATATCATTTTTAAATGATTGTTTCAGGAGTATAACCAGACTGACCCGTAGGCAGGATGTTGTACCCTTGTCCTTCTTGTGACAGCTTCATGCCGTCTTTGCTCCAGTGGATCGTTGGCTCAGGGACCCCAGATGCAGTGCACGCTATGACCACTGGGGACAGTCTTGTTACTACAAGTTCTGTGGGTTCATCAGCAATGGATGGAGGCACTGAAGAACAAACACACATTTATTGACACACGACTTGACCGTGCGCTTGCCTGAACATGTTTGTGCACTTACCATGGACTGTGAGGTTGACATGTCGGGATTCCTCTCCCGCCGCGTTAGAGACCACACATTCATACACAGCTGTGTCCTCCACCGTGGGCGCTATGACGACCAGAGATCCAGAAGACAGCAACCTGCCGACAGGTGACAGGCGTGAGAGGGTTTCATTGTGCACCTGATTTATATAATGAACCTCTCAAAAACAAAAGTGAAAACGGAAAGAGGGAGTGAAAAAAACTGGTTCAACCTGTACATATTCTGGTTCTGGTCTGTATTAATGAGGCGCCCATTTTTCCTCCAGCTGACGGTGGGTTTGGGGATCCCAGTGGCCTCACAGGACAAGGTGGTCTGCACGTTCACGGTTACTGTCACATTGGTGCGGCCCTCAAATATAGAAGGAGGCACTGAGAGATGAAAAGGATGATTAGTACATAATGTTGTAGTCCTTACATCTAGTCTAAGTCCGTACCATATACTTGCAGGTCGACTCGCTTGCGTTGTGTCCCGGCTGGGTTTGTCGCCATGCACAGATAGTGGCCCGTGTCTGTCACCTGAGCAGAGTGAATATGCAGCGAACCATCTGCTGCAAACATGTATCTGCAAAAGAAAACGTCAAGTTAATAAGACTGGAAATATGATGCATAATCCAAAGCAGTAATCTCACTTCACCTTGGGCTGTTTCCTGACAATATCGCCCCGTGTTTTCTCCAGGTCACTCGAGGCAGAGGTACGCCTTCGACGACACATTCAAGCACTGCCGGCTGGTCAACGTGCGCTGAAACTGCTGCCGGACTCTCTTTAATCGAAGGGGCCACTGCAGAGACAATCGACACACGTGTTGCTCGTCTTAAACCGCGTAATAGACAGACAGTAGCTCGACGTAATACTGCATGTAAATACCGTTGACGGTGACGTTGAAACTCCGTGTCGTCTTGCCAGCGACATTGCTCGCCTCGCAGGTGTAGTGAGCTCTGTCATTCAACTCCGCCGCGTTTATCTGGAGGTAACGGCCACTGGACAGGACGCGGACACGATGGGACGCCTGTGAAACATATGGAAAGCATAAGCCAGACTATCTTTGACACTACGATCCCATCAGACCCAAATACATGGATCTAAAGTCTTGCCCCTGCCCCTTACCCCTGCCATAGACTATGGGAATGGATATCTCTGAGGATACTTTTGGCGGCCGGGAAAAAAGCATCACAAAAAAATGGATAACACAAACTGGACCAACAATAAAGGACTGGACCAACATCATAATGGACATACGGAAAATGGAAAAAATCACAAATGGACTGAACTTGGAAATGGGCATAAACTGGACTAAATGGGACTCACATTATGGATCAGGTGTATCACCTTGTATTTTATTTTCATCTGGATGCATTATTCTAAAAACAGTCATCTCAAACAATACACACTTAGTATTTTCTCTGGTACCGCCCACTCCGCACTTTTTTCTTTTATTCTATTTTTCTATTTATTTATTTTTTCTTCCTCTCTTTTTTCTTTTTCTTCTCCCTGCCGTTGCTGTTGTTGACAATGTTACTGGACTGTATCTTTATTTACACACAAGTTTTGATTGGTCTGTGTGTTTGTTTGTTTTTTCAATTAAAAAAGAAAAAGAAAAAAGGAAAGCATAAGCCAAAATGCAACCGTTAATACAATAGCTGTGTGTGCGGGCTTGTGTTCTGACCTGCAGTGGTTCCCCGTCTTTGAACCAGCTCAGCGTCGGAGGTGGAACCGCGTCGGACTTGCACTCCAGAGTGATTTGTCTGCTCAAAAGCACCGATATGTCCTGCGGCGTGCTCTCCCCGATGATGTTTGGCGGGACTATAAGAAAAGGTCTATTAAAGCTCAGCGTCGCACATAGAAGGGCCTTGACTGCGACAGATAGCATCACCCATGAGATCATTAATCATCAAAAACCACATGACCCACCGTGTACGCGAACCAGGAAGTCTTTGTCGTCATCTCCGGCCGGATTGTGGGCCAGGCAGCTGTATCGACCCGTGTCCTCCAGCTGAGACGATACACAGTGGGTCAGAAAAACACCGACATAACCAGAGGAAGATAGTATAAGGAGGAAAAACCCATGGCAAACCTGCACTGTGGCCACGCGCAGCACTTCCCCTCCGCTCAAGAGGCGCAGGCCGTCCGTGTGGGGCAGCGGGCGGCCATCCCTGAGCCAGGTCAAGGACGGAGGCGGGAGACCGGAGGCGTTACAGTGAAGCTCCAGAACGTTATTGACCACCACTGACACTTCGTCCTGGACGCCGGAGCCATCGATGCGCGGGGGTTCTGTTCCCATCGATAAAGGAATGACCACTTTTAGTATTAATACCGTGTGGTCTCATTCTAGTTCTGAAATAGATCCATTAACCATTTCCAATTTTTTGTCCGATATTGACAGTTTCAAACTGGAAGGGGGAATAAGCTCCGTACACAATACTGGTTTTGATAACATAATTTAATAATAGTACGATCTTTATGTTCCCATGTGGTCTCATACTAGCTCTAAGTCCATTCTAAAACTGCGCAGGAAATATCGACTTTTGTCCCGTTCGTGCGAGTTCTTTTCAGAATCGATACTTGCTCAAAATGCAAAGTTTTATTATCGATTAGTGTCTGGGTGTAAATCTTTTTGACAGTCCTAGTCTAGAGAAGTGGAATTCCTCTAACAATGGGAACTAAATATTAACAGAAAAACAAACTTGTTCTCGTTTATAGGTGCAGAGTTCTGGCACTTTTCACCAATAAAAATATATACTATTTAGTTTTCATCACTATGACATGCACACTCGCAATACTGACCTAACCTAATACTGATGTGCAATTCTGTCATATGTGCAATTCATGTGCAATTACTGTGAAATTCATGTGCAATCTATGTGCTGTCGTGACACATATTCATGTGCAATTCCTGTCGTGATCACATGCAATGGTATTTATTTATTTATGTATTTATTTATTTGTCTATGGGAGTTTTTATTTGTAGGAGATCTTCTACTGAAAGTGTTTTTCAGACTTCCTATAAGTGATCTGTTCTTCTGTATCTACCTCTGTATCTACCTGCGTTGCACCAATGAAATTTCCCCATGTGGGACAATAAAGGAATATCTTATCTTATCTTATCTTATTTATCCAACTAAAACACAATTACTGAGCATTGAAACAACCCTTTTAAATGTGTTTTTTTAACCTTACCAAGTACTTTGAGGTGGAAGTGGCGGCTGGCCTGTCCCGCCGTGTTGTCAGCCACACACGTGTATCGTCCCGTGTCGTCGACGGCGGCGGCGGAGATCTGCACCGTGGTGTTGAGGTTCAGGAGAAGCGCCGGGCCCTCGGGCTGAAGCGCCTCGCCGTCTTTGAACCAGGTCATCACAGGAGCCGGAGCGCCGTCGGCAACACACACCAGAGCGACGGTGTTCCCCCGGACGACAGTGAGGTCCTCGACGCTCCCCGCACCGTCCAGACCCGGGGGGACTGAAGAGGGAGGAGGGAAAGAGGGAAAAACATACGAATTAGGTTTTCTCACTTTGAAGTTTCTCACAGATTTAGAGCTGCTTAAAAATAAGTGCAGCAGGACCCTGAGGTTAAGGTGTTAAAGTGTTCAATACCGTTAGAGATATGTAAGTTAACCTTTATTTGACAATTCATTTACATAATTTTTTGTTAAAATATACAAAACAAACAGAATCAGAAAGGGTTTATTGCTGTTGTCAATGAACAGAATTCACAAACATAGGAACTTATCTTGGTGATTTGGTGCAACATAAAACAATGAATAATGAATAAGTCAAAAGGGAAACACTTAAAATCTACTATGGGATAAAAATAACAATAAACTACAATAAAAAATAGGCTTAATATGTACCATATTTTCCGGAGTATAAGTCGCACCAGCCAAAAAATGCATAATAGAGAAGAAAAAAACATAGATAACTTGCACTGGAGTACGAAATGCGGAGTGGAAAGTGTGAAAATAACAAATACTATCACATATAATTCGCTCCGGAGTCTAAGTATATATGTATAAATATAAGTATAAGTCGCAACCCGGACAAAACTATGAAAAATGGTGCAACTTATAATCCGAAACATACGGTACACAAAAAATAGAGGTTTTACTTACTACAAAACGTGTCAGGTAAATGATCATACCTTTAAATATTGTCCATATGTTTGCACTTACCATGGACTTGTAGGTTGTAGTGTTTGTTGTCCACTCCTGCTCTGTTTGATGCGACACATGTGTAGGTGCCACCGTCTGACACTTGAGCGCGGGTTATTCTGAAAGTGGAAAAGGAAGGATAATGACATCGATTCAATTACCGTATTTTCGGGACTATAAGTAGCACCTTTTTTCATAGTTTTGGCCGGGATGCGACTTATACTTCAGAGCAACTTATATGTGATATTATTTGTTATTTTCACACTGGCAACCACAAGAGGGCGCTCTAGGCTCTAAGCGACACAGAAGAAGAATCTACACTTCCTCTACCTCCAGAGTTTGTGGAGTTGTTTAGAAGTGACACAGAGGAAGAAGAATTCAATGGATTTAGTGATTTGGGGGAGACTTATATGTGTTTTTTTCTTCTCTACTATGCCTTTTTTGGTTGGTGCGACTTATTCTCTGGTGCGACTCTACTTACTCTACTTATACTATACTTCTACTACGACACTGATAGCACACGTTGGCAAGGGTAGCATGCAAATAATCCCAATCTTCTAACTTACCGGAGCACTTGTCCCGCGGAGAGCAGCCTGACGTGGGAGGAGACCGGCAGAGGAAGGCCGTTTCTGAGCCAGTTCAGCTGTGGCGGCGGCGATCCGGTGGCAACACATTCGATGTTCACAGAAGTGTCCAAAACGGCGGTCACTTCCTCAACTCCCGCTCTGCTCTCGTCGATGGTGGGGGGCACTGGGGGAATACGGAGGAAAAACTCATGAATACGCACAAGAAATACACTGAAAAACACTGATCTGACGAACAGAAATACTACGTACCGTACACGTTGAGGTTAAACACCCTGTCCTCCTCCCCTGCAGAGTTGGTGGCCACACATGTGTATTTGCCACTGTCTGAGGTGTCGGCCGCGCCCACAGTCAGTGTCCTGCCATCTGCACTGACACTAAAAGACAACAAATGAAGCCGTGAGTTAGAGTTTTGGATCGGTGCAACTCACTGTTAGACCTTGAGTTTACCCCAACAAGGTCTGAATAGACAGAAAACAGGCCGTTGTAGTCAGGTTTGGACAGGAAATAAAGCTGTATTATGAATGTCATACAGGGGTGGGCGATACTGACAAAAACGATTACCTTTATGTATTTATTTTACTATCCTAATGTTAATAATCACACTATGTTATCCTTCGGAAATGTGCTAAAACCAGTGGTGGAAGGTACGAAAGTAAAGGTACCTTTCTTTTTTTAGGTATCTGTACTTAGCTGAAGTCATTTTATTTAATTTTTTTGTTTTTACAGTGGATGCGTTTTACTTTTACTTCACTACGTTTGAGAGCAGGTATGTGTACTTTCTACTCTGCTACATTTTATGACTGGCCTGAAAAGTACATTCCTTTGGGTTTGAGGGATTCTTTTTGAGTCCTGCCAAGAGGTTTGTGCTCAAGAAACAACAAAAATGACTCGAAATATGTAGGAATTCCAGTGGCTTCCGTGAAACAATATATAGATAATAATAATAATAATAATGTATAGATAAAGTTGAACCCCACGTTTGAATGCCGTAAATATATGTATTTTCTTGTTTTTTTTGACATTCCTCACTGTAAATATTTTTGCACTATTTTTTGCACTATTTTTGCACAATTTTTCAAAATTTTGCACCGTTTTGCTCTATTTTCCCCTCTATTTTCACACTATTTTCGCAGTTTATGCAAAAAACAAATGAGCCGTGAGTCAGTTTTGTATCGGTGCAACTCACAGTTAGACCTGCTCCCCTTGAGTTTACCTCAGTGAATAGTTTGCAGAGCTATCGATGACCTGGCCGTCCTTCAGCCACTGCACTGTCGGACGTGGGTTTCCTTGCACTTGACACTCCAGCCGGACGCTTTCGTTGAACAACACTCCCATCTCAGTCGGCATGTCTGATCCTGAGACACTCGGAGGAACTTACAAAACATCTCTGTCAATACACTGCATGGATACCTGCCATCAGTGTCTATAGTGCTGAAGCGTGCGTGTACCTTGTATGGTGAGGCGGTAGCTTTTCCGCGCCTTTCCTTCCACATTTGAAGCCACGCACGTGTAAGTGCCACTGTCAGAAACCTGCGATCGAGCAATTTGAAGTTTGCTGCCTCCGGAAAAGATGTGCATCTCCAAAGACTCAGCATTCTCTAAACACGCATGCAGAAGTATCAGAGATGAATATAGTATCACTGCAGGTACATGGTTATTCCCACAGTTGCAGTACAGGCCTCCACGCACCAATGGGACGTCCGTTCTTGAGCCAGGTGAGTCTGGGAGGAGGGATCCCTGCGGCGTCACAGGCGAAGGTGACTGGGTTACTGAGGGTTTCAAAATACGTCTCCTCTGATGGGCCATCGATACTTGGAGGAACTGGGCCACAGGAAGAACAAATAAGAAGAAGAATTGTAAGTTTACTAATATGTCCAAATATAACTTCTATGTTATATTTCTGTACCATAAATATTTAGGTGAAAGTTCTTGTCCACTTGACCTGCAACATTGATGGCCTTGCAGACATACTGTCCTGTATCAGAGACCTAAAAGAGGAATAAGACACATAACATGGTATATTTTAATGAGTTATAAGTATATTAAACTTCTCACCTCGGAGCCTCTGATCTGAAGCCTCTGCCCCTTGGCCAGGATCTGCACGTTGGCCGTTTCCGTCACCATTCGGCCGTTCTTGTACCACGTGACGGTGGGAGGAGGAACGGCATTAGACTCGCACTCCAGAGTCACGGCTTTACCCATCAGCACATTCACCACCACCGGAGCCCCCCCGCTGCTGTCCCGGATACTGGGGGGCACTGAAACAAGGGACGTTTTATTGGGGTGAATAGATACTTTAGAAAAATGTAAAAAACAACAACATTCAACCGGACAATAACTGACCATAGACTGTCAAGTGGATCACTTTTTGAGCTTCTCCTGCTGCGTTCATAGCGATGCACTTATATTTCCCGCCATCTGAAACCTTTGCTTTCAGAATCTGTAAAGTACGCCCACCTGTCGACAAAAGGAAAATATATAAAACACACACATCAATGTATTTAGGTGCGTATAATCATTAACATCGTATAATATCGTTCAAATCTGTCCGTTTCTAGTACCGGGCATGATAAGTGCATTGCTGTTGGCCTGAACCGGGCCTTTTTCGTTTAACCAGCTCAATGTTGGAGGCGGGATTCCCGTCGCTTCACACGACAGAGACACAAAGTTGTTCTCGACAACTGTGAGACTCTCTGGATTCAGCCCGATGAAAGAGGGAGGCACTGAAAGAAGAACCAAAAGCATCATTACAATTAAACCTTTGAGACACAAAACATAAATGTTTGACAACATTTTATTTTATTTTATTTTAAAGGGGCGCTATGTGAGTTTTAAGTCCTTATTTTATCCTTGTTGAAGTCAGAAAGAAAGAAAAATTGACTCCAGTAATGCAAATAAAACGACTGTAAATTAAAAAATTCAAGATCCATTTCTATCATATTGTGTAACATTCCAGGCACTATAAGTCGCACCAGCTAAAAAATGCATAATATATAAGTCGCACTGGAGTATGAAATGTGGTTACAAGTGTGAAAATAACAAATAATATCACATATAAGTCGCTCCAGAGTATAAGTATAAATATAAGTATAAGTCACACCCCGGCCAAAACTATGAAAAAAGGTGCGACTTATAGTCAAGCAGAAAAGTTTCATAGTGCACCTTTAATAAGTCCTAGGCTACAGTAAAAAACATACACAAATATCTCTTTTACCGTGAACATTGAGGTTAAAGGACTTTTCTGCACTGCCGGCAACATTTTCTGCCACGCACACATAGCGCCCCGTGTCAGCAACTTGGGCGATCGACACCTAAAAAGTATTTATTCATGACAAATACACACATGAGAGAACAAAAAGTACATTATGATATTCACTATTATCACTGAGTACATGTATATCTCTGTGTATTTGTGCATACCTGCAGAATGCGCCCGTTTGACAGTGTGCGGGTCGTGGCTTCGGCCCCGATGGGCGTGCCGTCTTTATACCATGTGACATTTGGGGCGGGGTTTCCGTCCGCTTGGCATTTGAGTTGAGTCGTTCTGTTTGCCAGGACTGTGACTTCGTCGGGCGTGTCTGTGTCCGACCCGCGAATCGTTGGAGGCGCTAATTAAAAGTGTGACAACTTAGCCAAATACGACAATTAGCACAGAAAAAGTTGATAAATTTGAAGTATTTGGCCAGAAATTATGTAAAATGCACAGGTTTGGGTAGAAAATTGTCAAACATTCAATTAAGAGTATGGTTACTTCAAAAAATATTACTTAAGTTGTGTTCTAGTTACTCAAGTCAGAGTAAAAAAAAGTTAAATGAATAAAATAATTTGAAGTCAGAGCAATTTGAAGGACAAAATATGAAATAATAAATACAATTTTTAACAGCTATAACACAAAAATGAGAAAAACTAAATAATTTGTGAAGAGGCAGGAATCAGAAATGTTTGAATCGCTTAATATTTGTCAACATATATTTTTGTCACGTGTAGATTTACTCAAAGTGAACCAAAACTTCTACTCAAGTAAGAGTACTGTTACTGTAAAATATATGACTAACATTGGAAAGAATGGTGTCTTCAAACTGCTCCGAGAAGTACAATTTTATGAAAGTTTTATATTGAGATACGTGATGATGATGATTTCATGTGTCCCGAAGTATATTTAAATACTGCACTCAGGATACTCACATAATACTCTGACGTCGTACTGTATCGAGTCTTCTCCCGCGTCATTGACAGCCACACAAGTGTATCGCCCCGAATCCTCCAGCTGAGCCCTGGGAATCTGCAGCACCCGACCACCTGCGGGTGACATGGAGTAGTAATAGCAGTAGTAGCAGTAGTAGTAGTAGTAGCAGTAGTAGTAGTAGTAGTAGTAGTAGTAGTAGTAGTAGTTGTAATAGTAGTAGCAGCAGTAGTATTAGCAGCAGCAGCAGCAGCAGTAGTAGTAGTAGCAGTAGTAGTAGCAGCAGCAATAGTAGTAGTAGTAGTAGCAGTAGTAGTAGTAGTAGCAGTAGTAGTAGTAGTAGCAGCAGTAGTAGTAGTAGTAGTAGTAGTAGTAGTAGTAGTAGTTGTAATAGTAGTAGCAGCAGTAGTATTAGCAGCAGCAGCAGCAGCAGTAGTAGTAGTAGCAGTAGTAGTAGCAGCAGCAATAGTAGTAGTAGTAGTAGCAGCAGCAGCAGCAGCAGTAGTAGTAGTAGCAGTAGTAGTAGCAGCAGCAATAGTAGTAGTAGTAGTAGTAGCAGTAGTAGTAGCAGCAGCAATAGTAGTAGTAGTAGTAGCAGCAGTAGTAGTAGCAGCAGCAGCAATAGTAGTAGTAGTAGTAGTAGTAGTAGTAGTAGGAGTATTAGTAGTAGTAGTAGTAGCAGCAGCAGTAGTTGTAATAGTTGTAATAGTAGTAGTAGTAGTAGTAGTAGTAGTAGTAGTAGTAGTAGTAGTAGTAGACATTGTCTGACTTCATCGCCACCACAGACATTGTTGATTCATTTCTCCCTGTGGCCCTCAGAGGCAACTGTTGTTGTGATTTTGGGCCTTACAAAAATAAATTGATTTGATTTGATTTAGTTGTAATAGTAGTAGTAGCAGTAGTAGCAGTAGTAGTTGTAATATTAGCAGCAGCAGTAGTAGCAGCAGCAGCAGTAGTAGTAGTAGTAGTAGTAGTAGTACTTGTAGTAGTAGCAGCAGCAGCAGTAGTAGTTGTAATATTAGCAGCAGCAGTAGTAGTAGCAGCAGCAGTAGTAGTAGTAGTAATAGTAGTACTTGCAGTAGTAGTACTTGTAGTAGTCATTCTCACCTGGTAGGACCAACACTCTGCTGTTGGAGTGCATCGGTCGGCCATCTTTGTACCAGGTCAGCGTTGGGGGCGGCACGGCGTTGGTTTCGCAGTACAACAACACGGGATTGTTGAGGATCACGTCCCGAACGTCGCCGTCGACGCCAGGCAGAGTGGGCGTGTCTCCGTTGTGGAAATTAGGCGGCACTGAAACCGATTGGAGAATTAACAAACTATAAAGACATAAACATAAACTACACGTCATCTATAACTGACGACTCTTCTATGCGACTCTTTACTTTAAAAGGGGCACAACGTAACTGTTCTGGCGGAGAATCTGCCACCATAGTCTCCATGGCGATGTTATTACCGTATTTTCCGGACTATAAGTTGCACCTTTTTTCATAGTTTTGGCCGGGGTGCGACTTATACTTTTATACTTATACTTATACTCCGGAGCGACTTATATGTGATATTATTTGTTATTTTCACACTTGCAACCGCATTTCATACTCCAGTGCGACTTATATGTGTTTTTTTCTTCTC
Source organism: Eucyclogobius newberryi (assembly GCF_026437365.1). Taxonomy (NCBI): domain Eukaryota; kingdom Metazoa; phylum Chordata; class Actinopteri; order Gobiiformes; family Gobiidae; genus Eucyclogobius; species Eucyclogobius newberryi. The sequence continues at coordinate 21,953,832 of NW_027316532.1, forward strand.
TATTATGCATTTTTTGGCTGGTGCGACTTATACTCCAGAGCAACTTATAGTCCGGAAAATACTTTGCCTAGGGGTGGTTCTGGGGCAAATGTATTGACTAGAGAAGTACTTTTTACTGCAAGTTAAAAACCCCTCTACCACTATAACCTCAATAATGAATATTTTGCTTTGAGACGGACGTGTTATTGTTCCGAGACTGAATAACTATATAAAACAAAGTCAAAACTGAGAAAATCACGAGAACACTTTTTTAAAAATTCACTTTATCCCCTTCTCTATGTTGTGTTCTGTTGATTTACTTTAGCTGTTTCATCATAATACATCATCACGGAGAAGAGCGGGTGGGCGGAGCTTCGGGAGGACAGTTACGCCGTGCACCTTTCAGTCATCGCTCTATCGTTCGTGCCCTTTCATTCCGTGCCAGTCGACCCAGTTCACCTTGTATATTTACATCAAAGTCCTTCTCGTCCTCCCCGGCGACGTTGGTGGCCACACACGTGTAGCGCCCGGTGTCTGAAACCCGCGCGTGCCCGATCCGCACGACGCGCCCACCGGCTGTAATAGACACATGGTCATCTGCCAACAAGGTCTGAATAGACAGAAAACAGGCCGTTGTAGTCAGGTTTGGACAGGAAATGAAACTGTATTATGAATGCCATGCAGGGGTGGGCGATATTTACAAAAAAACTATTACTTCTATGTATTTATTTTACTATCACAATACTAATAATCACACTATGTTATGAAAATCCTTCAGAAATGTGCTAGAACCAGCTGTGGAACGTACCAAAGTAAAAGTATTGTATTTTCCGGACTATAAGTTGCACCTTTATTCATAGTTTTGGCCGGGGTGCGACTTGTACTTATATTTATTTATACTTATTATATTTATACTTAGATGTGATATTATTTGTTATTTTCACACTTGCATCATGCATTTTTTGGCTGGTGCGACTTATACTCCGGAAAATACGGTATCTATGTATTTATTTTACTATCCTAATGTTAATAATCACACTATGTTATGGCAATCCTTCAGAAATGTGCTAAAATCTGTGGTGGAAGGTACGAAAGTAAAAGTGCCTTGCTTTTTTTAGGTATCTGTACTTAGCCAGCGTCATTTTATTCATATTTTTTGTTTTTTTACAGTGGATGCGTTTTACTTTTAGTTCACTACGTTTGAGAGCAGGTATGTGTACTTTCTATCCCGCTATGTTTTTAACCGGCCTGAAAAGTAGAAAGTACATTTCCTTTAGGTTTGAGGGATTCTTTATGAGTCCTGGCAAGAGATTTGTGCTCAAGAAGCAACAAAAATGACTCGAAAAATTTATGAATTCCAGTGACTTCCGTGAAAAACTAAAATTTGCTAAATTATTATGTATAGTTAAAGTTGAACTCCACATTTTAACGCTGTAAATAAATCATATTTTCTTGTTTTTTTTATATTCCTCACTGTAAATATTTTAGCATTATTTTTGCACTATTTTTGCCATTTTTTTTCCAAAAACATTTCACATTTCCCCCCCACAATTTTTCACAATTTTAGCATTATTTTCGCACTGTTTTCGCATCCTCTATTTTTCACTTTGGAGTTTGGCACAATAAATCCACCTGACCACTTTTGTTTCTTAAAGAGAACCCCGCTACAAAGATATTTGAAATACTGTGAAATACTTTTTCCTCGATGTACGTCTTCCACCAGATGTTTTGATTGCGGTGCATAAATATCACTTTTTACCCCCGTTTGAAGGATTACGCATGAATTTCTCTATTTTTTTATACTATACAACCTACAATACTAAACAGATATTGACATTATGTACTGCCGACGCCCACTGTTTCCAAATACCTCCCACCTGTCTGGCTGTGTAGTATGTGAAGTACCTGTCCGTCCTTGTACCACTGCAGAGCTGGCGCCGGAAACGCTTGAGCCGCGCACTCCAGAGTTAACGTGCTGTTGACCTTGACTTTGACCTCTTTCGGCGACAGCCCTTCGCCCGGGATGTCGTTCTTATTAATCTGCGGGGGAACTGGAGTCAAATATGTGTTGAGGGCGGGTTAGTTGTGTCATTCGTACGTCATCAATCGAACTTATCACATAGAAGGCTCTCGTAATCGTAAAGTCCCACCGTAAACTTTCACTTCGTAGTGTTTCAGCGTCTCCCCGGCCTCGTTGGTGGCCACGCACGTGTACCTCCCGGCGTCCTCTTCTTTGGCATTGAGGATCTGCAGCGTGCGTCCACCTGCGACACATTCAGAGCTGTATTTCATCCCTCCAGAGCAGAAGAGCGATAAATATGACATTTTACGATCAACGAACACCTTCTAAATTACAGAATGGAGGCGAAAGTGAAGTGGATTTAGATTGAGAAACTGGGATTAACCGCTCAGACACACGTGCGGGAGGTCAGAGCCTGGTTAAAAGTACCATTGTATTTTAGGTTACCGTATTTTCCAGACTGTAAGTCGCACCTTTTTTCATAGTTTTGGCCGGGCTGCGACTTATACTTATATTTATACTTATACTCTGGAGCGACTTATATGTGATATTATTTGTTATTTTATCACTTGCAACCACATTTCATACTCCAGTGCGACTTATATATGTTTTTTCTTTACTATAATGCATTTTTTGGCTGGTGCGACTTATAGTCCAGAAAATATTTGTATTTGTTTATATCGCAGAAGACACTTTTTGCTGATTTTTAGGTTTTACTTGACAAATACAGAAAAGTTGACGACACAATGGCCCAATAGTTCATTTTATCTTCAGATATATTACAATGTATACTTTTATTCAAGCTCAAATACAGTTTTCCATCCATTGAAAAGCAAACAAACTGACAATTCAATCTTGAAAATTCAAAATCGTTGCTTATTTTTTTGTTATCATGGCTTCATTATTAGTATCATTATCATCATTAGTATTCGGGTGTGACGTTGTAGTCGACTGCATTTGGCCTCCAGTCGCCATTATTAGCTCATTACGCTAACGTACGTAGCCGTTTAAAGGGCCCATGTTGTCCGTCTCACCTGGGAGGACTCTAACGCTGCGGGTGGACTCAAAGGTGGCGCCGTCTTTGAGCCACGTGATCAGAGCCGGAGGGTAAGACTGCGCCTCACACGCCAGCGACGTCGGGCTGCTCAGAGTCACCGTCACTTCCTCTGCGGAGCCTCCGGGGCCCGACTGAGCGATCGTAGGAGCCACTGGGAAACAGGAGAGAAGAGGAAGTACAACCAATTACTAACACATTAAAGGTGTAATTCACAAACAATATGGCTGTGTTAAAGGAGCCTTAAGCAGGTCTTTATCTGCACGGAGAGGACACATGAAGTAGTGTTCACTCTCAAACCATATTACAGACTAGTGTGGATCGTTGTAATTAATAATAAATCACCATCACAAGTGCAATCAGCTAAAGCAATATTTTTTTGTAAAATTTACCTTGTATTTAGAGACACAGAGAGGTCATATTTGTGAAATGTAAAATCTAAAATTTTACATACGTTCCATTAAAGTCACGATAGAATAAAATAATACAAAAAGTTAATAAAAACTGAAAAAATGAATTGTAAAAATAGATTTTAAAAGCGTAACACAGGTAAAAAACAAACAAAAAAAACAACAGTGACCGGTATATAATTGCACAAGTAAAAGTATAGAAATATTTAATACAAAATTAATATTAAAGTGAGAAACTGTTGAAGAAAAAAATGACTTACAAAACATAAAGTAATGCACACATAATGGTATTTCCAAAGAAGACCATAGAAATGTGTAAAAAGAATAAGGTGTAAAAAATTAAATGTTCAGATCATTGTATTGATCGTTGTATTTTGAAACTTGCAGACTTTATTCATTCGAGTAAGAATAACGTCAATCAAAAGTAAAATTCAACACAAAAAGTAAATGTAACAGAGTACCACCTACTTCTTGATGTATGTAAAGTGTGTACATAGTAAGTCTATTTTAAATATAGTAAATTTAAATAGTTTTTCTTCAATGCATGCCCTATTTGATTCTATACATGTTATTTGTATTGTTCACCAAAGCAAGTCCCAGTCTTTGTGAATCTTGTTCTGAAATATAATAATATTCTGATATATTCCTACCCAGAACGTTGAGGTTAAAGTGGCGACTTCGGTCTCCGGCGCTGTTGGAGGCGTGGCAGCCGTATCTGCCCGTGTCCAGAACCTGAGCGGCGGAAATATGAAGGAAACGACCGTGCGACACGATCTGATGTGTCGAATCGGGAACCAGTCGCTGCCCGTCCTTCTGCCACGTGATCTCCGGGAAAGGATGACCTAAGGAGCGCACGAGAGTTAGCAAGTGTCAGAAATGTAACGGTACAAGACTTAAGGGAGAAGAAACGTCACAATTTTACACGTTACAATTATTGACCCCATGAATATTGTCACTAGATTGTCACCAAACAACTGTGACATTTTTTTTTTTAATCTAGTGTCTAAAATATGACACTTTCCACTCGTTTGTGACCAGCTCTAGAGACTTCCAGAATGACAAAATAAAGTGAATGTGTATTAATTGATCAATACTAGTGCAGTAGCTCAGTTTGCCATAATATTACACGATATGGAACTAAACTAATGCATTCGTAGTCCATGGAGTTAAGCAGGTTACACCACAAGAACAACAGGTTTTTCAGGTCCTTTAGAAGAACAAAAACATGTCTGATATGTTGTATTATTATGTAATGAATGACACTTACCAGTGGCTTCACAGGTCAGAGTGATGTTGTGTTTCTCCTTGACTTTAGTGTCTACAATGGTCCCTTCATCTACAATCCTCGGTGGAACTGAATTCATAAGGAAAATGAATTGTCAAGAATCAATATATATAGATAAAGACGAATTCTTTCAATATTTTTGGGACATTTTAATGTAAGAAAATACCCAGGATGTTGAGCTCAAAGTCCTTTTTTTCCTCTCCGGCAGTGTTAGACACGACACAAGTGTATCTCCCAGCATCCTCCACTGCAGAATGCATGAGTCGCAAACTTCGTCCTCCTTGCAAATGAAAAAAAAAATGAGTCGTTAAACGTGCAAAAACACAGTATTTTAATTTGAAACCGTGGGGGAGTACGAGACAAATACCTGAGAGGACACGTACGGAGCTGGAGGTGGTGATTGGCTGTCCGTCTTTGAGCCACGTGATGTCAGGAAGTGGGATGCCGTGGCCCTCGCAGCTCAGAGCCACAGGATTCTTCACCACGACACTGATGTTGTCTGGGAAGCGCACGTCGCCGAGGATGGAGGGCGGGACTGTAAAAGAGGAAGCAGCAGAAATGTTATGTGCCACCAAGAGGTTCACGTCAGGTCATATACCGTATATTCCGGACTATAAGTCGCACCAGCCAAAAAATGCATAATGGAGAAGAAAAAAACATATATAAGTTGCACTGGAGTATGAAATGCAGTTGCAAGTGTGAAAATAAATAATATCACATAAGTCGCTCTGGAGTATAAGTATAAGTATAAATATAAGTCGCACCCCGGCCAAGACTATGAAAAAAGGTGCGACTTGTAGTCTGGAAGATACGATATAACATCGTACAGGGAGTATGCAATTTTTGTTTTTTTTTGTAAAAGAGCGAGAAAGGTAAATTAATATAAAGGGATAAAGGATGTGAGAGGAGAAATAATAATACAATGAAAAGAATTATAAATAATAAAATAATGAAATAATAATAATATAATAATAATAATAATGATAATAAAATAATAATAATAATAATAATAAAATAATAACGATATTGATAATAATAATAGATGTGATTGTTATGTGAGGTCATTCTTAACTGTAGACTTCGTTGTTTAACTGTCAAAATGCAGATGTTTATGTTTAACAACTTTGTAATTACTGGGCCAATCCACATACACACAAATGGCATAAAGTTTCATGAATGAAGTAAATGCAATTATCGTTTTTCTATTGAGTCAAAATGATCTTGTGTAACTGAAGATTTGATTTGGCTTGAAACGGGTTCAGGGTCGGTGGGTTATAGAGGTTATATAGAGCTGCAATGACGGCAAAAACAAAAAAATGCTATTAAATCAAATAAATAGACAACTGTAAAGTTATGTCGCTCCTACAGCTGTCTCATCTCGTCATGTAGCTGAAAGTGTCATTATTGTTATGGGGTTCTTGGTCTCTGATTTTTTTCAAATAAATTTCCCCCAAAAATGAGACTTATACTCCAGTGCGACTTATATACGTTTTTTTCTTCTCTATTATGCATTTTTTGGCTGGTGCGACTTCTACTCTGGTGCGACTTATAGTCCAGAAAATACGATAGTCACGTGGTTGGCGACACATAAAACATCAAACATTCGCACCGTGCACGCTGACGTCGTGCTTGCTGTCCGCCTGCCCGGCCACGTTGACGGCGACGCACGTGTAGCGCCCGGTGTCGGACACTTTGGCGTCTTTGATCTGGAGGAGCCGGCCCTCGTTCTGGACTTTGGCGCCGTGCTGCCCCGTGATCGGACGCCCGTCTTTTAACCACGTGACGGCCGGCCGCGGCACTCCGTCCGCCGCGCACTGCAGAGAGAGGTCGCCGCCTTTTGTCACGGTCATGTCTTCGGAGACGCTGGGTTTGATGTACGGACGCACTGGACGATGGAGAAGAGAGGAAGACGTTCAGCATTCAAGCAGGATAATGAGAATATCTAACATGTAATTATGTTTTTTCAGGCCTGCCGGGTTTGGGTGGGCAAACTGGAAATGCAGGTGGGCAACAATCATGGCAATAATAAATAAGTAGATGGTTTGACTGGGTCGATAATATTGACAAAAATCCATAATGTGTATTTTTTTTAAACATGCCGACGCAAAATTAAACCGATATTATGTCAGTCCTAAAGGAATCTGCTAAAATGCGTCTTAAAATGTATTACTTTGCGGTTTAAGTATTAGACAAATGTAAACGTGACTTTAAAATTACCAGGAAAAGGGTCGAAATATAACTTAATAACCTTAATGTCATATTCATGTGCAATACTCATACGCAATAATGTCATATTCATGTGCATATAACTGCTGTAAATGAGAGTGTTTACTTTTTGCCACTATTATTATTATTTTTGTCTTATTCTATTTTATTTTAATTTTTTCTTTCTATTCCTTATTAAGAATATGAGAGGTTTTGTCTTTAAGAGTTTTGTTTATAAGAGCTTTTCTATTAAGAGTGTTTTTTTAAAGCTTTCTATAAGTTATCTGTTCTTTTACTACTGTATCTACTTGCGTTGCAACACCAAAATGTCCCCGTTGTGTGGACAAATAAAGGTTTATCTTATCTTATCTTAAGTGAAAGTTTGAATTGCCCATCTTCAAAACAAAAGTCACAACATTTTGATATCTTGTCCACTTTTAATTTGCTATAAAACCTTAAATAACCACTCTCTTGGGAAGCATCCGGACTAATCCCATCCGCACCGGTTCAACGAAAATGCATCTAATAAAAAAAATGGAACCCTTGCAACCTGAAAGTGCAGTTTAAAGATTTGGTTGTGGATCTCACTCACAGTTTGAGTAGATTCCGATCAGTTTAAGTCGCAGCAGTAGCAGTAGTTTTACCGTAGACTTGCAGACTGTAGTCCTTGGAGCTGCCGCCCGACGCGCTGGAGGCGACGCAGGAGTACGATCCCGAGTCCGTCCTGTTTGCGCTCGAGATCTGGAGCTGGCGACCCCCCGACAACACCCTCACCCGCTGACCCGTCTTCAAGTCTTTCCCTGCAACATTTCACACACAGTCAACCGCCTCATCGTACACACACGGCGACGAGCGTGTTTTTCATACCGTTTTTCTTCCAGGTCAGACTCGGAGGAGGAATGCCGCTCGACTCGCAAACCAAAGTGATGAGTCCTCCCTCGGTAACGGTTAACGGGGAAACCTCCTCCGATCCGCGAATGCTGGGGGACACTGTAATGTGGGCGGAGCGCCAGAAGGAGGCGCCAGTGTGTTACGGGTTAAATAAAAGACGCAGAGGAACAACTTAAATTCAGACACTAAGGAAACAGATACCAATGTGATCACCACAAGTATCACAAAAAAATATTTATTTATGGATTTTCAACACGAATGAACTAACTACTGTATTTTCCAGATTATAAGTTGCACCTTTTTTCATAGTTTTGGCCAGGGTGTGACTTATACTTATTCTTATATACTTAGACTTGTACTTATACTCGACTTATATGTGATATTATTTGTTATTTTCATACTCTAGTGCAACTTATATATGTTTTTTTCTCTATTATGCATTTTTTGGCTGGTGCGACTTATACTCCGGAAAATACGGTAATTAACTAACTTATATTGACTATTCAAGGTCCAAAATGCTCGGTATTGATTCTAGTTTTTGTACATATTCTAGTTTAAGTATTCATCTTTTATAATTAAGCTATTGAAGAATAAAAGAAAGGCTTGTGTTGCCACGGACACTCACCCCAAACATTAAGGTTATAGTTCTTGTCGGTCTTTCCGGCCACGTTGGTCGCTTCGCACGTGTAGCGTCCTGAATCATGCATCTGAGCTCTGGCAACCTTGGAGGGCGCGGCCAAAAAGCAGTGTATTAATAAAAACTACAAATTAAGCTGGAAAATAATGCACAGATTTTTATTTTGTTGTATTAGGGCTTCAATATTACAGTCAAATAAAACTATAATGGGCAAAATGAGCAAATTACACTAATTAGAGTAACATAATTGTCTCTAAATATTCCATCCACACTGTAGAAAATGAGCAAATCCTGTAGTTGAAACCTCTATTGTTTTGAAATGCTTTGAATTATTATATTTGTGAGAGATTTGTTGGACTCATTTCAGTCATCTCTTCAATGCAACAGCTTCTGAATGTGTTTAAAATCCAACAATTCAAACTATTATTCATATAGTGGTCACTGATTATTTAGTTTGACGGGTAAAAAGATGATTTATTTCTGTTGTACATTGGCCAAATAAAGGTGAAAATATGGGGACTGAAGGCTTCTAAGTAGAGAACATGTATGAAAAAAGTGTAATATTGATGAAAAACAGATTTAGTTTGAATTTGTTTTGACATTTTTGATAATAATTCCACTGTCTTTGTTCTAAAATGTCATTTCACATACATTTTAGAGTATGTATAATTCAGATAATTAAGGTTGGGGTGCATGAGTAGTGAGCGCTGACACTACCGTAGCTGCAGGACATGTTTTGGGTCTTTCGGAGACACTTTGGACACTTTGACACTTGTCGTTTACCTTGAGCAGACTTCCATCCTCGGACACGGTGAGCCCGAGCTTCCGAAAGAGAGGACGGCCGTCTTTGCGCCAGGAGAGCGTCGGAGGCGGGACGGCGTCGCTCTGACAGTGGAGCTCCACCGGGTCGCCGAGCATCACCGTGGCGTTTACCTCTTCGCCCTTTATGTTCGGCGGCACTGGGAGAACAAGCAACAGCGTGTGACAATCCACCAATCAACAAGCAGAGGAAAGAGATCAACAACGTTCACTTTGTATTCACGCGTGGTTCTTTTTGAAGACAACATAAGATTACAGAGTTGATCTTAAATCAATACGGTCATCACATGTCCCAATTATACTGTCTTAAAAACAAAAGGTGTGTGGAGACTTTTAGCTTTCCAGGAAGAGTAGTTCCAGAACAGAATCCAAATAAATAAAGGATAAACAATGTTTTTGTTTATGCTTTATTTAAACAGATTAAATAAGAATCAAACAGATTAAATAAGAATCATAAAAGAAAAAAATAACATGACCAGTGAGCATGTGCAACAGAAAATAATAATATAAATAATAGTGATAATAATAAAATATGTTTTTAATAAAAATAAATAAATAATAATACATACATACATATATATAAATAAATTAAATTGAATTAAATTAAAAATCAAATCAAATCAAATCTAATCAAATAAAATAAACGCGAATGGCACACTATAACAAAAAAATGCGGCACAACAGGCCCTACATATAAGTCCCATTTAGTCCAAAGTCTTTCAGATATGTTCATTTTCAAATTTAGGGTGAATGCCATTTTTTCCATTTGTCTGGTGTCAGTCCAGTCCTTAAACTTTGGTGTGGTTTGTGTCATCCAAAAGTATCCAAGTATCCATCTACTGTGTCCATGGCAGGAGGGAATAAACACTGTTAATGGAAGCAAATTATTATCATGATGTGTAGACTCCTCGATGCTGTTGTTTTGCCTGAAATGTTCCCCAGTTTGACATTGTCTACATCCACTGGGACGAGCAGGTGATGCCACAAGGCCAAGTTACACGTCACAATTCAGGTTTTACTCTGAAATCCCGGCTTTTAACCTCAATGACAAACAAGTCACAAAGAAAGTAACAGAACAGCGCTGAACTCGGGCCAGACACAGGAAGCTGCTGCTGAATGGTAACAATTACCTCAACAAATCTGCCCTCATTTCTCTGGACAAGCGCTTTTCGATCTTCCTGAGGAAACACGCGTCACGTGGATGTGTTTTGCATGACACGGATCAGAGCAGACACACACACACACACACGCACGCACACACACACACACACACACACACACGCACACACACACACACACACACACACACGCACGCACACACACACACACACACACACACACACGCACACACACACACACACACACGCACGCACGCACACACACACACACACACACACACACACACACACACACACACACACACGCACACACACACACACACACACGCACGCACGCACACACACACACACACACACACACGCACACACACACACACACACACACACGCACGCACGCACACACACACACACACACACACACACACACACACGCACACGCTCACATTCAGACTCCCTTAGCGACTTTGACAGGTCTGATTGATTAGGTCTGGCACAATACAAGTATTTCAAGTGCCAAAGATTGCTACATAACGACAACATTGAAAGTACTTTGTGCCACTGAACATTAACCCTGAAGCAGGATAATCCCAGTAAAGCCTTTTCTAAACAAACAGTATTGTTAAAAAGAATGCTGCAACATAAGTAATGAATTAGTATCTAGAATGAGTCAAAGATGTGAATTATTCAACTATGTACAGCTCCATGTTCATGTAATGCAATCATAAAAAGTACAAAAGGTTCATACCATAAATATTAAGCTTAAATATGTTGTTGATTTATCATTTATTGAAAAGTAAGTAAATACAGAACCACTGTGGAGCGGCTTTTTAAAACGTTGGAATGACAATAAAGACATTCTGATTCTACATTTGTTCATGTTCTACCGCTTGTTGCCATAAGGGGGCGCAGGTGACTGGATCCCAGTAACTATGGGCCTTCGGCGGGTTCACCCTGGACGGGGGCTCGTCGCAGGGTTGACACGGAGACACACATTCACTCTCACATTCATTCACACACATGTTCGGACGGAGGGAGGGAGCCGGAGAACACGGAGAGAACGCACGCTAACACGGGGAGAACATGCAGACTCCGCCCTCAGCGATCATGTGATGTAGGTCTGGCCCAGCTCTAACCGCTCTGCCACCGTGTACTGCGTTCTGATTCTAATTATAGTCATTACCGTCCCGGGCTCGTCTTATATCATTGTATTTCACGATCCTTTCCCGCTCAGCTGTGCAGCAAAGATGTTTTTCAAATCAGTCAAACACATGTTCTGCTCCAGGCCCTTTTTCTTTTTCAAATGTATTTTTTTTACACGACTTCGGTGGATCCGCTGCGGTCGGGAGCAGCCTCTTATAATGATCAAAATCGGTGACTTTATGGAAGAAATATGCACACAGTGGTTTGTCTGCAGCGCGCCGGGCTCTTAACGACGTCATCACTCACACAGGAAGCACGGCAGAGGTCATAAACGGCGTCTTCGCTCACCGTACACCCGGAGGTCGTAGTGTCTTTGTTGTTCTCCTCCGGCGTTGACAGCCACGCAGGTGTAGCGGGCTGTGTCGGCGACCTGGGCACTGCTCAGAGACAGCGCTCGGCCCCCAGACAGCACCTGGGGACACGGGACACAGCACGCACAGGCTAAATGACAGGCTGATATAGTTGTTGTGCAAATGCCAAACAAGTATATGAGCTAATGAATGTATAAAAGACCAGCATTATAAAGATGACTGTCTCGGTCCATCTGCGTGGACATAATTGTATAGTTTGTAAGAAGAGGTGGACATTGGACCACCCTGCTGGTTTTACAAGAATATTCTGATCACTTCTCTTTTAATAAGCAACTGAATTGAATGAACTAAAAATGTTTTTGTGTGTTTTTTTTAGCTTCAGAAAAGGGAGTGGCAGAATTCAATCACAAAGGACAAAGGAGTTTATACTGCATTATTTGTACAGTACTGCGACTGACCTTTAAAATATGCACACCTTAAAATAACACGTGTATTTAAAGCCACACATGATTTTTCTTGTTCCTTCATCTGGACATTTACTGGCAGCGGAAGGAATTAACATCAAGAGGAAATAAAAAAGCTAGATTCTCCCAGACATGCTTATATTGCTTATATTGCAATTTCATGGCAGAAATGCTCAGAACGAGTTTGGCAATGATTTATAGACTTAAAAACTGCCCAGGAGACCTCTGTCTCCCTTTAACATCATGGTACTCGGAAATTTGAAACCGAATGTTTTTGTGAGGCTCTTTGGCTCAGGATTAAAGAAACAAGCATCAATGAAGCAAATACAACTTCACGTATGTTTATGATGAGGGAACAATGTTATAATAGTGGCTAAAAGCGCAAAAAATAAATGTTGCACAATATGTGTTTGAGGATTCAATCGCTGTCAACTAATGATAGTGTTGTGTAATTTCATCTCCGACTTTACAGATAAAATCACTGCATTATTTTGCTGTTACGCAGTGAGACTCTTGTTGCGAGTGGCTGTCAGTAACATAAATGTCACCTGTATTCCATGAGAGACACTGGCCACGGGGCTGCCGTCCTTGAGCCAGGTGAGACTGGGCAGAGGAACACCTGAGGCCTCACACTCCAGTCTGACCATTTCATTCACCACCACAGTGACCGTGCCTCCTCGACTGGAGATGATGGGAGGGACTGCGAAAAACACCACGAAACAAGGGTTTTTTAAATAAAGTCTCTATATTCCCACAGTCCTGTTTAATGAGAGGAATCAAAGGTGGAGGATATTGACAACTATGTCTCGATATTCAGACAAAGCATCAGGAATGTCCTTAAATGTGCCACTAAACGTTTTGATTTAGGTTCAAGGATAAATGTGAATGGATCATAAAATTAACCAGAAGCGAGCAGAAATTTCCCTTAATACTCCCGTGATAACAGTTTGGGAGATAACACTTGCAGTTCTGTCTCTTTAGGTCATTTTTAATTGTTTAAATGACAGACAATACAATTATAATAGAATTTATATTCTGCATATCTTCACAACAATTGCGATATTATCATTTTTACAAATATATATCTCCCACCTCCTCTATACATCTATATTGTGTTATGCATTTGAATATTTAATCAAGTGTGAACCACGCATAAAGTACTAGTGTTTGCAAAGAAAATCAACCAGATCCCCAATGTAACTGAAAGTGACATCAAACTCACCGAACACCTGGAGGCTGTGGAACACCTCGGCCACGCCCGCCAGGTTCACCGCGATACATCTGTAAACCCCAGCGTCCGACAGCTGAGCCCGCTCGATCTCCAGAACCCGCCCTCGCTTCAGCATCGTCACCCCGGCAACGCTTGTGAGAGGCCGGCCATCTTTGTACCATGTGATCGCTGAGGTTAGAGACCAGAAATTAGGCGCGCAATTTTAACATAAGCGTTTATTATTATTTGTAGTTTGCAAATCTTTCGTACATTTGTGCTACCATTTCTGGGACAAAATCACTATAATCTGTCATATTTACACTGTAACTGCCACACGTGATCATTAATATGCCCTGCCCCTATCGAAACACTACACAATTAACTGTAATACATGATTTTATTCCATTTATCCCATAAACTCGACAATTTGTGTCAAAATCTGCATCTGAATTCGACGCTACAATTTCCGAACTCCTGCTATAGACACTATAGATGGATACCTTAGGAGCAGACGTCTGAAAGCAGGGAAACATGAGGAAATTAGTGTAGAAATGAGTGTCAAAGACTGAACCAACTACCAAGGACTGGGCCCAAATACAAACGACAAAAAGATTTATGTAAGATGTGAAAAAAATTACATTCACACTCGATTTGAGAACGAACATATTGGAGAAACGTTGGACGAAATGAGACAACACGATACTGGAATGTGTTTATGTTTGTTTGTTTGTTTGTTTGTTCTCTCTCTGCGTCATGGAATTTCTTCTGTGTAAGTTCCAGACTAAGACTAAAAGAAAATGGAAAGCCTGATGATCGTGATTCGACTTTATTGCGGAGGATGTCGAAACAGGAAATAAGAGATTGTGTCAATCTGTAAGAAAACACGTGCTTCTAATTCCCAACCGTCCATCGTGTGCTGAGGTGATTCACGTCTTAGATTTCTCACCGGGTACAGGGCTTCCAACGGCCTCACACTCCAGCTCGGTGGAAAACCCGGACAGGATGGTCTGGTTCATCGTCTCCCCCGCGCTGGGAATACTGGGAGGCTCTGGGAAAAACACACCAACATGAACGACCGCGTGACATTTGGCGATCCCCGCCCGATCCCCCGACAGCACGGCGCTTTGGAGTGTTGTGTGGACGTTACCGTGGACACTGAGCCGGACGTGCTGCTGCGCCTCGCCGGCCGCGTTCGTGGCCAAGCAGGTGTATTTGCCGGCGTCGTCCCGTCTCGCCTCGGTGATCTTTAACAACCTGCCGGCGGAGTCCAGCTGCGAAACAGACGCGCGGTTGAGATAAAACAGAACTGAAGAGGCGTAAAACAAAACTCTGGATTTATGAATCTCTTTTGTGGGGGAAAACCTCATTCTGTCATATCAATCTTTGCAGTAAGACGGTTGGATTTAGGGCTGAGACAAAGGATGAATAGCATCTAGTCAATTATTGCATGAATCATTAACTGATAAAGTCATTGAAGACCTGGTTTTGTTTCCTGGTTTCTACACAGACCTAGAAACATGCTATTCATATTTATCAACCAACATCACTTTAGCTCTATCCATTTAGTAAATATCTTGTGTTCACGACTAATCAAACAATCAATTGTCATATCGCAAAAACAGCAATAGTGACACAATTTTCCATATAACTTCCTCCAAGATACTTTATTATCATTCAATCTACACAGTAACAAAATAACGCAGAGCAAAATGTTGTTTCATCACGGCTCTAAACATGTCCAAAAGTTTGAATATGCTCGAATAATCTATACGACTTTGCGACATATTCCTGTATTCGAGATCAATTAGCAAAATAATTGTTAGTTGCAGCCCTAGTTACGTACTATATACAGAGAAAACTTTCAACTCGATAAGTTCATTTAGACAAAATTAGTGTGGTTTTTGCGTTACAATTACTGCAAGTAAAAACACGATTTAACGGTTATCAATGATTACTGAGAACGTGACCAGACAACAGTCAAATCTTTCATTTTCTTTGCTCCCCATCGTCCAACACGTTACTACTGTATTTTCTGGACTATAAGTTGCACCTTTTTCATAGTTTTGTCCGGGGTGCGACTTATACTCCAGAGTGACTTAAATTTAATATTATTCATTATTTTCACATGGTAACCACAAGAGGGCGCTCTAGGCTGTAAGCGACGCAGAAGAAGAATTTGCACTTCCTCTACCTCTGGAGTTTGTGGAGTTGTTTAGAAGTGACACAGAGGAAGAAGAACTCAATGGATTTAGTGATTTGGGGTAATACTGATGCTTTGGTAAACTTGTTAGCATGTTCTTTATGCTATAGTTATCTGAATAACTCTTAATATGTTACGTTAACATACCAGACACTTACCACAGTTCTGTCTGTGCGTCATGTAGCTGAAGGTGTTAGCGTTAGCATATGTACACCTATTCACCATGTTCTATAATCTGTCATTATTTTAAATTGCATTTCAAGATTAAGATCTTTTCTTGGTCTTGGATTTCTTGGACTTATACTCCAGTGCGACTTATACATGTTTTTTTTCTTCTCTATTATGTATTTTTTGGATGGTGCAACTTATACTCAATATTACTCAAGTTTGTGACCAGCTTTATGAAACTGAACGTTATGAATGAAGGTTGTTTACATTTATGTGTATTTTTGGACAATAGATTCAAGTAAAAAGACTTAATTTAGCATTTTCTTTAGTTCTTACGATTACACCGCGACCTGAATAATCACGATCGCCAATTGACCGAATCATCTCGACATCTCTAGCTCGATTGAACTTATAGTTGCACAAAAATAACCGAAATTAAACGCAAAAATTCACTTTAAATCCGACCTGCAGATGCTCTTTGGTCGTGTCCAGAGGTCGACCGTTTTTGAGCCACGTGATGCTGGGAGGAGGAATCCCGCTCGAGATGCATTCGAGAGCGATGGGCTTAAGGAGGACCACGGCCCGCTCGCCCGGCCCGCTCGTGCGGATCGATGGAGGAACTACAAGAGGGAACCGACATGTGGGAAAGTCAAACACACTTTATTTCATCACCAAATTTCAATACGGCAAAAATTTTTAAAGATTACCCAGAAATGTAGATTCCTTTGGGTTTGCATTAAAAGCACATTTATTATATCATTAGACTAGACATGTTTTATGAATGAACATTAGGGGGAGGGTAATATTGACCAAAAAAAGCATTATCCTCATCATAATATTTAGATAATGTGGCAATTCATCAGAAATTTGCTAAAATGTCGTGCTTAAGGTTCATGTATTGCACAGTAAGTATTTATAAGCCACAAAAGTGCATAAATATCATTGTTTACCCTTGCTAGGAAGAATATCTGTAGTCTGTTTATATTTTTGTAATCTTCACCTTTTTGCTGCCTTCTTAAATGTTTAAAGCTCCCAATAATGAATGTTTTCAAATATATCTGCCGCCTCTAATGGCCCTAAAAGGAGGATTAGGATGTTACCGTGCACGACCACATTGAAGTCCCGCTCGTGGTTTCCGGCTTCATTCGATGCCACACATTGGAATCGAGCCGTGTCTGAGACCTGGGCACGGGAGACCACCAGGCGCCGCCCGCCCGCAGCGACTCTCAGCCCATCGCCCTGTCGCACGGGGTTCCCATCTTTGTACCACCTGAGGAACGGGACAGCGGTGAAAGGCTCTGCATGGAGCAGTGTAAAGGAGCGCTGTTTCTTACGTTATTGTAGGTGCAGGAGTTCCAGTCGCGTGACACTCCAGCTCCAGTGGACTGTGGATGATCACGGTGTTTTCTGTCACACTGTCTCCACTGTCGATGAAAGGAGGCACTGCAAGACCACAAACATATAACATAAAACATATAAGTGCGCAGAACTACTCATGCTGTCTAATTACTGTAAAAACCAACACGCAAATAAAATGTAATGTTTAGCTCAATTTTTTTATATATATACATTATATATATTAAACATGGGTAAACCTCCTTTTGATTGACTGATCAAAATGTGTTTAGTTCCATCATAAAATGTGAATAAACACGTGAGTAAAATGGGCTGTGGACGAGTCTATTTAAAGTCCAGTTTGTGGCGTCATGGCTCAGCTGTGGCCAGTGTCCTGTTCCCATGGAATGTGCACACAGTGAGCTTTGGACTCGAAAACCAAACACTCTCAGAACATATGTCAGGTTGTCGTGGCCGAGTGGTTAAGGCGATGGACTAGAAATCCATTGGGGTCTCCCCGCGCAGGTTCGAATCCTGCCGACAACGTAGGATTTTTTTCAGCTGTCATCGGCCATTTAGCACAAGCTAAAGAGGGCATGAGTATTTGTCAGAGTGATTATAGTGTTTAGAAGGCTTAGCACGAGAGTCAGTGACTTTACTATTTACACAGACATTGACATGACAGAAAACACCTACTCACGATTAGAAAAGGTTTGATTTTGTTGTAGAAGTAGAAAATAAGGACAGTTGTTCACGACGGGCAAAATATGTTTGTATTTTGTTTTCATATTTAATAATAACAATACCTTTTATTTATATAGCGCTTTTCAATGACCCAAAGACGCTTTGACATATACAAAAAGGGGGGGTATTTACAGACAGGGGGGACAGCACGTACAGTACACAATAATGTACACAGTCTGAAAAAAGAACAGATAAAATAAACAAGACAGAAGAAGTACAAAGAAAATGATGGGGATGTAACAGGGGGTAGAAGTGTAGTCAGTGGGGTAGAGGAGGCTAGGGGTAGGGGAGGTCATAGGCTTGGGTGAAGAGGTATGTTTTCAGGCGGGATTTAAATGTTTAAAGTTAATTCATTCTCATTTGCAATATTATTTAAAGACTTACCCAACACTTTGACATCATATTTGATCTCCTTTTCTCCGGCGATGCTTGTGGCCACACAGATGTAGTGCCCAGAGTCGGACACTGTCGCAGAGCCAATCTCGATTTTCTTGCCCTGTTCAAGCACACGCAGACTTTCACTGTCCTGAACGGGAACGCCGTCCTTGAGCCAGGTCAGAGAGGGGGGAGGATGACCCCCCGCCTCACACTCCAGGACCAGGGGTTTACTCAGCACCACTGTCCTCCCGGTGGGACCATCGACTCCCCCTTCAATGGTCGGAGGCACTACAGGAGAAACAATTCTATATTAGATCAATGATTGGATCTTTAACTATTTCGTAAAAATATAATTATAACTTTACAGTTTAATCTCTATAAACAGCTTATTAACAAATGATTTGTCATTTATTCAATGTTTCTTTTGATGGAGAACAGATAAAAATGACACATTCTTACAGTACACATCCAGTTTGTAAGTCTTCTCAGCGCTGCCCGCGACACTGGTCACTCTGCAGACGTAGAGGCCTGCGTCCGACGCTTGAGCTCGTGTGATCTTCAGATAATGTCCTTTCTCGATGTACTGGGCGTGGTGGTGGGACAGGATGGCCTCTTGGTTTCGGTACCAGGTGATGGAGGGTACTGGGACTCCTCGAGCCTCACACTCCAGCGTCACCGCCGTGTCCAGGAGGACTGTGACTTCTGAGGTTATGTTTCCAGTTTTTATGGAGGGCGGCACTAAAACAAACAGAACATAATGAATATTGATGCATTTGTAATAATGTAGAAAGTGGGTAATACAGTACATACCATACACACTGAGGTTGAAGACTTTGGACTGTTTTCCTGCCGTGTTTGTGACACTACACTGATAACGAGCTTGGTCTCCCAAACGAGCACTCTTTATTTTCAATACCTGACCCTTATTTTTGACCTCTATATTGGGGTCACCAAGAAAAACAAGCCTGGAATGAAATGACAAAGATCAAAACAATAATATTTGGTTTTGCAAATGGAAATTTGTATTTATTTAAATATTTGTTGCATCAAATGATAAATTACAACACTCACTTCCTGTCTTTGTACCAGTGTATTGTGGGAAAGGGCAAGCCTTGCACTTGGCACTCCAGGAGGAGCTCCTGTTTGAGGAGAGCAGTGACATCTCGAGGAGAAGCAGATCCTATGAGCGTTGGTGGAACTGTAAAAAAGAGCAATTCAATATTGAGTGACATGACTAAAGGTCAACTGTTTGGTCAGTCCACATTTGACTTCAGAAGTGTCCATTTGACGGACAAAGTAGAGGGCTACAAACTCATCTGAAGAGTTAGATTTGTCTGAGGTTTCACATTTTCACTCAAGTTTGGAACCTGCTTTGTGCAAAATGTACTTTTAAGATGTTATAGGACAGTATTGCATTTTATAATGTACAAAATATGTAACAATGATCCACAGGGTCATAGATTATAGCTATACAGCAGCTCAAAGTGATATTTATCTTTTCTAGTGGAAGGTCCGCCCCCTGGTTGTCTCTACGGCGACGTTAAATTGATCATGATCTGACTTATAACTTGGCCTGGTGTTGGCTCCTCCTTGTCTCCATGGATATTGATATGTTTAAATGCCATAGCGTGGAGCATCCCGGGCCATGCAAGAACGTCATGGTAACCAGTAGGTGGCCAGAAAAGTTACATAGTGCACCTTTAATATTACTTCTGTCTTCTGTTTATTCTCACAGGGTTTTTAAACGTTTTTTAACTGGCATAATTGTCCAAATGTACATGCATGCACTGTCCCACTGTCTGCCTTCTGTTCGATCACACCTCTATCTTAATTCTCAGAGTATTTACTATAATAAACTCTGAATGTTACTCACTCAGCACAACTAAGTAGAAGTCTTTCTCCGTGCTGCCGGCGACGTTTACGGCTTTGCAGCTGTAGCTCCCCGAGTCTGGTCTGGCAGCCTGCAGCAGCTTCAGAGTTTTTCCCGAATCCAGTATCTGAATTCTTTTACTAGAAACTACCTGTCAACAGAGCAAACACGGGAAAACGAGTTACGCCTCCTGAAAGATCGTGCAAAAAGGACCACGACTAGAGAGTCAGTCGCTTGGTTTGTGAGATTCCACACAGAAAAATCAGTCATGAGTTGCCTTTGATGCCTCTGGTGCCCAGAGTCAGGACAAAACATGGGGAATCTGCGTTTCAGTTTTATGCAGCTAAAATCTGGAACAGTCTTCCTGAAGATGTGAGACAGGTTCTACACTGACAATGTTCAAATCTAAGCTAAAAACAGTTTTGTTTAGCTGCGCATATAACTGAAAGGATTTTTTCTTTGCACTCTTCTCTTTTGTTTGTGATTTTATTAGTTTAGAAAATCTGTTGGATTGATAATTTTTAATTTAGTTAATTTTATTGTATTTCTGTTTCTGTAATTTCTTTGTGATTTGAATGCATTGTTCCTGCTGTGAAGCACTTTGAATTGCCTTGTGTATGAAATGTGCTCTACAAATAAACTTGCCTTGCCTTGCCTTTGATTCAGAATGCTCGTAATTAGAAGACTGAAATAAAGTGTCTAAAAAACAGGGCTGACAGTCAAAAAGAAACACCCATTATTCTCTTTAAGCCTGTGCTGCATCAAACAATACTATATAAACATTGTAATTGCTGTAATTATTTTAAACATTTTGACACGGAAAGGCATTAAAGGTGAGTTTACTCTTGTTTTTTCCCTTTTCATAGTAACTAGTAACAAAATCAGACCACTGCACGCTGTCTGCATAGAATTATTATACATTACATTTTATCGCTCGGTGTGTTCACTTCTACTTTACTTTTCCATCTGAAAAGGCTGATCTAAAGTTGTGTAATGAGATGTGACATTAGCGATTGATGCAAATAGAAAAGTATAGATTCTTCTTAAAAAGATATCGATATTCTTGAACAATTGTTGTTTTTGAATCCAATTTCTGCTGGGAACGAGTTAGAAATGTATGAAACCGCCTTCTTTCTCACTTACCAGTCAGTTTCCGCAGTTTTAAAATCATATGCATTATCTATAAAGTGCACAGTAAATGATCAGTGCATATTTGGGATTTCCCGACTCTTTTTTTGGCTGATCTTTTAACGATTGTGATTTTCAATAGTCGGATCCTGTGCCTTTATTTAAAAAAATTAAGCATGAAATCCTGAATTTGGCTCCAGTTTAATCAAATAATTACCACTATAAAAAGGCCTAATTATCTGTTATACTATTACAAAATAAAGTGAATCCCTCTGTTTAAGGCAATGTTTTTAAGCCATACTTTTACCTTATTTTGGTCTGTTTGAGGCCTGTAAGAAGACGACCAGCCCCCGATCACATGGCTCCGTTACCGCGTCAACCAAAGTCTGTATTTCACTCTTAAGGCGGTCGATATTGTCAGCAGTATCGGGCCGGGACAGCCCCAGTACATGACGTGGACTTACCGGGACGCCGTCCTTGTACCAGGTGATCACGGGGGGTGGGCTTCCCGTCACGTCACACACGATGGAGGTGGGCTGGTTCAGGACCACCGAGACGTTCCCCGGAGTCTCACCGTCGAGGAAATCTGGGGGAACTGAACATCGAGCAAATATCAGCAACATTTTTGAACAATTTTGATACAATATCTATCGGTAATTACAATTTCTCTGACAAACATTGCAATTGTGACGATATTTGCGATTTGTATTCTAATAGTTGAATTGTTTTCTGTTCAAAGTTCACATTTTAAAACGTCTAGGAGCAGAAACGTTAGAGAGAGACTGAAATATTTACTTTAATCCAAGTACCGTATTTTCCGGACTATAAGTTGCACCTTTTTTCATAGTTTTGGTCGGGGTGCGACTTATAATTACATTTATACTTATATACTTATACTTCGGAGCGACTTATATGTGATATAATTTGTTATTTTTCACACTTGCAACCGCATTTCAAACATCAGTGCAACTTATATACGTTTTCTTCTTCTCTATTATGCATTTTTTGGCTGGTGCGACTTATACTCCGAAAAAAAACGGTAATTAATTGCAATCTTTGTGTTCTGATTGTGATTTTTGATCCATTGTGATAAATCCTGCAGCTCTACAACATAAGCTTTTTTTCTGATAATTTGCAGTTATTTATCACAAACATTAATTTTATTTAGTTTGTTTTACACTGTAATATTGACCCAAAACGACTTAACAGAATCCAGGGCCTTTGCAGAACTCTGAGTGAGCTAATAACGAGGAGAAGCTGTTAAAAGTTCGTAAAAGCTCCCGACAACACGTTTCCCTTCAGTCCTTTATCCCGGGACGAGCGGCAGAGTCGTTACCGTTCACTTTGAGCTGGTACTTCTTCTCCGTGGACCCGGCGTCGTTGACCGCGGCGCACGTGTACTCCCCGTTGTCCAGGGGCGAGATGGAGGTCAGTATGAGCAGCGTGCCGTCCTCCAGGATCGAAACGCCCGGCTCGTTCCCGGTCAGCTCGCGGCCGTTGCGCAACCAGCGGATCACGGGCTTCGGAAGACCTGAAAGCAACGGTAACGCGGGGTTTTGCGAGCACAGCACACGTGGCGCGAAGTAATCGTGCAGGCGTTACCTTTAGCGGGACAGGGAAAGGCGATTTTCTGGTTCGCGACTCGCTCCTGCAGCGGACTATTGAACGGCGGCTCGAGCACTTCTACAACCGGAGGAACTGAGGAAAGAGAGAACACACTTTTATATTGTAAGTCACTCTAGATCAGGCATGTCCAAACTAGGGCCCGGGGGCCAAATGCGGCCTTCAAACCAATTTCTGTTGGCCCTCCAGCTTCCTGCTATGTCGGCCCAAACAACAAAAAGTTGTACTTTTTACTGTGAAATTGGGAAAATTCAGGCATATTGATGTTATACAACCTAATATTAATGTTCTAGGGCTAATTAAAGGTGTGGAGGCTCATCGCAATTACGTCAAATGCAAAATTTCAAATGATTCACTTTGTCATTCAACAAATTCAACATTGTCAAGTTGTTTGTGGCCCTCTGCCCCATTTAAGTTTCAAAACGCGGCGCTTGGTGAAAAAAGTTTGGACACCCCTGCACTAGATCATCCATAAGAACTAGAAAAGTCTCAAATGTACTGCACCATGTAACGCTAGAGGGTCCGTCACCTGCTCGTCTCCATCAAAACTTATCTATGTAGCACAGTGACGTGCGGTGAGGTTCAGGGCGAATGAGGCACCAAAAAAAGATTTGGGACAAGCGGGAGTCGAACACAATTTCTCTTGTGTTCAAAGCCGGGTCGCTCACCGGCTATGTTCAATGAGTGACATCAGCATTTTCAGATTCAACTCCGGTGTAGGTCTTTCTTTAGTTATAACCTCTTGCTTTGCTTGAAAATCCAGATTTGTGAAACGTTTTAACTTGGAAATGTAATCGTCCATATTCTACAAACACAATAATAACAAAGAAGATAGTGAAACCTGTCCACACACGGCCGGGCTCAGGAGCATGCGCCTTCCTGCGGCGCATGTAATGCAGCCTCCCCAGAGTGAACTTTTACTGCGGTTTTATAAGTAATCTGTGAGCCTAAAACATGCTTCAGAAATACATTTCATACATTATCGAATATGGAAGCACTGAACACAACGTCAGGGTGTTTTATTTGCTATAAACAGAGGGAGAGAGAGTGACACATCATTTTGCATTGCACCAGCTCAGTTTGTGAGGAGTGTGTGCTGTGCTCCAGCGGCTGAGCAGGAGCAGCCTCCTCCCTGTATGTGAACGGCATCTGAAAATTTTGACATTCTTATTTGACATAATATTGTTCGATATTGGATTAAAACGGAAAGTGGGTTTATAATACATACCAAATGACAAAATATTAATATTTTTTTATATTTTATTTAATTTTTTAATTATTTTTTCCCCCCAAGATTGACAGGTGAGGCCCTGCCTCCCCTGCCGCCCCTGAATGCACGTCCCTGATGTAGCATCTATTTAATTACTAGTGTTTTTATCGCTCAGAATACCAGGAAAAACAGACATTGAGCAGTGTTGCCTCTTCACGGATCAGACCCGTAACTTGGTCTGATGGAGTCGCCTGCTTGTTCCCATGGAGAACGTTTAAGAACTACAGTGGAACTTTACAGGATAAAAAAAAACTGTGCGTTGCTGCTGCTGAACAAGTGATATTTCTAGATTTTACCACAATAACGGCTTTGAAACGTTAACAGCTTGTATTGCACAGTGCCTTTCGAGAACAGTTGACTGTCAAAATGTACACCAACTTTAAAAAAAAACAAGCCCCCAGACCCTAAACCGACCGAAGATTTCGATATAATACATGAAGGAGAACCACAAACCACGATCACGAGTAGAAAACCCCCCAAGCGTTTCTAACCCACCTTGCACGAGCAGCTGAACCCGAGCCTCGTCTCGGCCCGCGCTGTTCGTCGCCGCGCAGGCGTAGGTGCCCTCGTCGTCCAGGGACACGCTGCGGAAAACCAGGCTTCCGTCACGAGACGACGGGTACGTCCTGCCGTCCCTGGTCCAGGCGAGTTCGGGCTCGGGGAAACCGTGAGCGGCGCAGGGCAGCTCCACCGAGTGACCCAGCTGCACCTTCATCACCCGGGGACCGGCCTGAATGCGGGCGGGGACTGGTAAAGGAAATGAAAGGACATAAGACGGACAGATGTAGAGAGAAGTTTGCCCAATATACCGTATTTTCCGGACTGTAGGTCGCACCGGAGTTTAAGTCAAAATGCATAATAGAGAAGAAAAAAACAAATATAAGTTGCACTGGAGTATGAAATAAGGTTGCAAGTGTGAGTCGCTCCAGAGTATAAGTATAAATATAAGTATAAGTCGCACCCCGGCAAAAACTATGAAAAAAGGTGCAATTTATAGTCCAGAAAATACGGTATTCACTGGAGCAGGTATCGATAATTAAGGGAATACCAACTATATTAACTTTGCCAGATTGTATTAAACTGAATGACAAAAGTTGTGCTGAAACTGAAGGGTCCTCACACAGACCACATTCCTAGATAAGGAGCTGCAGACGAGCCCAAGGTCATCTGTGTGCGAAACCACGGCGAATGGAAAAATACAGAGGAGAAGACCAACCCTTCATTATATGCCCCATATTGAAATGCTATAACTTGTACGAGCGCACAGGGAAAAGGCGCGTCCGGACCGCCCGTGTAAGTCGCCGTCACATTCATTAGGGATAGAAAGGTAAGCGCTCTGTTAATCTGTATCAGAATTGTACTAACAGGGATTAAACATTTGACTGATTCTAACTATTCTGATTCTTGCCCTTTCTTTTCATAAACGAGCACGCCAACAATGCTGAAAATCACACACTAAATAGGACAAAAATGGACTTTTCCTGAATAGTATAATATTAAACGCAGTTATTTAGTGTTGAAAAGAGAGATTTTTATCATAACTGTGATATTGAAATCGGTAAAGAGTGTCAAGCGTTATCTAAGTTGCGGAAACACGAGTTCCACTTACAGCTTGTATTTCGGTCGCGTTTGTGTGAGTTTTTCTTACCCAGAACGCTGAGATGGAGCGTCTGCGTCAGGTTTCCGGCGATGTTGGAGGCCACACACACGTACAGCCCGCCGTCAGACACGCTCGTCTCCAGGATCTTCAGCGAGCCGGAGGGAAGCTGAGAGTGTCTGAAACCAAGTCCGAGGATGTCAATCATAAGCCAACTATCTACTCTTATAGCCACGTTTACATTTACGGCATATTTTTCACATTTTAGGTTTTTTGTTTCACTCTTGGACACATCCACTTGATTTTAGTAACAACGTTTTGCTTTCCAATGCTGCGTATAAAATTTTTTAAAAAAAAGGTCCATGGTCCAGGGTAGTCCAAGGTAGTCTTCAGACACCATACTATTACCGTATTTTCTGGATTATAAATCGCACCTTTTTTCATAGTTTTGGCCGGGGTGCGACTTATACTTATATATTAATTCTTATATACTTATTCTCCGGAGCGACTTATATGTGATATTATTTGTTATTTTCACACTTGTAACCGCATTTCATACTCCAGTGCGACTTATATATGTTTTTTTCTTCTCTATTATGCATTTTTTGGCTGGTGCGACTTATATTCCGGAAAATACGTTCTTGAGTACTATATTTTACACTGTCTTTCTTGAATAAAGCGTTGGTTAACAATCATTTGAACGTTTCCTGTTTCCATCCATTGTAAATATCAGTTTTAGGCAATATGTACTTTAAGATTGTACCAAATAATAAATCAGATGTTATGTCCAGACAGTACTCTTACTTAAATAGAAGTTTCCTGAAATACTTCTTTGTAGTTCTTCATACTATTTTACTGCACTCGAGTAATATCATTTGAAAAAACAGACTTCTCTCTCACTATAATGCTTGTTTATTCAGCCCACGCCTGATAAATACTGACACAAATGTAGAGCATTGGCTGTCGTGCAGTTTACACTCAACGTGCTGTTCTTACAAACCAATCCAAAGCTCTCCACTTCAGACACGACGATTTTCCTGTCTTCACTTTTCCCCTGTAAAACTATAAGTAAGGCCTTTCGTACAGGACCTTTCTAATCCAACCCGGACCACAATTACAGCCTCTGCAGCAGACGCACACTCGGAGCAGCAGATCACAGAGTCGTTTCAGAAAACCACTAACTCCAGCCCGAGGTCGGACGCTGGGCTGCAGCCAAAACAAATACACGAGAACCCAATATGATAAGACAACGTTTCCACTGTTTTTGTCTCCACGTCTTTATGAAAAGGCGACGCAGATGTTTGCGGATCATTGTTTACGCCCGTCCAAACAGGACAAGGAAACACATCGGCGCTCGATTTGAAACTGTCCCGTTTGTCGTTGTGTTTTGTCGGAGGGTTTGTTGATTACCGGGCAGAAAACGGGGAGATGAGCTGCTTCTCTTTGGCCCAGCTGATGGTGGGAGGAGGAACGCTCCGGACGTCGCAGGGCAGAATCGCATTCTGGCCTTCCACGACGGACACCTTCAGCGGCGCGGACGGGACGCCATGACCCGGGCCGGATCTGGGACGGACTGGACGGAGAGACACGGCACATTATGAGAAGGAGGACGATGGAACAGTGGGATGTGGTTAGAACCAAGTGTGTTTTCAATGGTGAGACTAAATGACATGTACATTAAAGGTGCACTAGAGGTGGGCAATATATATTACAGTTTAGATCATGTCAAAGAGGTTGTTGTAAAATATAATACTCAAAGTGTGTACATAGTAAGCCTACCGTATTTTCCGGACTATAAGTTGCACTTTTTTTTATTTATATACTTATACTTATACTCTGGAGCGACTTATATGTGATATTATTAGTTATTTTCACACTTGCCACCGCATTTCATACTCCAGTGCAGCTTATATATGTTTTTTTTAATTTACATGCATTTATCACTTGCTTATTGAAAATGTTTAATAAGCAGCTTATTAATGCTCTTACCACATTTATAAATATTATAAGCCATCTATTATGCATTTTTTGGCTGGTGCGACTCCGGTGCGACTTATTGTCCGGAAAATACGGTATTTTTATTCTTATTTTCTTTTATCTTATAGCCTATTGTTATTTTTATCCCTTAGCAGATCTAAATCGTTTTTTTCTTTTTGACTTATTTAGGTTGTTTTATCATCGTTCATTGTTTTATGTTGCACTGAATCACCAAAACAAGCTTTTATGTTTGTGAATTCTGTTCATTAGAAATGGCAATAAACCTTTTTCTGATTCTGATTCTGAAGAGATATAAAATGTCAAAATTTAGTATATTGTTTGCAGTAAAAATGCTTCAAAAACGGTTATAAGTGGATATTGCTGCACATCTGCGATTTATTTTACAGACATTTCCCATTGGTTTGATCACAAAACCTCAACCAATACCATTTCAAACAGGTTTTACCACATTTCTGTTGGATTGACAAACTAAGTCTGACTGTTGATATCGAGATACTCCAAAAATATATACATTTTTGTCAGTATTGTTCACCCGTGGCGTTTTGTAGTTTCTGTTTCTGTTCCTGTTATTGCTTTACCTGGCTTGTTCCGCGGGAAAGCATTTAAATTATTGGCATTGCATTTATTCAATTGCAGGCTTTTATGTCTGGAAAAACAGACGTTCTTACTGTGATCGCGGTGGCTTTTCTCCATGGAGATACAGTGGATAAGTTTAATGCCATACTATGGAATATTCAAGACTAAGCAATAACATCTGCAGAAAAGCTACATCTTGCAGCTTTTAACAGTCTTTTAAATGATGAGACAAAGACTAAAGAAACTAACAAAATGCAATAAAAAAATACCATAATTGCCAAACTAAAAGGCGCACTGGATTATAAGGCGCACTGTCGATGTTTGAGAAAATTAAAGGCGTTTAGGTGCGCCTTATAGTGCGGAAAATACGGTAAACTATAGGAGCTGGGAAGAAAATGCAGCAGAATACGTACAATACGTTGTAAAATTGTCACAAAATATAGCATGGCTCCATAGAAAGACGGGATTCAGTGATAATAAAGGTCAGCGATCAGTTTGGGGCTTTTTATTGAGAGTTTTACGGTCGATCTTTGGTAGTTCGGACTAAAGAGGAAAAATCTGAATTATTAGCGTTAAATCCCAATCATTAAATGTTTATGTTCATGAAACCCGGATGGAACGCCGCGTTGAAGTGGACAATTGCGACCGATCAGTGCGAATAAAACAGAAAAAGGCGATTAAAATGCTCATTTCAGCGCTGACTTCACCATAGACGGTGAACTGGACCTTCCTGGTGACGAATCCGGCCGCATTGGACGCGGTGCAGAGGAATTCCCCGCTCTCGTTTCCAGTCGGAGCGGCGATGTAAAGCGTCCCGTCGGAGCGCAAGGAGAAGTCCGGACCACCCAAGTGCAGCGACTCCCCGCCCTGCCAAACAAAACGGGACGGCTTCATTATACGAGGTTTATTTACACGCGACATGGGCACAAACACTCGGGTGGAAATGACCTTCCAAAGCGTGCCAGTGTTTGTTGACCCGAGGCTGCAGCGTAAATCGAAGCGGTGGGAAAAAGTGAGAAGATAAATACTTCATCATGTCAGATTCCAGCTCATTTGAACACACATGAGAGGAAGAGACAGTGTATCGTCACAACGGCTTTGTGTACTTGACGGCCTGATGCGACTGAATGCTGATTTAAGAACCATAAATCAGAACTGCCAAGAACAGACGATTCCATTCCCTTTGGAGAAGTGTGTGAAAACTATTGCCAGTGACAATCCAAGACCCTTTGTTTCTTCTTTCCACAGTTCTGAACAGTGACGGGCGGATGGATACCAAATATATATATGCATCGATATCCAGTGAGGTATCGATGCATATGGATTTGATTTGAGTTAATCTACACGTATATTTATATTTTAGATCGGTTCAAGCTAAAATGATGACGCTAAGGTAAAAATCTTCTTCTATAGAGACTTGCTGTGGTATTGGAAAATAACCTTACCCATTACTAGTACTGAAAAAAGAAAGGAGGAGTTATTTGGGGCTTCAAATTTATATTTTAAACTGCACCACAATCAACGTTTCAGATCGGAGCTTACAGACCGTTTAGACTAGAGCATATCATTATTATTATTTTTTTTTTTACGTATTATTATTATTACATATTTGTCTTTAGATGGGTCGGTTTGTTTCATGTATTTTTTTATTTCTATCTTTTTTTTTTTAATGATGGGGGAAAAAATAGGTTTGACAGTGTGAAATAATAGAAGGAAAGACATCGTTTCAGGGATGAGAGTTTCATTGGTTTCTTTTTTTGCTTTAGGCCAAAATAAAAGATCAATCACAACACAATCAAAATGTCTGTCTACGGTAAATGATTGTGCAAAAACTACTTTGACTGTTTTTGTATTTTGCGCACAAATAATGCCACACTTACTTTGGTCCAGGTAATTTCAGGATCTGGAATTCCAGCTGCTCGACACGGAAGAGAGACGGCCACGCCCTCGATGCTGCTGAAAACCTGAGGGCCATGTTGTATTGTGGGAATCACTGCAAACAAGCAACAAGACGATCTTTACGTTACTGTTGTAGGATGTGCTCGGTTTATTGTGCATTACATGAGAGAACAATGACATTTGAGAAAGGAAATGACACATACCGTCTGTGCGTAGCTTTTGACAATTGTTTAAGAGAGAATTTGACTTTTTCTTTTTTTTCTTTATTTGAGATTTATGTTTCAATAATAGCATTCAGTTCAAAGTGCTATTTTTATTTATTTATTGTATTTAGTATATTTATTTTATTTATTTATTTCATTGTATTTATGATCAGTATTGTTCAGCCTCAATCGTAATAACGACGCCGCACCGTAGACGTTGACTGTTGTGGTGTGATTGGTCGCCCCGATGACGTTCTCTGCCAGACAGGTGTAATCCCCGGCATCGTCCAGCCGCACTCTGTCGATCTGCAGACTCCCGTCGCTCCTCACGGTCAGATACTGGTCAGAGGTCAACTGAAGGTCAATAGAAGACGACAAAACATCAAACACGCAGCGCAAAACGCAGACGTCCGAAACCATCGCAATACTGATACTTAAAGATGTAAATTATGTAAATACTCGCTTTTTTAAACAATAAAAACGTCTAGTTTAATAAATTGGTGAGTTGATGTCATATTGTGGAACATTCCAGGCTAATATAAAACTTGCTTTGGTGTTAAGGTGCATCAGACAACTATAGGCAATAATACAACAAGATAAATAAAATAAATAAAATAAATAAAATAAATAAAATAAATAAAATAAATAAAATAAATAAAATAAATAAAATAAATAAATAAAATAAATAAAATAAATAAAATAAATAAAATAAATAAAATAAATAAAATAAATAAAATAGACTTAAGTATATACACAAAAGTTATAGTTAAATTCACAGACGTAGTGTAGAAAGTGAACAGTGCAATGAGCGGTTGTTGATTAAATTATTGTTAAAGTGAGTGGTGTTTTAAAGTGTTTAAAGCGTTCACATGGCTAGTATTCACATGCATTCATCTTTCTGCCACTAGCACAGCTTTAGAACGGCTTTTTCAGATGGAGAAATGAAGCACAAACAACCAGCGCTCATCTCCAAGAGTCACATGCAGTGCTTTATAATGAGCTAAAGACAATGTGTGCAGTGGTCACAAAGGTCTGCTTTTACACACTTTACGGGGGGAAAAAATACTTTATAAGAAAAAATGTGAGTACCTCATCCTCAATATATTATCTTAATTTGTAGCATCTGTTTTTAAACACATTTTCTCCGCTCACCAGGCCATAGTTGTGCAGCCATTGTCTCTCTGGCAGTGGGTTTCCGGCCAAAAGCACACAGGACAAAGTCACCTGCTGGTCCTCCACCACGCTGAGCACTGTGGGGCTCAACGCAATGACAGGCGACACTGACAACAAACAAACAAACAAACAAAACGGCAATAAAACACTTGAATGAATGCCGGATAGCTATGTTTACAACCCCCACATAGTGCACCTTTAAACATTATTTGTGACGCACAGTAAAACATGATAGAACATTGTAATAACAGACATTAGGATGGATATTATGCTTCTGTTTTTCCACTCACAAACTACCCCAGTATTATCTGCTACTGAACACCTTATGGGTAAAATATGAAGCCCGTAGCTCACACACACGGAGACGTCTAATGCGAACGGTATGCGCGCCTACGTAGAATTGCTAACACGTGTTTGCATGTGTAGGTCGAGATGAATACGAGGCACCTGGACGCAGTAAACACATTATAATATCCATAATGAGGCAGGACCGCAGCTGCTGAAGATGTCTCCGTTCTTCTAAGACACGCAACGAAACATGCACGACCCAAAACTGCGTTGTGTTTGGTAAACCCCCCGATGTGGCTCAGAAATGTGCAAAAAAAGAAGTCTCGAAACAGCTCAAATCAATAACTTACTTACCGTGTTGACAATTTGAACGGAAAAAAATGGGCTACTGGGCATTTTCAAGTTTATATCGAGCGCAGAAGGATTAATTATATGTTTTTTTATAGAGTGATTGCATTTTGTCACTCATCAAAGTAGCTTCTTCAGTCCTGACAGTTCGGCTGAATCTCCAATGGGATAATGGCATGCGTTTTCAACAAATATTCATAGTAAATACCGTATTTTCCGGACCATTTTTCATAGTTTTGGCCCGGGGTGCAACTTGTACTTATATTTATACTTATATACTTACTTATACTTAGACTTATATGTGATATTATTTGTTATTTTCACACATACAACCGCATTTCATACTCCAGTGCAACTTATATATATTTTTTTCTTCTCTATTATGCATTTTTTGGCTGGTGAGGCTTAGACTCCAGTGCGACTTATAGTCCAGAAAATATAGTAAATATGAAGGACCAATGCAGACATCTGAGTCACAGAAATTGCAGTTAATCGCCTCAATAAATGTGCTTGTTTTTTCTCCCATCAACCAAAAACAAGCACAAAGGGAAACAGCAACGAAATGTACTTCAACCTCCCACACATGGACTCACCCAGCCCAGTGACTGTAACTCTCGCCTCAGCTTCGATAGAGCCAAAGTTATTACGAGCTTCGCAGACGTACGTGGCATCATCGTCCACCCAAAGATCTAAAAAAAATACAAGATAATATTGTGAGGAAAGCTGTACAATTCGGTGTAAAAAGGGCCCAACGTGCTGAGCTACCGACTGGTGAAAAGCAGCTCTCCGTTCCTCTGAGCGACGGAGCCCTGTTGGCGCGGCGTGCTGAACAGCGGGAGCCCGTCCCGCCTCCGCCACGTCACCCGCGGCGGCGGGTCGCCCTGAACATGGCACCGGAGCGACAAGTTGGCGCCGATGTCGCCGGCCGCGTCTGAGGGCTCGCGAACGAACGTGGGAGCGGCTGGAGGGAAAACAAACTCGATTTACCACACATTTTAATATTTTGTTCCAGCAGCAATGACATTATATATATTATTGTGAATGATGATGTTTTTGTTCTGTAATTATGTTTTTTTACAACAGAAACTGAATAATTTCCT
Source organism: Eucyclogobius newberryi (assembly GCF_026437365.1). Lineage (NCBI taxonomy): Eukaryota > Metazoa > Chordata > Actinopteri > Gobiiformes > Gobiidae > Eucyclogobius > Eucyclogobius newberryi. The sequence goes on from NW_027316532.1 coordinate 21,987,333, forward strand.
GTGTCCAGTACAAATATATTGTAAAAGTGTAAAATGGCAATAAACCTTTTCTGATTCTGATTCTGAAGCAGCTGTTGTGGTCAAAATGAGACTGTTGTGTGCTGTCTGTGTCTAATTATAAAGCGTTTTATCATCAAAGAACAACCAGTTATTTTTCCTCACCTTTTTAATGCTGCAAAAATGACATGTAAATGGAATGTAAGGCATAAAATATACTGTTTCCAACAACAAAAAAAGCTGTTCATTTTAAGTAAACAAAATTCCAACGTTTTTTTTTTTGTCAAGTCCGCAATGATTTTTTTTTTTTTTAAACAATACAGTGAAGTAAGTTTATTAGTACCATCATATAATTTATCATAGTTTATACTTTACAATTAGTATTCATCATTCGGCAAAGCAAGTGTCCAGTTTGTGACTTTTCTTCCCTGACAACACAGCGATAAAACGACAAATCTATCATTATCATGATTGACGTTCTCACCTCCAACATCCAGCAGGACTTTCCCCGACGAGGTCCCGGCCGCATTGACTGCCACACAGGTGTATTCCCCCGCGTCAATGTCCAGCGTCTCCTTGATGACGAGCGTCCCCTCCGCTCGGTTAATGTCGTACGTGGAGGAGGGCTGCAGCTGCACGTCGCCTGGCAACGCCAAAACACGTCAGGAAAACACGCCAGAAAACACGTCAGGTCCTCTGTCTCCAAAAGAGTTCACGTCCACTTTGAACGTACCTTTGTACCACCAGATCTCCGCTTGTGGGATCCCCGAGGCGGAGCAGGCCATCACCGTGGTTTCTCCGATGCCAATGAGAATCTGACTCAGCGCCACCGTCACCACGGGAGACGCTGCAAACGAGCAGTTTATCTTATTTAGTCATTTATTTTACAGTGTGTTTTGGTCCATGTTGGTGAATGAATAAAGGAATAATAAATCAAAATAAAATGAATAAAAATGAATGAATAAAATGAATAAAATGTAATAAATTAAATAACAATAAATACAAATAAATGAATAAAATGAATAAAATATGAATACATCAAATAAAAAAAGAATACTTTGTGTGATGATATTAATGAGAAACTATTGTGTAAGTTTTTGTCGTGTACAAAATAACATTTCAATAGACAAATAATATAAAATACAATCGTAAATGCCTTTAAATCAGGTTCTGTATCACTAACATCTGAGTGGTTTTATCTAGCCAAAAATCACCTTAATTGTTCATATTTCAAAATGAATCCAAGTTCCTCCCATTATATTCCACTTCACTTTTGCCTCCAAATGCTTTCCCCTTTCAGAATTCAGAGTGTTTTTGTGAATAAACTATTGAAGGATCTATTAGTGATGACACAAAATATACTACTAACCAATGTAAGTTACTACGGCAACCATAGAGTCTGTCCCGGCTTGATTACTTGCGACACATCTGTACACGCCTCCATCTTCCCTCTGCATGTTTCTTATCACTAATACTCCATCCGGTGACATTCTGTACCTGGAATTTTAAAAAGACAATGTTCAATTATTTGTTTTCCAGTTGTATTGTTTGAATGTAAGAGAAAAAACAGTTCTTACCTGCCGGACGCCGTGAGAAACATGTCGTTGTGAGTCCAGAGGAGTGGAGGAGGAGGATGTCCTGTGGCTGAGCACCGGATTTTGACTTCATCTCCAGTTTGAAACGTCTGGTTTCTGGGATGGACCAAAACTCTGGGCGCCTCTGCAGGAGGAAAGAAACGGAGCAGCGCTGAAGAGAAGATCGGACGACTGAACACCAAAGCTCTCAGTGTTTGTGTGAAGAGACTTTTGTCAAGGAGATATTAGAGTCATTCTTACAAATGTGTCTGTAAATACTGTTGAGGTTCAAGTATTGCACAAATGTGAATGTGACCATAAATATAAACACAAAAGGGCAGAATGATACGTTTTTCACAATTAAAAATAAATGATAAAAATACAGAGCCAGTTTGTTTTTTATTTACTACTTTTCACTTCTTTTCAGCCTACAGTCGAGGGAGAGTCCAGGGAGAGTCCAGGGAGTTGAGGGGGAGTCGAGGGAGAGTCAAAGGGAGAGTCAAAGGGAGAGTCGATGGAGAGTCGATGGAGAGTCGAGAGAGAGTCGAGGGAGAGTCGAGTGACAGTCGAGGGAGGGTAAAGGGACAGTCGAGGGAGAGTCGAGGGAGAGTCGAGGGCGAGTCGAGGGAGTCGAGGGAGAGTCGAGGGAGTCGAGGGAGAGTCGAGGGAGAGTCCAGGGCGAGTCCAGGGCGAGTCCAGGGCGAGTCCAGGGAGAGTCCAGGGAGAGTCCAGGGAGAGTCCAGGGAGAGTCCAGGGACAGTCGAGGGAGAGTCCAGGGAGAGTCGAGGGACAGTCGAGGGACAGTCGTGGGAGAGTCGAGGGAGAGTCGAGGGAGAGTCGAGGGAGAGTCGATGGAGAGTCCAGGGAGAGTCCAGGGAGAGTCCAGGGACAGTCGAGGGAGAGTTGAGGGACAGTCGAGGGAGAGTCGAGGGAGAGTCGAGGGAGAGTCGAGGGCGAGTCGAGGGCGAGTCGAGGGCGAGTCGAGGGCGAGTCGAGGGAGAGTCCAGGGACAGTCGAGGGAGAGTCGAGGGACAGTCGAGGGACAGTCGAGGGAGAGTCGAGGGAGAGTCGAGGGCGAGTCGAGGGCGAGTCGAGGGCGAGTCGAGGGCGAGTCGAGGGAGAGTCCAGGGCGAGTCCAGGGCGAGTCCAGGGAGAGTCCAGGGACAGTCGTGGGAGAGTCGAGGGAGAGTCGAGGGCGAGTCGAGGGAGAGTCGAGGGCGAGTCGAGGGAGAGTCGAGGGAGAGTCGAGGGAGAGTCGATGGAGAGTCCAGGGAGAGTCCAGGGAGAGTCCAGGGACAGTCGAGGGAGAGTCGAGGGACAGTCGAGGGACAGTCGAGGGAGAGTCGAGGGAGAGTCGAGGGCGAGTCGAGGGCGAGTCGAGGGCGAGTCGAGGGAGAGTCCAGGGCGAGTCCAGGGCGAGTCCAGGGAGAGTCCAGGGACAGTCCAGGGAGAGTCCAGGGACAGTCCAGGGAGAGTCCAGGGAGAGTCCAGGGAGAGTCCAGGGAGAGTCCAGGGACAGTCGTGGGCGAGTCGAGGGAGAGTCCAGGGCGAGTCGAGGGAGTTGAGGGAGAGTCGAGGGCGAGTCGAGGGAGAGTCGATGGAGAGTCGAGAGAGAATCGAGGGAGAGTCGAGGGACAGTCGAGGGCGAGTCGAGGGACAGTCGAGGGACAGTCGAGGGAGAGTAAGGGGAGAGTCGAGGGACAGTCGAGGGAGAGTCGATGGAGAGTCGAGGCCACGTTCAAAGGGTGAACCGACAGACACAGTATATTAAAGGTAAAGGAATGTACATTCTTTACATTCATCCACATTCCAAAATACATATTCGACAAACTCCAGATGTAAGACCAGATGAAGTGCTCCGGGAGCACCAAATGTACCAAATATATTTATATTTAACATACAACTTAAACTTGTTTTCTCTAGTTTGAAATTGTAGTTCTAGTTCTAATCTAGTTTGTGAAAATGTATGACAGTTTGGACATTGATTTAATGTATAAGAAATGTTTTTGCGCATAACTGATTTGTACATAACTGATTTGTACATAACTGATTTGTACATAACTGTTTTGTACATAACTGATTTGTACATAACTGATTTGTACATAACTGTTTTGTACATAAACACAAAGTGGGTCAGGATCCTTCTTGTCCCTTGAGAGGAATCAATCTTCTTTCCTGAGCATATGTTTTTTTTCTTATCCAAGGATGTTGTGTTTTCAATAACTGCTACGTTTAAATTGGTACTAGAATTGTAAAAAGCCAATATAAACATGGATAATATAGAAATGGTTGTTTTGGATATGAAGTCATTTTGAATATTGAGTATCTTGTGTGTCATTTATAGTGGTATTTTCCTGTGGTTAGTTTTACATTCCATTCACTTGGATTGATGGCTAAAATAGCATCAACTTATTATCTCGTAATGATAAAAATTTACATTAAAGTATTCATTTTGTCCTGTTTTACCATTTAAACAAACAAAATGTGTTTTTAATGGAGATAATGACGAATAGACAGAAAGCTGGCTCACACCACAATAGATAGAATCAACCAGGTCGACCAGGAGAATGTTCAAGTTCAATGTTTAGTAAATATCGTGAGGCGTCAGCAGATCCGGCTTCAAAATGGGGCTAATGACTAGGACTTTCCTGACGAGGGGTAATTATGAGACCCTCGGGTCTCTCTGACAGCTGTTTGAGAGCAGAGTCATGGGCCACGGCCTGAAACTAAACAAAGGCTTGAGAAACTGCTGAATATTCAATGTTTCCCTCTGAAACGTTCAATATAAACCTTGGGGTACAAAATAATATGAAAGTACTTTTAACAGGCAATAAACAAGCCTCATGCTGGTGTCCAGAGTCAGGACTAAACATGGACCGGCCTCCTGTTGGTGTCCAGAGTCAGGACTTAACATGGACCGGCCTCCTGCTGGCGCCAGAGTCAGGACTAAACATGGGCCAACCTCCTGCTGGTGCCAGAGTCAGGACTAAACATGGACCGGCCTCCAGCTGGTGTCAGAGTCAGGACTAAACATGGACCGGCCTCCTGCTGGTGCCAGAGTCAGGACTAAACATGGACCGGCCTCCTGCTGGTGCCCAGAGTCAGGACTAAACATGGGCCGGCCTCCTGCTGGTGCCCAGAGTCAGGACTAAACATGGACCGGCCTCCTGCTGGTGCCAGAGTCAGGACTAAACATGGACCGGCCTCCTGCTGGTGCCAGAGTCAGGACTAAACATGGACCGGCCTCCTGCTGGTGCCAGAGTCAGGACTAAACATGGACCGGCCTCCTGCTGGTGCCCAGAGTCAGGACTAAACATGGACCGGCCTCCTGCTGGTGCCAGAGTCAGGACTAAACATGGGTCGGCCTCCTGCTGGTGCCAGAGTCAGGACTAAACATGGGTCGGCCTCCTGCTGGTGCCAGAGTCAGGACTAAACATGGGTCGGCCTCCTGCTGATGCCAGAGCCAGGACTAAACATGGACCGGTTCAGCCTCTGGAACGCTCCTGAAACCTCCCCCTGGAACAGCCTCTGGGAACGCTCCTGACACTTCCCCCTGACACAGCCTCTGGGAATGCTCCTGAAACTTTCCCCTGGAACAGCCTCTGGGAACGCTCCTGAAACTTCCCCCTGGCACAGCCTCTGGAACGCTCTTGACACTTCCCCCTGGCACAGCCTCTGGTTTAGTTTCAGAGGTGTTTGAATACGATCTGTCCAGAGATGATGAACTGCATTGGAAGCCGCCTCAGAGTAATGCGTAAATAATCCGACCACTTCCACAGAATTCATACTGTGAATAATGTGACGCAGGGAAGGAAATCTGAGCTGCCATGGCCAAGATTATGTGTTAGATACGGCTTTTCTGCCAAGATTCCATGTGCAGTTTCAGGTGTAAATCCCACAGGATCGCGCACGTATCGTAAACTTGACTTTGCAGGAACAACGTCAGGACCATTTGGACATTTAAAACAACAGGCTTTAACAGAACAGTAATTGACACATTTTAGAGCTAAAGTCTGTGGATTCTTAGACTAATTGTGTCTGTCAAAGATAATTGCCACTAAAGCACCATTATCCATGATTTTCCTTTCAAAACAATTGTTGTGTCCACTTTTAAGAAAGTAAAACTCTATATAAGTCATTTAAACATGGAATTCATAAAAACGAATGAATAATGTAAGGACTGGGCTGCCATAGTATCAGACAAATGGAAAAAATAACATTCAGACTTATTCTGGAAATGGACAAATTAGAACGACTTTGGACCAAATGGGACTTTTATTTTAATTTAAATATGTCATGATTTTGTTTGTATTTATGTTTAGTTGATGTTTTTCAAAAGATAAACACAAGTAGTCTCTGGAAGTTTTGTATTTTGTTCTTTGGCCAGGGTGCGAGTGGAGAGGGGGGATGATGACGCATGCTTGCCCTTATGACGCGGTCTTGCCCCACCGCCCGTCAGTTTGGAGATTCGAGGAAAGGAGATCTGTAATATAGCTAAACACTGCGGGAATCAATAAAAAAACACTCTGGGTACATATATGAAGCACAAATAGCAATGTAAGAAGGTTAAAAGCTCTGAAAAGTCAATTTTGCATGTTATGGGACCTTGAATATGTACGTTAACATACCAGACACTTACCACAGTTCTGTCTGTGCGTCATGTAGCTGAAGGTGTTAGCGTTAGCATACGTACACCTATTCACCATGTTCTCTAATCTGTTATTATTTTAAATTGCATTTCATAAAGATGAAATGTCTGTTCTTGGTCTTGGATTTTATCAAATAAATTTCCCCCAAAAATGCGACTTTTACTCCAGTGCGACTTATATATGTTTTTTCTTCTCTGTTATGCATTTTTTGGCTGGTGCGACGTATAATCCGGAAAATACGGTAAACACACTGAAGCGGGACATCTGGCCTCACCTTGCACAGTGAGATAAACGCTCTCCGCAGTCACGCCGCCCTCGTTGGCGGCGGCGCACTCGTAGGCGCCGGCGTGGTTCGGGGTCACGTTGTCCAGCTGCAGAGACAGGTTGGACAGGACGTGCGCGCGGGGGTCCAGGCGAGCGTCGCGACCGCCCCTGAGCCACGTGAGGTTAAAGGTCACCGTGCTGACCACGTGACAGCTGAGGACGGCGCCGGAGCCGGGGGCCACCGTGACGTTAGCCTCTGCGGTGACGGCCGGAGGTGGTTCTGGGACGAGATGTCAAAATGTGCAGATGCATAATGATTAGGGCACATCGATTATGGAAAGAATATTGTCATCATATAATCAATACTGTGATCATTTGCCCAAAGAAGCAATGTTATTTATTTGTAATATTTTGTGACATTTGTTTTCAAAGCCACTGTAGATTAAAAAAGTGTCCAACAATCACACATATAACTTTGAACAGAAGTTAATTTGATTGTATTTTCAGTTACAACATTTCTCTAACATAAATATGATTATCTTACTTTTTATAAATTGTCCTTGAGTGCCAAAAAAGGCGCTGATCCATAACATGAATTACTATTATTATTTTTTGTCTATAATGTTTAAATTCATCGTTTCACTCGTGACTAGTCGACTACAAAAAATAATCATATTTTGATCATTGTCGTCGCGTTTTGTTATCTGGCCTGTGCAAACACTAAAACACATACAGACAGATGAAAATATATATTAAAAAATCATCAGTAATACACCTTGTTCCTTGTTCGTTCTTCAGTCACCATATTTCAACGTTTCTTTGGTTAAGAATGTATTTTAGAAGTCTTATTATACAACAGAAATACTCTTTTCACCGGTCGACTACTTTACATACATACTATAATCATTGTTTGTTGCAGCCATAACTACATTACTCTATAAAAGTTGTTGAAATGTTGTCTTATAATCTACACTATATTAATTCAAATGTAAAAGCGGAGAATTTGTTCATTAGCGACACAGTTTGTGGGAGAATCAGTATCTGAATCAGTTCTAAAACAGATTTGGGAGGAAACTGGGGAATCCACCAGCTCTCACTTCGATTACATGAGTACACGTTTACCGTGTGTACCGTACATTATGTGTCTATATTCATGCGTACGACTGGAAAATGTGTTCGACTGTGAAGAGAAAATATTGGCCCTGTGACAAAGGCGGGAGCTTGAAGTGAAGAGCATTTGTTTCACTCGATTAAATTAAATGTCACAATATGTAGCGGCTGAACAGACGAAACCGCCTCTGTGTTTTTGGACTGGGAACACACAGAGACTATTTATAACTGACAAGACCTTTCTCAAGTTTCTACCCAACTTGTACGTTTCTCTCATTTTCCAGCTGCTTTCTTTCCTTCCTCTCATCGAAACATCCTTTTATTTTCATTTTTTACTTAGCAACATCTATAAATACAATGGAGATCTGCAGCGCAGTTTGCATGACAAAGAATGATTTCCGACATCGGAGTTCCTCCACATTTTCAATTTCAGGCAGACTAAAATCTGTATTTAATGTCTCGCAAAGGCTGCAATTATTTACGTTGTATATATATAACACGACAGCATTGCAAACTGTCTACAAACGTGTTATTGTATCAGTTTATGTCTGTACAGAACTACTTTTAAAACACACATCACAAATCTAATTAAAACCACAATGTTTGTCGGAGTAATTGCGGTTAAAACATGTTTCAAATATCACTGGGAACTAAAATAACGTGATCGTGCGCAGAGGTCACTTTTGGATCCCTCTGTCCATAAACGTCCAGCACATGTCGTGGAGCGTATTACAGGTTTTTACAGCTGCTCTCGTCTTACATCATTTACAGGGTCGATTGCGTTGCCAATCGAGCACGGCAACAATAACGCACTAACGCGGCCCGCATGACGAGGCTCTTTGCTTCACTGCAAGAAAAAGGATCAAATTCTCCACAAGTTCCATTTAATCGTGCTATAATACTGCGTCTCAGCACGGGCTCAGCAGCAGGGTGTCCCTCAGGCATGCAGTTTCGGCCCTTAAAACTTTGCAGAGCGCGCCGTATACTCTAGTCTTACCTCATTTTGCACATGGCATCGTAGACTGTGGGTAGGTGTACACATGCAGCGCTCTCAGAACATTGCTGGTTTAAGCTGGATCCATCAGGGTGTAATTGCGCTTGTTGACAGATTAATGCTTACCACCGGTGCATTCCTGTTCCTGACTCGCTCCCTTTGGCGTACAGCGTGGACTCGAACAGGGCGGCTCTCTTGCTAGTGTTAATTAACATAACTACGCTAAGTACTGCTATCACCTGTCTGGGCCTCGGTGCACGGGCAAGTCAACTCAGTGTTACACGGTTTATACTTTATGGTTTTTAAAGTCTCTGTTAAGGCTGCGGTCGACTCGGTTCGTTCTTGGGCGACTAAAAGGTGACGTGGCACTGGCAAATGATCTAAAGGCTATTTAGTATCTCCATTATCTGACCAGAAAATGTATTTAAAGACGACAAGCTCAAAGGAGTTCATGCAAAGAGTATAAAGAAGTACGAGTAAACCGCGTGTTTGTATGAAAAAAGTGGGATGAAACTCTCAATTCACTCTCAAAACTCCTGCTAACTCACTCCATGTGTCCCTTTAAGACAAGTGTTCACTCTGCTTCTGTCATTCATCGTTTTCAGTCTCTACTAAATAAAAAAACTCACCATTTTGCACTGGCTTCCAAGACAAACTGAGCGAGGTATTGTATTTATTGTTGTTTTTACCCCCTGTTCCATATAAAGTATTATAATCCCAATAACATTTGATTGACTAATAATAATAATAATAATAATAACTTTTATTTATATAGCGCTTTTCAGTGACCCAAAGACGCTGAACATAATAAAAAAGGGGGGGGGTATTTAGAGACAGGGGGGACAACACGTACAGAACACATTAATATACAGATAAAATGAACAAGACAGAAGAAGTAGAGAGAAAAAGATGGGGATGTAACAGGGGGTAGAAGTGTAGGCAATGGGGTAGAGGAGGCTAGGGGTAGGGGAGGTCATAGGCTTGGGTGAAGAGGTATGTTTTTAGGCGGGATTTGAATGTTGTGAGTGAGGGAGAGTGGCGGACAGGTTGGGGGAGGGAGTTCCAGAGTCGGGGTGCTGTTCGGGAGAACGCTCTGTCGCCAAAAGTTTTGAGTCGGGATGTTGGTGCAGTCAGGGTGAGAGAGGAGGAGGATCGGAGAGCTCGGGACTAAAACACCATCGACTAAATTCCTTCAGCTCTAGTCTCTGTGTCTACCCTTCTCCTCGTGAAGTGTTTTATTAGGGGATTTGTCTTCCCTTTTGGGCAATAAAGGTTTCATTCATTAAAAGTGTTAGAAATGGCTCACCTGAGACGTCAAAAAAGGTGCGAGCTCGTCCCGTCCCAGCAGTACTGATGGCAACACACTCGTAGTGTCCTTCATCTTTCAACGTCACTTGTCCTATTTCCCAAGACGCATTGACTGATTCGCTAAAGCAAAGAAGGAGACAGAAAAGATGAGGTTTACATTTATTGTCGTATATAGTTTAGATGTTTGAGAGTGCGCTCACCTGTAGAGCTGGTCCACACCGAGTTTCCTCCCATCTCTGCTAAAACGAAGAGTGAACGGGATAAGACTTTGGGCTTGGCAGTTGATGGCTCCATTTTGAAGGTAGTATCCAGGCGTCGTGGGCGGCATCGACACTTTTGGAGCGTCTAATCAAAAACACACATTTTCAGTTAGTGAAAAGAATTGAATTTTAATAAGATAAGATAAGATATTCCTTTATTGTCCCACATGGGGAAATTTCATTGGTGCAACAAATCAGATCAATTAAAGGCATGTGGTTTGGAGTTCAGACTTTGGAGGAATTCAATTGTGTTAAAGGACACATATTATGCTATATTGACTTTCTGGAGCTTTTAACAATGTTCTAACATTATTATAATCAAACACAGCATTTAGCTTGATTCATTTTAGCACCAAAAACACTCCTCGATAACTGACGTTCTCTCGATCTGTGACATGGCTCTGACAATCTTTTCCACAAATCATCTCCAGACTCGTTTTGTGAATTTCTCCCCTCTAATTACGATCAGTACAACTGCGTGCTGAGACCCGAAAGTAAGAGTCCAGGCTGAAATGTTTATCATTATCTGTGTGTAATTCCCTCTGCATCCAGTAGATGGAGCCAAAACTCAGTTAGTCCTGAAGAAAACAGCAGAAATACAGATGTAATTTTGTGTAAACTTTTTTTCAGTTCTAAAACTTGAGATGCCAAACTAAAGGTGCTCAAGAGCAGGTTTAAAGGCTAATAACAATACAAATAATAAATAATATTTGTCCTTTAAATTTCAATGTCTAAGAATTTCATTCCCGAAATCAATTTTGAAAGTTTGGCAGCACAATATTTCTTTTATTGTGATATTAGAAATTTTGACACAATTATTTCTGTTGTATTAAAACAAATTTTCTATATTTTCATAAAAAACAAACAAAAAAAATGTAAATTTCTGTCAATGTGTTATTGCAATATAAATTTGTCGAGGTATTGATTATTGCGTCAGCCAATATTGCAATATCCGTACTATATTGTGCAGCCCTAATTTAAAGTCTTTTTTAATTATTTTTGAAAATAAATAGCATTTTTCCACATTGTCCAGCCCTTTTTTCAGTGGATTATAGTAGTAAACGCATTTTCTCGACTCACCGGGTTTAATATTTGAAAAGGAAACACTGGACACACGCTGAAATATGAATCCATCTTTGTCATATCCCGCGACCCGGAGGAAGAAAGCTTCATTTGGAGGAATGAACTCTGTGACGTTGTAGAGTCCGTGAGGTTCTCGATGTGGAAAGTACCGGACGGGGACGGTTTTGATGACGTCGCCGTTGATGGACAGCAGCTCGAGTCGGTCGGCCCGCGCCGGACTGGACAGCCCGGTGGTGTTGAGGAGGATGTGCGTGGGAATACCTGGAAGATGGACAAAACACACTGTGGACCGCGTTTCCCTGGAGACGCAAGCGACGACAACGGGTGAAAGTGAAAATCTACTGCCGCTGCGATGTTGCCTTTGCTCACGCGGCGCCACTGACCTTGAACGGGCCGGCTGATGGTTTTCTTAAAGTCCAGGGTGGGCTTTCTGGAAAACCCGGCTCTGAAGTCAATGTTGCTGAGGCCTGAGATTCGCACCGAGTGTCTGCCTTCGCTGGATGTCTGCAGGAAACATGCAAAGAGTGTTCAAACGTGTGTAACTTTGTAGATTCACCCGCCAAATTCATACATATTCAACGCCAGAATCCCTGTAAAATGAATTGCACCCTGCTGAAACACTTGGTCGCACGGTTTGCTTGCCCTCTGTCTAACTTTTACATCTAAATGAAACGGCTGTATAATCACAGAGCTGTTAGCGGCTCACGTTGTCTTTTTCCCCCTTTGAAGAGTCACGTAATTGCACTGAAATACAGGTTTGGAGAAAAGTGGAAACTCCTCACTCACTTTAAAGCACAAAACGACGGCGTCATGGACACGGAGACTCGAAAAGTGAAGTACCGGTATGTACAGAAACATACCAAGATGTGTAGAACTAGTAAAACCTACGAGATGTTCAATGCCAAAAGATCAAAGTAATGACAGCGTAGGTTTGCGGCCTGCGTAGATGCTAACGCGACAAACATGAAGCACAATCCCAGGTTTGACCTCTGACCGCGGCCTGGACGGGCTCCGGCCATTTAGCTTGTCGTAAATGAGGGGTGATTAGTAAGGTAAGGTCCGCCTGAGGTCAGTCCAGCAAGTCCTTGTCATTAAACCGGCTAATTACCTAATTTCACGGTATAAGTCCGGGATACACACAGGTGACAACGAAAGGTCAGGAGCGCTCATCACGCAGAGGATCCAAGAAGGGAAGGCAATTTTAATCGTCACATGCTTTTTTGTGACATTAATACAAGAACTACGTTAAATACAAATTAAATAAAGAATAATGCAACTAAAACTGCAACATTCTGACCAATAAAACGCAAAGAACACTCTAAAGTCTAAAGTATTCCTCCACACTTCTTCATGTCCCTGGACGCTGACCACAGAGGGAAGTCAAGTTTAATCGTCACATGCTTTTTTGTAACATTTGTACAAGAACTACATTAAATCAAAATTAAATAATAAATAATGCAACAAAAACTGCAACATTCTGACCAGTGAAACGCAAAGAACACTCTAAAGTATTCCTCCACATTTCTTCATGTCCCTGGACGCTGACCATAGATCTTTAGGATATTTTTAGTCGGTCAGGTTTGTGTCGAACAAGCTGCTAATGCAAAAAACAAAGAGTGAAGCAATTTCATGTCGGAGAAATAACCTGATACAGGCGGTGCGTTTCAGCTCGTCTGCTCAAGTCATTTTTGTGAAATGAATCGCTGCAACGTCTGGAGTCTGAAACTGTCTCTGAATGAACGCTCTGTGCTGCAGTCTGAGCTCATAAGGGACGCGCAGGAGCAGAACCCACGATCTCAGACCATCTTTCACGCAGCGGTGGGCCTCGGGAGTCGAAATTAAAACTGTAAATCGTCCGGAGACAATGCAGAAGCTTTAGCTGTCTTGTCATTTAGAGGAAGAGCAGAGTGATGGTTTTATTTGGAGAAAAGCCCAACAGAACTGTAGCTATTTCTATTTCTTAAAACAGCAGCTAAAAACAGTGTGGATTTGTGTCAACAGGAAACAACAGCATTAGAAACAATTACTGTATTTCCCGGAGTATAAGTCGCACCAGCCAAAAAATGCATAGTTGCACTGGAGTATGAAATGCGGTTGCAAGTGTGAAAATAACAAATAATTTCACATATAAATCGCTCCGGAGTACAAGTATAAATATAGGTATAAGTCACACCCCGGCCAAAACTATGAAAAAACGTATAGTAGGTGCGATTTATAGTCCGGAAAATACGGTATATACAAAATAAAAGTAGAGATATGCAATGGAATATCAACAGTTTTGGTTTGTACACATTAATAACACATAAAAGTTAAACACATCAAAACTGGAACAAAATTGGGACTAAATCAGGAGTAGACCATTACCAGACCAGGGCCAAATCACATCTAAAGGAGAGAAATATGTTTAAAAATAATGTTAAAATTCCAAATGTTGCTTTGTAGATGATCAAAATTTGAATATTGAGTGTATTGTCTATAATGAAAATGATTAAAAATGAAGAAATGTCTGGCGTAATCTTCTTCTATTTCTGCACTTTTGTGATTAAATGAATGGCCCATTGTTGTGTTTTGTGCGATACTTTCACCCAAACAAAGACATTCACAGGCACATTTTAGCACATCCCCGACACATTGTTAAAATATCCTCTGAATAACCTCACAGAGATTATGCAGTAAAAGTATTTTCATCAATATTGCCCAACCTGAACCATATAGGGACATAACTGGGATCGAACCAAGATGTGTCGTGTTTAGCAGTTTAGTTTAATACATGTGCAACTTTAGCCCTGAATCAAGTGAACAGCAGTGTCTCAACTTAAATACACACATTTCATACATGTTCAAGTTGTGTCTCCACCTCATAACCGCAGGGTTTTCTAGTCAATCCCTCCCGTCCCAGACACATGCTAGACTGATTACATATCACTGTATTTACTTGGATTTATTACTGCAGTAACTGGGTCTTCCCCGAGGCCCCGGCTGCCTCCCGGGGCGTGACCTTGTTTCAAGGTGACTAGTGAGCCTTAAGTCACTTTAAGAGACAGGCCGGCTCTGGAACTTGTTAGGAAGAAGCCCGTCGTTTCCAGGTAAGGAGCGACGTGTTTACCTTGATAGACCACGTGCCGGGCTGAGGGTCCTTGATGTTCACCACTTTGGCCGAGTTGGGGATGTGCAGCAGCTCCTTCAGGCCGTCGCTCTTCTCGATGAGTTTACCTGGAGATGTTGAATCACTTCATGAAGAGTGGGTCCTGCCATAAGATGCGTTAACCACTTTTTCCATTAGATGCTAGCTACTTCACTATCTGCTAATATATATATACATATATATATATATATTTATACATGGATCTGAGAGAATATGAATGAACATAAGAATTATGTGGATATATGTGAATGTGCATATATATATATATCTTATTTTTTCTTCTCTATTTCTTTATATAGGTAAGATTGTGTTTTGTAAGTTTTATTGCTGTGTGTTAAAAAAATTATAAATATTTTTTTAACAATCACAATATGACTCTCGATATGTCTCACATTCATAACAACTGACGATTCGTTTAGCAAAGGACTATTTTTCTGATTTCTGTCGAACGTTGAGATTTTCCAGAGTGTATTACAATCAAATGAAGGTTGAATTATGGCGACTGAAGGCTTCAAGATATAGAACATTCATAAATAAAGTGTGTTCATTGGTGTTGATAAAGGATCTCTATCTTCTCTTATCAAGACTCAGATGCAAAAACAATTATTACCTTGAAAAATGAATGAAAAGACAAATTTGGGGTATTATTGATATCATTGATGACATAGTTTTGATTTAATAATGCTTCAGTCTCTGTTATGAAAGCTCTTTTGTGTTTTAGAGTTTGTATTGTCCAGATAACAATGATCAAAATATAATGAATTACTTTATTGGTCGACTGGCCTCAATTATTCAGATCAATCATTCATGATATTTTAACACATTTTAGATAAAGAAATACATTTTTATAACAATATGATTTCGTCAAAACTCTCCTGGCACAAATGCTAATGAAATACACTGTTAAATTGTCAGTGATTATGACAATTGTATTATATAAACTAATTTATTTGCTTCAGATAAGGAACAAAATTGTTTAACTTCTATTTTTTGGTTAAATATTCCTGGCAGTAAATCAATACATCAGCCCACAATATCAAAACTGTATCTCCAAATCAAATACTACAATATAAATGTTTGTTTTTCAATATTATCTAAGACTCATCTGTCCTCATAAATAATAATAATAGTTTTGGATGTCACATAAACCATCTCTTCAGTGAAATCTGCAGACTTCGCTTGTGTTCGGGTCTTTCGTGGGTGTTTCCTACCATGTGGGTTTTTTATCTCGATGTTCGGAGCCGGGCCGCTCAGGGCAACAGTGACTTCCTTCAGGCTGGGGTCAAAGGGCATTTGCCATGTGTTGCTGACCCCGGCGTAGTGGTCTGTGGACAGCAGGTGGACTTTGGACGACTGCACGGCTTCCTGCACCCATTTAAGCACCTAAAGAAAACAGGACGAGGACTTATTTTTAGGCAAATGTGAACCACAATTCTACAATACTATAAAGGCATTGGGAACATAAGATGGATTTTAACATTCTCAAATACTTCCAATTTAACTGAAATACTAAAAAACCCTAAGCAATGTTAAATATTCATTTTATTTATTTCAGAATGAGAGTCTGGCAGAAGCATAATAGTAGGTTTTAGTAAAAAAGAAGGTGAAATCATGTTAACTTCTTCCTCCTTTTCAGAATTGTTTGTTTGATATTTGTTTGATATTTATATATTCCTGAATTCAGATCTTTTTTTAAACTAAAAAAAAACTTTAAATGTATCTAATGGTTAGAATCATTACATCTATATCATCTACTGTATCTATCTAAAAAGTAATTGTTGGTGGAACAAACAATGATAATTTGATTTTAGCTCAAATTTCTGACGGTATCACTTTAAGTATTAAGTTAAATCCCCAAATTGACTGAAATTGCAAACAAAACATATTATATTAGATGAAGTACAAAGTAAACATAGACGTGAACATACAGCCAAAGTGAAAGTACATCTATTCCAAGTCCACTATATAAAGAATTTATGTTGGTTTATAAGGAGGAGCTCGAGCAGCTTGATCCAGCTTCAGTCCTGATTTAGATTTGGTTTAGTCCTGGTCTAGTTCTGGATTTAGTCTCAGTTTAGAGCCCGGTTTGAAGCAGTGAATGTGTGAATGTGTTTTCCATCAAGTGAACAGGTAAAACTGAAGAGGTTTTCAGCTGTTCACACAGACACACACACACACACACACACACACACACACAGAGACACACACAGAGACACACACACACACACACACACACAGAGACACACACAGAGACACACACACACACACACACAGAGACACACACAGAGACACACACACACACAGAGACACACACAGAGACACACACACACACAGAGACACACACAGAGACACACACACACACAGAGACACACACAGAGACACACACACACACAGAGACACACACAGAGACACACACACACACACACAGAGACACACACAGAGACACACACACACACAGAGACACACACAGAGACACACACACACACACACAGAGACACACACAGAGACACACACACACACAGAGACACACACAGAGACACACACACACACAGAGGGCACACGAGAGCGGTGAAGACATAACAGAGGACCACAGCTGCACACAAGGTCATCACCTCCTAAACATGAGCACAGCTCACAGACTCACCGCTACTGCGTCTGACCCACCGCTACTGCGTCTGACCCACCGCTACTGCGTCTGACCCACCGCTACTGCGTCTGACCCACCGCTACTGCGTCTGACCCACCGCTACTGCGTCTGACCCACCGCTACTGCGTCTGATCCACCGCTACTGCAGCTGACCCACCGCTACTGCGTCTGACCCACCGCTACTGCAGCTGACCCACCGCTACTGCGTCTGACCCACCGCTACTGAGTCTGACCCACCGCTACTGCGTCTGACCCACCGCTACTGCGTCTGACCCACCGCTACTGCGTCTGACCCACCGCTACTGCATCTGATCCACCGCTACTGCAGCTGACCCACCGCTACTGCGTCTGACCCACCGCTACTGCGTCTGACCCACCGCTACTGCGTCTGACCCACCGCTACTGCGTCTGATCCACCGCTACTGCAGCTGACCCACCGCTACTGCGTCTGACCCACCGCTACTGCGTCTGATCCACCGCTACTGCGTCTGACCCACCGCTACTGCGTCTGACCCACCGCTACTGAGTCTGACCCACCGCTACTGAGTCTGACCCACCGCTACTGCGTCTGACCCACCGCTACTGCGTCTGACCCACCGCTACTGCTAGATTTTTACCAAATTTGACCCAGATACTTTGAAGCTGTTAAGACTATCCTGATGTACCGGTACACATTTCCTGTCTTTTTTTAATTTAATGTATTATTATCTGAGTAATAAACATGTTCTGGTGCTTGCGTATAATCCAGTAATATTCAGTCACTAAATGAGATGACTACAAATTGAAATAATCGATAACTTTCAATTAATGGACTAACTCTTCAGCCCTAGTGGAGAGGCAGTAAGAAAGCATGTTTAACAGTGTATATGAGCTGAATATAGTTAAGATAGATGTTTGGAGACGAGCAGGTGGTGCCCCCTACAGCCCAGAGTCCACAGAGAAATCACCTTTAAGTCGTCAGAATTAGGAGCTGACGGGTTTATGCTGCATGTAAGGAACTCTAGACAAGGTCACGCATTTCATTTGGCAAAGCTGAAGACATACCTGAGCTTTTAACTTCGAGAATATCGTGCAAATAAAACGGATGAAACAACTTTTTTAAGAAACAGGCCACAATAAAAGAAACATGTGGCGTCTGTTCCAAGCCTCATATCTTACAGTCATGAAATATTTGGTTTGGCCTTGAATCAAAAGCAGTAATTTACAGTTCTTGGGAGCGTTCATCGTACCCATCAATCAATTAAGCGTTTCCCGGGCATGTGATCCAGAGGCCGGACTGGGACACGGGTAAAAACCTTTAAGTTGGTTATAATTCACGTTGCGCTGAACTGAAATGTAGGCCAAGTTCAAATACTCCAAGCCCGTGACTAACGCGCAGCCACAAAGTCTTTATTCCTGGCCGTAAAAGCGAAAATGAAAACAAACGGAGCTTGAACGTGGAGTTTTTGACGACGTTCTTACCTCGTTGACCTGTTTCTTGTCCAGATGGAAGACCTGTCCCGAGCTGGTGGAGGCGATCTCCTCGTAGACTTTGTACCCAACGTGAGCCCTGTCGTCGCAGTCGCCCGTCAGCACGAACACCACCTGCGCACGGACGGTGCAGTTATTTACAGTTTCACGAGGTTAAAATAAGAGTTTCTACCGTATTTTCCGGACTGTAAGTCGCACCTTTTTTCATAGTTTTTGCCGGGGTGCGACTTATACTCCAGAGCGACGTATATGTGATATCATTCATTATTTTCACACTGACAACCACAAGAGGGCGCTCTAGGCTCTAAGCGACGCAGAAGAAGAATCTGCACTTCCTCTACCTCCGGAATTTGAATTCAATGGATTTAGTGATTTGGGGTAATACTGATGCTTTGGTAAACTTGTTAGCATATTCTTTATGCTATAGTTATCTGAATAACTGTTAATATGTTACGTTAACATACCAGACACTTACCACAGTTCTGTCTGTGCGTCACGTAGCTGAAGGTGTTAGCGTTAGCATACGTACACCTATTCACCATGTTCTCTCATCTGTTATTATTTTAAGATTAAATGTCTGTTCTTGGTTTTGGCCAAGAACTTTCCCCCAAAAATGCGTCTTATACTCCAGTGCGACTTATATATGTTTTTGGCTGGTGTGTCATAGTCCGGAAAATACTGAACTGGTTTTGTGTCAGGATGAAGTACCTGTGACTGCTTCTGCTGGATGAGCTGCAGGACCTCGTGAGTCAGCCTGTAGTCTTTGGAGCGGGCGTCGGTGAACACGTAGATGAAGGACCCGGGCAGCGAGATCTCAAGAGCGATCTTTATGGCACCGACGCTCATCTCCGGACAGTCCCCGCCGCCCTGGACACAACAAACACGTCACACGGCCATCCTTGAGAACCGAAAAGAGACTGCTACAAACGCACATAATAATCGAGATAATAATCTAAATATATTCAGATATATTCAACTCTGTTCTATTTGTTTTCATTGTCATTTCAATTAATATCTAGTCTTGTTTAGTGCAAATATGAGAGATTCACGATTATAAACATCACGATTTGGGGATTATTCACGATTATATTATTTCCTTAGTATCAAAATTGAGTTGGAAATATTCGTATGGTCAGAAAGTGGATTTATAATACATTAAAGGAGTTTTAAAATGTTGAGTGGCAGATGTCTAAGCAATACACGCCTTATTCCTGACAAGTTTGCTCATAGTGCAGGTGCTTTATTAGGTATTTAATCTTTATTTTTTGGGGTAAGAGGAAAAAATGTTTTTTCGATTTGGTTCAGCTGTCTGTTGTTCTGTTTTTACTTACAGCAGAAGAGCAAATGAGCGGAAACATCTCGGCTCAGTGCAATCATAATGGAGTGTTTTTGTGAGTTTATCGAGGCCGAACTCAAACGTGTTGAACGTATTGAAGAGAAAACTCACCTGAACGTACAGCTCCCTCAGCTCGTACTGGAACTTCTTCGGGTCCGTGGTGATGGTCACTGGCCCGATCTCTGCAAAAACAAACAACAGACTGAGAAAACGGGTGAAAACAGATGAAATTGTGTGAAAACGGATGAAAACTACATGTCTGTGATTTACTGAGTGTAAATCACAGACATGTACACACACAAGCACAAAATGGGTTGATTTAACTTAAAATATGTCTAAAAATATACAGTCTTTGTCCGATATTACTCTCATCATAATCTTAAATGCTTTAAAGAAGACACATAACGTGTTTGTCTGCGATATAGATATAATATTATAAAAGACATATGCATGAAAAAGTAGTAAGTTAGAAGCAGTGGACGTCTGAGGTAAATCAATCATTTTTGAGGGCAGACTGGCGTTGAACGTAGAAGAATAAAGATGACTCAAACGTGTATAAATCACTTTATAAAACACACTCAAAAGCTCTGATGAACTGATTTTGCGTAATGTCTCCTTTAAAAACTCCACAAAGAAACAAATTTAATCATAAAACATTTGGATGACTTCTTAAATGGAAGAAAAAACTACATTCATTTTTTTTTTTTTTACCAGATATTACAACAAATAGGACGAAACGTTAGCCCCGGATACTTTTTCACATTCTCATTCTGATTGCATTACACTGACGGTCCCTTGTCTTTTAAAACGCACAGAAAACATCACGTCTTTTGCTCTTATAACACTCCGCCTGAGCTAGAAAAAGTCCAAAGCTGTCCAGGCCCTTTAAATAACCTAAAGCGGTTCAATACGTACATTGTTTTATTCATTTAACCGACGTATTGCGCCACCTTCAGCCGTACGTTGGTCCTACACTCCTGCTTCTTCTCAGCTCTACTTTTGTCAGCGATCTGGTCTGAGCCTCGGTCCCTGCAGCTGTTCAGACACAGGCCACTTCAGACAAACAAGGCTCCTCTTGTTTTACCCAGAGCTCTGAGGCTCCGAAAAGGAAACTGTGGCATTTGTCAAACTCAACATGAAACGTAAGTCTTAAAAAGTCGATGCAAATCAGCTAAATATGAACTTGAAGAGCCTCGAATGGAGTTAACGGGCATCAAGCATTCAATTGTTTTCATTGTGTGTGGATCCACTAGAAGAAGTAAGAGAAACAGTTGCTTCAAAAGATATCACTGAAGTAGCAGTACAAAAAAAGTAGTTAGTGTAAATAAAAGAGGAAAAAAACTGCAAATCTATATTTTAAAGGAGAAACCACAAACGTAAAATCAAATCTGAAACACAAATGTTGAAATCAAGACTTTCAGACTGTTACTTCGATGCAAATATTCCTCAAGCAGTATGTAGTCTGTAGTCTGTAGTCTGTAGTCTGTAGTCTGTAGTCTGTAGTCTGAAGTCTGAAGTCTGTAGTCTGTAGTCTGTAGTCTGTAGTCTGAAGTCTGTAGTCTGAAGTCTGAAGTCTGTAGTCTGTAGTCTGAAGTCTGTAGTCTGTAGTCTGTAGTCTGTAGTCTGTAGTCTGAAGTCTGAAGTCTGTAGTCTGTAGTCTGAAGTCTGTAGTCTGTAGTCTGAAGTCTGTAGTCTGTAGTCTGTAGTCTGTAGTCTGAAGGATGTAGTCTGTAGTCTGTAGTCTGTAGTCTGTAGTCTGAAGTCTGTAGTCTGTAGTCTGAAGTCTGTAGTCTGTTGTCTGTTGTCTGTAGTCTGAAGTCTGTAGTCTGTAGTCTGTAGTCTGTAGTCTGTAGTCTGAAGTCTGTAGTCTGTAGTCTGTAGTCTGTTGTCTGTAGTCTGTAGTCTGTTGTCTGTAGTCTGTAGTCTGTAGTCTGTAGTCGGTAGTCGGTAGTCTGTAGTCTGTAGTCTGTAGTCGGTAGTCTGTAGTCTGTAGTCTGAAGTCTGTAGTCTGTAGTCTGTAGTCTGTAGTCTGAAGTCTGTAGTCTGAAGTCTGTAGTCTGTAGTCTGAAGTCTGAAGTCTGTAGTCTGAAGTCTGTAGTCTGTAGTCTGTAGTCTGTAGTCTGAAGTCTGTAGTCTGTAGTCTGAAGTCTGTAGTCTGTAGTCTGTAGTCTGTAGTCTGTAGTCTGTTGTCTGTAGTCTGTAGTCTGTAGTCTGTAGTCTGTAGTCTGAAGTCTGTAGTCTGTAGTCTGTAGTCTGTAGTCTGTAGTCTGTAGTCTGTAGTCTGAAGTCTGTAGTCTGTAGTCTGAAGTCTGTAGTCTGTAGTCTGAAGTCTGTAGTCTGTAGTCTGAAGTCTGTAGTCTGTAGTCTGTAGTCTGAAGTCTGAAGTCTGTAGTCTGTAGTCTGAAGTCTGTAGTCTGTAGTCTGAAGTCTGTAGTCTGTAGTCTGTAGTCTGTAGTCTGAAGGATGTAGTCTGTAGTCTGTAGTCTGTAGTCTGAAGTCTGTAGTCTGTAGTCTGAAGTCTGTAGTCTGTTGTCTGTTGTCTGTAGTCTGAAGTCTGTAGTCTGTAGTCTGTAGTCTGTAGTCTGTAGTCTGTAGTCTGAAGTCTGTAGTCTGTAGTCTGTAGTCTGTTGTCTGTAGTCTGTAGTCTGTTGTCTGTAGTCTGTAGTCTGTAGTCTGTAGTCGGTAGTCGGTAGTCGGTAGTCTGTAGTCTGTAGTCTGTAGTCGGTAGTCTGTAGTCTGTAGTCTGAAGTCTGTAGTCTGTAGTCTGTAGTCTGTAGTCTGAAGTCTGTAGTCTGAAGTCTGTAGTCTGTAGTCTGAAGTCTGAAGTCTGTAGTCTGAAGTCTGTAGTCTGTAGTCTGTAGTCTGTAGTCTGAAGTCTGTAGTCTGTAGTCTGAAGTCTGTAGTCTGTAGTCTGTAGTCTGTAGTCTGTAGTCTGTAGTCTGTTGTCTGTAGTCTGTAGTCTGTAGTCTGTAGTCTGTAGTCTGAAGTCTGTAGTCTGTAGTCTGTAGTCTGTAGTCTGTAGTCTGTAGTCTGTAGTCTGAAGTCTGTAGTCTGTAGTCTGAAGTCTGTAGTCTGTAGTCTGTAGTCTGTAGTCTGTAGTCTGTAGTCTGAAATCTGTAGTCTGTAGTCTGTAGTCTGTAGTCTGTAGTCTGAAGTCTGTAGTCTGTAGTCTGTAGTCTGTAGTCTGTAGTCTGTAGTCTGTAGTCTGTAGTCTGTAGTCTGTAGTCTGAAGTCTGTAGTCTGTAGTCTGAAGTCTGTAGTCTGTAGTCTGTAGTCTGTAGTCTGTAGTCTGTAGTCTGAAGTCTGAAGTCTGTAGTCTGTAGTCTGAAGTCTGTAGTATGTTTCTAGAAAGTAAGAAAATGTTTGTATGTTTCTGAGTACATGAATATCGTACACATGCAGTATAGTTTAAAGTAACTTCTCTGGTTTCTTTTCTGCAAAAACAAACCCTTAAAAACATGTATTCTGACACGGACATGTTACGTAGTGTGTCTTTAAAAAGTCTTTTTCCACACGACCCGGACTCAGAAAACACGAGCACGCACTCTTTGGAAACGTAAATGTATAATCTGGCTGCTCTGAATGGAATCAAGTTTAGATGCAGCTACGGAAAAGCTGACGCGACGGAGCGGTTCCCACGGTTACCGGTTCCTCGGACCGTTACACGCAAAGCCACGGATCGATGTCATCTGCATTTACTCATTTAGTCTTTTGACAATTCATATCAGTTCGGAATGTGTTTAATCAGTTCTGTACGACGTAAACAATACAGCTGTTTGGTTCTATGCACTAGGGCGGGAATTGAATTGCATTTTTTAAAATTGAAAGTATTGTGATTAGATTAGCAATATATTTATGATTAAAAAGCAGAATTCTGTTCAAAGTGCACATTGTAAACCACTTCAGAATCATTCACGTTCGACAAAAGACTGAATTATGAACTGAAAAACTGATAAAAGATAAATGTATGTAAAGACAAGCTTTCAAAAAGAGAAATAAAGAAAGAAAGGAAGGTTCTATTGCCTAAATAATTGCCAATTCAAATTGCAATTTTGATTTTACAGCGATATGTTGTTTTGCCCCACGATGCACGGTGAAGGACCCAAATTCAGTTTTAAATGTTATTGGTCCTAATTTGGTAAGAGTTGTATTTTATATTTACCACTATTTTATTTCCACTAATTTGGTAAATTTAATAAAGCGAAGTACAGGATATGGCTCTGGTGTTGTAATAAGACAGTATTTTAGTCCACCTTTGAGTTCAATATCAATAGGGCTAACCTATGTTTTTGGTACTTATTTCATTTTCTAGAACCACAAAAACTGAATAATAAAACAGTTGGTCAATTTGCAGACACAAACATCTCCATTTTGAAGAGTTTTTTTTTTCTTTTATATAACGTCCTCTACACACTTTAATAATGACAGAAGTGACAGAATCATATGTTTATTGCACTAAAATGGACTCGGTCTGTAGACGAAACAAACACACAAACAAACAAACAAACAAATAAAAACAGGCCCAATTGTCAGAAACCCTAAGAAACAAACAGCTCCTTCGATTAATTACTCAATGACCAAATGTCAGGATATTATAATCTTCCAGTCGACCATTCATGTAACGTAGAAGAGTACCGCTAACAACACAATGAACTCACAGTAGAGGAATGCACTTGAGTTTAAGAGAAAGGAAGCAATAAGGTGGAAAAAAGTCCTCCACAAACACACGCGACGACACAAAGAGCCTCGGCGTCGTTGATACAAGTGGATTAAGGGGGAAACAAACACTGCATTTACTGCGGTCGCGCCGGTAAACCGCTGTAAGTGGAGTCGTCTGTGGCTCACGTGAACCTCCAGCGTCCTCGGCGAGAGCCTGACGATGAGGAACGAGCTGGAAACGGTCCACGATCAGCGGCTCCTCGGGCTCCTCGGGCTCACGCATTTATCCAACGCACAAAAGTCTGCCAAACAAATCCCATGCAGAGAATTTGCACATATCAAGGCCTTCTGACACGATTGTAGCAGAGGTGCATGAAACATTAACTTTATGGGTTGTTAATTTAAATTGCCGAAAGGTTTCGCTCAACATTATTTGATTTGACAGCTTGTGAAACTCCGATCTCTGTTTTTAATATTACGAGCAGCTGATTTAGCCCCTAAGGGTAAAAGGCTCCAAACTCACATTTATTATAGTTTATGAAAAGTTAATAACACAAGAAGCCAATGCAGTGACAAAGAAACTTGACTGAATGCAAATGTTACCATGTGGAACTTGTCGACTCTGTGTTTTATATAAAAAATAACCGACAGAACTGGACATTTGGAACATTCCAGGCAAAGCGATAACATCTGCATGAGACACGTATGCGGAGCACCTCAAGGAAAGTTACAGGTGGTTCACATCGTCTTATAGAGGAATGGAACTCGTCTTCAGGGTTTAAGTTTGTTATTTATTTGTATTTAGTTCATATGTGAAAGATAAATTGTGAAGTAAAATCTGTTCTCATGGTTTGTCTTTATGTCCATGACTGGAGCTGTTTAATGTTGAGTGTCACATGTGTCCCAACGGCTGCCACCAAATAATATACAAGAAACTACAGTACTTGGTTTAAAATGCATAGGAATCATCTCTTTTGCACTTCTTATAATAATAATAATAATAATAATAATAATAAAGAACTAACGGTGACTTTGTAATACACTACACAGTCATAAATTCAAGATGGATAAGGAGCCAAGGCCAAACTCTAATGTTTGCAGCAGCATTACAGTCGTTCTGCATCTGATGGTTCCACCACGTCGCCAATGATCAGGTTTATGCACAAACAGGTTGTACAAGCCAACTTTCAACTGTCAGAAAGAGGGGAAGGCTGTAACTCCTCCATTCTACAGCCAGAACAAGGATGTTGTCCTCACACAACTGTGCGTCCATCGCTCAGTCTCCTCGCCTGACCTGGACGTCCCAGACCTCTGATAGACCTCTGATAGACCTCTGACAGACCTCAGACAGACCTCTGATAGACCTCTGACAGACCTCTGACAGACCTCAGACAGACCTCTGATAGACCTGTGACAGACCTCTGACAGGCCTCTGATAGACCTCTGATAGACCTCTGATAGACCTCTGACAGACCTGTGACAGACCTCTGATAGGCCTCTGACAGACCTCTGACAGACCTCTGATAGACCTCTGATAGACCTCTGACAGACCTCTGATAGACCTCTGATAGACCTCTGACAGACCTCTGATAGACCTCTGACAGACCTGTGACAGACCTCTGACAGGCCTCTGACAGACCTCTGATAGACCTCTGATAGACCTCTGACAGACCTGTGACAGACCTCTGACAGGCCTCTGACAGACCTCTGATAGACCTCTGATAGACCTCTGATAGACCTCTGACAGACCTCTGATAGACCTCTGACAGACCTGTGACAGACCTCTGACAGGCCTCTGACAGACCTCTGATAGACCTCTGATAGACCTCTGACAGACCTGTGACAGACCTCTGACAGGCCTCTGACAGACCTCTGATAGACCTCTGATAGACCTCTGACAGACCTGTGACAGACCTCTGACAGGCCTCTGACAGACCTCTGATAGACCTCTGATAGACCTCTGACAGACCTGTGACAGACCTCTGACAGGCCTCTGACAGACCTCTGATAGACCTCTGATAGACCTTTGATAGACCTCTGATAGACCTCTGACAGACCTCTGATAGACCTTTGATAGACCTCTGATAGACCTCTGACTTTCAGACGACTGTCATGGTCATTTTGCGGGGCCAAGAGAGAGAAAGGAAAGTATGTTTTTCCGTTCAATCACTGTACATCATTCGAAGGAGTTGTGAGATCCCTTATTCATCCAGGAGTGGTCCGTGGTTAAAAAAAGAAAGACAAGTTTCAAAAGTCGTCATCAAAACAAACATTGTCCAGATAAATACCTTTGAAATATTTTCTATTGCATATTAAAATTCAATTAAACTACTTTTAACATAAACTAATGGTCAACATTCAGTTTTGGAGTGTAAAATCTAGTACTACAATCTGAAATCTCAACATTTTATTCTTTGTTTAGCACAAGTTCCCAGAGTAAGTCCCATTGTTCCTCTCACAGCGCCGACAGAGAGTCTAACAGAGGGTTTAACGGAGGCTCTAACAGTGGGTCTGACAGAGGGTCTGACAGAGGGTCTAACAGTGGGTCTAACAGTGGGTCTGACAGAGGGTCTCCACAGCCGCACGAAGCAGTGAACGGACCACCTTTAAGTCTCTGTGCCTCGAGCCGCCAGACCTCCAAACCACACAGCTCTATTAGTGACTTGCAGAGTTCAATGACCCTTCAGAGCCAACGACAAACAAACACAGAGTACTCATCTAATTTACCCCAGATGCCCCGACGGAGGTTAAGAAGTCCACAGACGCAGATGACAGCCCCACGCCAACGACAAGCCGTTCAACTGAAGTCAAACTAAAGCAACACCAGTTCCAGTGTCTAATGGAATATAAACGTGTGTGTGTGTGTGTGTGTGTGTGTGCCATTCCATCAAACAGAGAGCCAACGTATTCTCACTCCTTTGAACTGCAGTACCTGATTTTCTTTTTTTCTGGCCCAAAGTCTTTATTAAATGGGGGAGAGAGGGGATATAGACACACGGCAAATAGTCGAGGGCCAGAACCAAACCCGTCACACGGCTGCGACAGCGACCGCACATGTGCACCGGCCTAACCCACTGTACAACTGGCGAAGCACAGAGTGCTGTATTTTCCGGACTATATATTGCTCCGGAGAATAAGTCGCACCAGCCAAAAAATGCATAATAGAGAAGAAAAAAACATATATTAGTTGCACTGGAGTATGAAATGCGGTTGCAAGTGTGAAAATAACAAATAATATCACATATAAGTCGCTCCGGAGTATAAGTATATAAGTATAAGTCTCACCCCGGCCAAAACTATGAAATAAGGTGCGCCTTATAGTCCGGAAAATACGGTTCCTCAGTTTCAAACCTCGTACGGAGAAAGTCTGTATTTAAATTAGAGATAGATCGATATTTGCATATCAAAATCTTAATGGACTTGTGTTTCCCTGGATTCTGAACATTGGTCATCAGTACAGGCCATGAAAAAAACACAAACATATTTCTGTGTTGGAGAAAGATAAAATATGTTATTATTAGCTGGAGACAACACGCAACAGTCTGATGCTTTTACGATATATACAATGTACATTATACAGGGGGACAAACAAAATAAACTAACTTACAAGAAAAAACTAAAAGTATCCCAGATTTAAAACATTATGATAGAAATAAAAAAGACTAATATCAGAAATGTGCATCTCTATAGCATATAATTTGCAGTGCTACAGAGTTGACTGATAATAAATATTTTGTGTTTATTATGAGCGCGGAACCACAAATACGTTTAATCTTCTTGACGACTGCGAGGCTTTAGTATCTGCAGGTTTCATCTCTACACCAAAGTGAGTGCAGACCATAAGAGTCTGTCATCTGCCAGCGATTATCACTATCGCTGTTGTCAGAAACATTATCGAGGCGTCGCACCAGCGGCAGACAGATCGAGTGGGGATTTGACCACATATTTCTGATGCTCCATTTGCTTCTCGGGGAACGCTGCGAGGGCCGAGGCCAAATCGCTCTCCGTTCCTTTGTAAATATTGTCATGTGTTAGCAGCGAAGGAGTCAGCACAAAACTTGACTGATTCTGGCAGGAATTCTATTGTTTTTACATCTCAATTTGTCTTTACAGATGGTTAAGACAGTTTGGATTGGCCATAGTACAAGAAAATAAAATGCAGCAGTCAATGAATTACATCTACATACTTTGATCAAGAAATGCTCATTATTTCTAAGAAGGATTGTGATTAGATTTAAGAGGAACTAATTGCAAAAGACAAAATAAGATCACCTTTATTTGTCCCACAATGGGGACATTCCAGTGTTGCAACACAGATTAGGCACAGAAGTATGATAATAAAGAAACAGATCACTTGTAAAAAAAAAAAATACCTCTTAGAAAAAACCTCTTATACCCTTAATGAAACTCTTATTTACAACTGTTATATGGACAGAAAATATTGCACCAGGATGACTGACATTATGTCACAGTATTGCACATGATTATGACAGTATTGCACATGATTATGACAGTATTGCACATGATTATGAGAGTATTGCACATGATTATGACAGTGTTGCACATGATTATGAGAGTATTGCACATGAATATGACATTATTGCACATGAATATGACAGTATTGCACATGAGTATGACAATATTGCACATGATTATGAGAGTATTGCACATGATTATGAGAGTATTGCACATGAGTATGACAGTATTGCACATGATTATGACAGTATTACACATGATTATGAGAGTATTGCACATGATTATGACAGTATTGCACATGAGTATGACAGTATTGCACATGATTATGACAGTATTGCACATGATTATGGAAGCTGAATGATACATGTTCACTAAATGTAATGGTCTTAACTACAGGGTTTGCAGTTTGTTTGTTTGTTTGTTTATAACATTTTGTTGTTTGCAGAAGAAATGTTTGTTACTACAATAATCAAATTTTTTGAGATTTGTTATTTGCGACCCGTCAAATTGCGATTTCACTTTAGCTGAGATTCATCTTGCAGAATTGTTGGTTTTCTTTTGACCACGGACCCTAAACTTTTCCCACACAAATCTTTTTCCTTTCAAGTTTAAGTCTGGATGTAAACGACGCATTAACTTTGTCATCAGAAAGTTTGATCGCTTTGTAAAGACGTGAGATGAAAGTGCATCGAGGTGATTGTAAATAATTGTAAAATGGTGATGTTTCTCCTCAAAGATTGTAAGATCGAGGCTTGATTTTGGGACGTCCCGAGCTTTGAGTGTCTTGAAAGGCGCTGCATAGATCCATGGCATTATTAAGAAGCCCTTAAAAAGCAACAGCGCACATTGTTTTAATCTGTGTTTACGGCAATACACGGTTTCCGAACTTCCTTTGGCGTCTTTGAACAAAACCTCATGTGAGCAATCAGTGCGCACTTCTGAACGAATTTAAACGTCTCCGCTTTGGTTTCCGATCTTAAAACGAGCTGCCAGAAAACATTACAGAGCACAATTTTGTTACGCTCTGCTTTTTGTTAAGAAATGACGCTTTCGCAGACAAATCCTACAAGCGTCCGTCATCTTTTTGGACCAAGAGCGTGATTGGAAACATGAGCGTCACAATACAAACAACGCTCATCTCAAGTCTGAACACAAACCTGCATCAAACAGTAGACACGTTAAAAATATGAGTATTTTGTAAACCTAATGCGCATGTCGAGGTTTAATTATCAAAGGGCCAGTGCGTCAGGTCATAAAAAACATTATTTTGGCAAAGGAAACAATCATAATCTCACACTTATGATTGGAAAAGGCATAACACATAAAACACTCCAAAACTGTTTATTTGTCCGACATAAAAGCTCGTTAGGATCATTTGTATCTGAGTAACTGATTAGCATCCGAATGCCCTGGGAGTCTTCCTCTCCAGGGATTCAAACGCCCAGGGTATTCGGATGCTAATCAGTTACTCGGGGAGGAGAGAGAGTAAGCCAGGTTACAATAGGAGGCTGATAGCCCATTAAGGGATCATCTCAAAATGGGTTGAAGCTGAAAAGACTTAATTTTTAGCCCCCCCCCCCCAAAATACTTAAGACTGGCTTCACAAAACATTTTTACGCGTTGATAAAACGATAGTAGCTTGATAGACCCTGCTCACCTCTAGTGAACATCCCTGAACATCCTTTGGTAAGTTTATATTTAGAAGTTATGAACTCTCCAAATAATGTCACCTGTCTCGCATGTTTGTTTACTCAATCCACATGGTCCACGGGCCCTAGGGGCCCTACGGCACATCCCATTCAACCCAAACTGTGAGATGACCACATTGAGATGAGAGAGTGAGAAAAAATATTAAGTCTTTTCAGCTTCAACCCATTTTGAGATGATCCCTTAAAGGGCTGATAGTAAACAAAGAGGCTAGTTTGAT
This sequence comes from Eucyclogobius newberryi, assembly GCF_026437365.1. NCBI lineage: Eukaryota > Metazoa > Chordata > Actinopteri > Gobiiformes > Gobiidae > Eucyclogobius > Eucyclogobius newberryi. Next base: position 22,018,232 of record NW_027316532.1, read on the forward strand.
AGTAAACAAAGAGGGTTAGTTTCTAGTGAAACCAAAAACATCCTTCATTAGGAGGTCCCGCCCGGTGGGCAGGGCCTACTCTGAGTGGGATAAATATCTGATTTCCCGGCCTTGAGTCGCAGATTGAGAATGACTCTTGGATGAGAGTCGAAACGCTTAGTTTTTTCACAAAAAAGACAGTCCAGATGATACAACTGAATCTTTTTCTACAATGGAACACTTCTGGACGAATGAGGGATCACACCGACATATTTCTAATATTGTGAGCCACGTATCGAATGGGACCCTGTGATTTCCAGTTGTCACATACTGTACATGTATCACAAGTTCACAACTGTTTTCTTTGAGTAAATTGTAAAATCTTCCCACAAATGCCACTGTGAACACATAAGAAAAGGATTACATGGCGCATTCTTCCTTCAGATGACATCACTGATCCATCCACAGTAAATGAGGACTCAGGGTCGGGCAGTAATAAATCCACTAAACCAGTCTCAGAGTATGAGATGTTCATTTATCTTTCACTGACCTCCTGAAGTGGTGCAAAGTGTTCTGTGGCACCCTATGCATCACCAAGGCGGAGACACGTTAGACAAGGACTCAAAGAAGACGCTCGAGCATGAGCAGGTCGAGAGGGAAACTGCTTTGTGAGTTTACAAGAAAAAGGCCTGAACACTTCACACAGTGACAATGTAGTTTCTCAGTCAATCAGGAGTTTTTCAGAGTAAAAAAGGTTTTCTTGGAGTAACATTTGACCTCTGAAGTCCTCACACCAGGTTGTCTTCAGAATGGCCTTTTGCATGAGGTGAAACATCTTCACCCATAAACCTCGTCCAGAAGACCTTTTGAAAGCCGATAGAAGTTTTTTAATGGCTGACACAGATTTAAAGAATCCAGAGTAGCTCACTGCTGGGATGCACTTTGGATCATTTGAGGCAGGTATGGGGTCAATTTGGATCTTTTTCACAAAATTATTTAATTTGAAACTCAGTTACAGTATATTGAGGGCACTGCTCTAAGAACATTACAACAACAACATAATCTACAATATCTACATCAAGGTAGAAAAAGCTTCAGTTGTAGTCATCTGGACTCAGTTTGAAAAAGTAGACGTTTCGACTCTCATCCAAGAGTCATTGTCAATAACAGAATTTAGGTCGAGAACTCCGATATTAATACTGTTCTGTGGTAAGACCCGCCCATTGGGAGGAGCCTTCCTGAAGTAGAAAGAGTTGTTGGTTTCAACAGAAACTCCCCCCTTGTATCTACCGAGCTAGCCTATTCAGAATCTTAATGGGCTGTTAAAACCTCTTTGTCTTAGTGAGACCCTGGCTCAACCACCCTGAGTACCTGATTAGCATTTGAATGTCCTTTACCTTTCCAGGGGTTCAGTAACCCATTATAGATAACAGGAAGATTAAACCTAAGCCCTCCATTTCTGTTTAAAGAAGGTCTTTCTTTTTTAACAAAAATAGCTTCCTTGACTCCTCTTTCAAACCATCTTTTCTCCCTGCTTAAAACCTTCACCTCACCGTCTTCAAACGAGTGATTAGAGGCTTCAAGATGGAGATGCACGGCACTCTGTGGACCTGAACTAGTATTTCTTCTGTGCTGATAAAGCCTCTTGTGTAGAGGCTGTTTCGACGAAACACCAGGGCATTCAAATGCTAATCAGGTACTCAGGGTGGTTGAGCCAGGGTCTCACTAAGACAAAGAGGTTTTAACAGCCCATTAAGATTCTGAATAGGCTAGCTCGGTAGATACAAGGGGGGAGTTTCTGTTGAAACCAACAACTCTTTCTACTTCAGGAAGGCTCCTCCCAATGGGCGGGTCTTACCACAGAACAGTATTAATATTGGAGTTCTCGACCTAAATTCTGTTATTGACAATGACTCTTGGATGAGAGTCGAAACGTCTACTTTTTCAAACTGAGTCCAGATGACTACAACTGAAGCTTTTTCTACTATGGAACACGCCTGGACGAATGAGGGATTACACCGACATCTACATCAAGGATTTTTAGAGGGCCGCTTCAACAATGTGTTTTGGTTGGTGGTCAACCTGAAGAAAATATCTAAGTGCAAATATTGGCCCGATATACACCGGCTAATCAAAATATTGGTCTGTCAAACTATCACTTTACTTGGGATTTTTTCTTATTGTCTAGAAATCGACATGTAATCCAAAAGGACTAATTGTTGAGCAATAACAGAAGTGGGTGGTCTTTCTCTATGAGCCGTGGAAAAGGTTTGTATTAAAAATGACGTCCAGGACGAATTATCAGAGCGTTCACAATCCAGAAGAAAGAGTCTAGACACCAAGCCAACTACCTATTCACAGCAGCGCTGGAGCGGCGCTGGCGTGGCCATTGAAACACCACCGCCGGCACCACCGCCGGCACCACCGCCGGCACCACCGCACTGTGTGATCTGAGCTCCTCTTGTTTATACAGCATGCCTGGGGGCACTGCACTGGAGCAGCGCCGCGTGCAGTTTTAGCCCGGCGTTAGTTTTGAGGAAAGCCCTTGTAAAGTGTGGAGGAGTAAAACTGCTGTTTGTTATTCAAGGTAATAAAGCTGTAACCTGCTGACATAGTAATAACCATTATACTGTGCACTGTGGCGCTGCAGCTGGTGGAGTTGGCATCCAGACTGGAAAGAGTCCACTTATATTCTCGCTTTAGTTGCCAAACGTTGTAGAGGCATAAATTAAGTCAATAACAACTGAAAAATTACACTGGGAATTTCTTGCTAATTCTGTTCTCAAATCCTGGTCTCAATTAGGGTTAAACGTCTATGCCCTGATACTATTCAGTCATCTTCTACCGCTCGTCCCAGTGACTTTGGGCCTTGGGCGGGGCACACCCTGGACAGGGGCCAGATCATCGCAGGGTTTACACAGAGCCCTGATACTAATTGATACTTAAACTAGTATCGGAACTAGATACTCATTTGAAAAAGTACAGAAATTTGACAATTCTTGAATATTTTGGTCTTATTATCTAAATGTATTCATGAGTTTCAGTTTCCTGTTAAAAAGGTGACATTCTATGGACTTTTTTCCATTCAAAAGATGGAACGTTTTGTTTTTGAAAGGTTCATTTCTATGGCAACAGTTCTAATTTGTCATTACTCTGAAACCCATGAATATCAGCACTAGTAAAAGCTCACACGCAAATATTAACAAAGTACTAATATTTTGGCTTGAAATGTTTATTCTATTGTCTACAAATACTGTATTACTGTTTTTATTACACTTGTGGTTCCAACATGTCCTTCATATTTAAAATCAGGTTTGACCACACGACTGTTAGCAATGCACTATGGGTAAAACCTGAGCAGTAGCAGCGATGATCAAAATCACCTGACGAGCCCCTGGTGCTCAGACTCTGCACTGACCGACTTCTGCTGCTGCTGCTGTGGTGGTGGACACATGGTAAGAGTTAGAGATAAGTCGAGTAAACATGTCACGGACCCCGAGCCGCTCAAACACGCCCCAGACATGCACTGAAACATTCCTCTAACAAGCAACTTGAATGGGGATTTATGTCAAGAATAATTCATCGTTACTGTCGTCATCGTCAGGGTACAGTGGCACTTTGAATGTAACAAACGTGGCCAAAACACAAGCTGGCATGGACTTCACACTCGGCACATTTGGAGCAAAACACACACTTGCTGCTAAGAATGCTTCCCTGTGTTACTATGAGCAAATATCCATATACAGTATATTATCAGGCTAATATTAGTACTTTTGGGCGTATTGGCTATTGACCTGAAATCTCCGAAACAGAAGCCTAAAGAATACATATAAAGCTTTGATTTAACACTCAGTGGGAAGAGGGAACTACACAAAATGGGACTACCGTATATATAGTATACCGTATACCGTATACTACCAACTATAAGTTGTACCTTTTTCCATAGTTTTGGCTGGACTTATACTCCAGAGCGACTTATATGTAATATTATTTGTTATTTTCACACTGTCGACCGCAAATTTTGGGCATTACAAAAATAAATTGAATTGAATTGAAAGATGGCGCTCTAGGCTCTAGAATCTGCACTTCCTCTTCCTCTGGAGTTTGTGGAGTTGTTTAGAAGTGACACAGAGGAAGAAGAATTCAATGGATTTAGTGATTTGGGGTAAATCTGATGCTTTGGTAAACTTGTTAGCATGTTCTTTATGCTATAGTTATCTGAATAACTGTTAATATGTTACGTTAACATACCAGACACTTACCACAGTTCTGTCTGTGCGTCATGTAGCTGAAGGTGTTAGCGTTAGCATACGTACACCTATTCACCATGTTCTCTAATCTGTTATTATTTTAAACTGCATTTCAAGATGAAATGTTTGTTCTTGGTCTTGGATTTTATCAGAAAATGCGACTTATGTATGTTTTTTTCTTTTCTATTATGCATTTTTTAGCTGGTGCGATTTATACTCCGGAAAATACGGTACATTGCTTTTGTATCCAGTGTGCAGTAAAACAGGGCTGTGAGAGATTTTCTAGTAAATTAAAATGACATAATTTGGAGGAGAAAAATATAAAAATTGGCTTATCGGACATCGGTTTCTCTGGATTTTAAACACATTCTTATTTCGTCTTTTCGAAAAGTAACATGTTTTCATCTTTGTCAGAAGCACGCCATCTGACCCGAGTCCAAACGCAGCGGTTAGAGGGGACGGGACAAGGGGCAGACGGTTAAAAGTCAACGCAGGACAACGGTCGTTAGAAGACGTCATGATCCATCCCCGGTCTGCAGGAAAACTCCAGCTCCAGGCACAATCGTTTGACAAATCCCTCTTTAATGGGTGAGATTACGCAACGAGGTGTCATCTTCCCGCCTCGCCGCTCTTTAGCCAAATCCCTGAAGCTACGAAACACAAACAAACGCGTCGGCAAAGCGACCGAGAAGTGTCCCCCGAGGTATTTCTTGATGACAGAGATCACCCAAAAAAAGCAAAGATTACAAAGTCGAAATGGAAGCCGCCGTTTGTCCGAGAGCGCCTTGGGGCAAGCGTGGGCGTCGCTCGGACAATGCTCCAGATTACAGGCCGTTTTAATATTCCTGGGTGGGTCCATTAGCGCTTGAAATGCACAGACAGTACATTGTAGTCTGCCTCGCGCTCTTCTTCCTCCTGTAATTCCCCCCCTCCACCTTTCGTGCTTCGGCATTCCTGTCTAATAGCATCATTATTTGTGTCCAGCTAAACGCAGCCTCCTTGTAATCTCGGGCGGGCGGAGTGTTTAGGACACACAAAGACAAGACGAGAAGAGAGACAACGGGAAAATGCGTAAATGAACGCGCCGACAAAAGGCTGGTGACACGGGTGTATCGGAACGTCTCTTTTAACCGACTTTCAACTGATATTTTTCTGTCAATTTTATCAAATTAATCAAAAATGTACGCAAGCGAATTCAACTTTTGATGCTTCAGTGTTACTACCGTGTTTTCCAGAATATAAATCGCACCTTTTCGCATAGTTTTGGCCGCGACTTATACTCCGGAGCGACTTATATGTGATATTATTTGTCATTTTCACACTGGCAACTGCAATTTCACATGTAGATTATTTTCACACTGACGACCACAAGAGGGCGCTCTAAACTCTAAGCGACGCAGAAGAAGAATCTGCACTTCCTCTACCTCTGGAGTTTGTGGAGTTGTTTAGAAGTGACACAGAGGAAGAAGAATTCAATGGATTTAGTGATTTGGGGTAAAACTGATGCTTTGGTAAACTTGTTAGCATGTTCTTTATGCTATAGTTATCTGAATAACACTTCTCGGCACTCAAATCCATTTAAATCACTTTATTTATCCGTCAGGGTCTTTGTTTGCAGACAGAGTGCCAGAACAAAGCGGGACACAACACATTCATCCATAAAAAGCACATTTATCATAATAGATAATAAACAGAACAATGGATGTGGCCTGCTTAGTGACCAGCACTTAAATCATGTAAAAGTGTTTATGACAACTACCGGTACATGTTATGGATTTGAATATAGCCCTGCATTTAAGACACGCCTTTTCTTTCTTTTTCTAAAGACAGTGGAAAGCAGGAGCACACAAAGACGTCTGGCCTTGGTTTGGATGTGTGAAGTAGAAGCTTTTCGTGTTGGACAAAAGACTCAAAAAGCCATTGACCTCAAGTGTTGCTAAGGCTTTTCCTACACTCTTTCCCACTTCTGACATTGTTGGAGTTATTGTTAGTCACACAAAGGCCACACGCACAGTTAAATTGTCTGTGAATGAGTACATGACTGAAAAGTGGATTTAAATGCCTTAAACAAAAGAGTTAGCTAAGGCTTTTCTTAATCGTAGCAACATTTTCTAGGCACCGGTTGTAGTTTAACCTTAGAACAGTATCCAGTCCGATGTAAGAGTACTATTCCATGACTGACATGCAAAATGCATGAAGTTTCAAGCTGTTTATTTGCTGTATTTTCAATAATGTGTGTGCAATATCAAAAATGTACCTTAACCTTAACCTTAACCTTAACCTTAACCTTAACCTTAACCTTAACCTGATTTTAAAATAGCAGTTCTGGCCTTAGACAATACAAATCTACTTGAATGGCTTCAACATAAATAAGTTCCCTTGACCATCAAATCAAAGTTGTACAATAATCTGTTTTATTGTGCATAAGTCCTTCTAACCCTGTAGTTTAGACTCCTGAAATGTATGTGGGATTCTTTTAATAGGTATGTTTAAAATGAACTTAGATTGAACAGAACTGAAGCTAATCATAATGAAAACATTCTAATTAGACCTTTTACCACAATGTTTTGTCCCTAACGTGGACAAAAACATGGAGTTCCAGTCCTTTGAGCCTCCTGAAATGTGACCGTGGGTGATTGTGGGTTTAGGGGATTCCAGGAGGCGCCTGGGGGCTGTGGGCTCTGACCCATCTCACCCTCAGCCAATTAAACCTTCACAGTAACATGTACAGAACACATCCACAAACACTCCTCTCCCAGCGGGGGCGCTCTTTACAAGAACCAGCCCGGGACGTCCTGACTGCTGCCGGTTTGGACACAGAGTCTTCAACGTACACTATCACAACATGTTTTAGAACCTTTTTTTTTGTTCTTCAGTCTTCAACAAACAGAACTAAACAAACAACAAATACATAAATGAAAAGTCAGGCAAATGTTCCAGTGTCTGACAAAACTGTCCATAAGTGCGATGTAAAAGTAAATTTTTCCATTTTGTATATTCATTTCAGTCCAGTCCTTGACAGTCGACTCCATCCCTGTCGTCCATGTCCTTATTATTAATGAAAGTACATTCCACGTATCCATCAATCATTCCCATTGTTGGTGTTTTATGTCCTCGAAGCATAGTTTTTACATCCTATGGAATGTCAATGTCCAATTTTTATGAACATAAGGCAGTCCCAAAACACATGATCATGATGTACATGCTTTGGTAACTTAAAGGTGCACTACTACTCCATGTACAGAATTGGGAAGTAGCTAAAGACCTAAATACATTTATTGGAATACTAATTTTGAGTAACAGTTTTTGATCTTATGTTTTTACAATATAGTACAACGCAACTCAATGTAAAAGTATTCTAAGTATTGGGAATACTGTATAGTACTCTGAATGGACTATGTATAGAAATGTACATTACAAAACACATTTTAAAGCAGGTATTCATCAAATAGTCTGCAACTAAGTACATTTTTAAAGTATTCTTCCCATCACTGTCCATCAGTTTCCCCTGAATGTTCCACAACGTGACTTTAAGCTGATATTTGCATTCATACAATTACAGACTGTTGTTATTGGCTCATAAAACCTCGAAAAACATGCATTCGCAACTGTCAGCGTGGTCGCCTCTCCACAGATCTGACCTGTAGCTTACATGACTGACTCTTAATATACATACTGTATTTTCCGGAGTATAAGTCGCACCAGCCAAAAAATGCATAATAGAGAAGAAAAATACATATATAAGTCACACTGGAGTATGAAATGCGGTTGCAAGTGTGAAAATAACAAATAATATCACGTATAAGTTGCTCCGGAGTATAAGTATATAAGTATAAATATAAGTAAGTCGCACCCCGGCCCAAACTATGAAAAAAGGTGTGACTTATAGTACACTTAATGCCACACTACGAAAACTTCCAGGCAAAAACGATAACAAAGTCACTTGAACGGCGAGCGCGACTTGCGCTTTGTGGCTGTTATGAAATATACTTTATGCAGCTGTAAAAATCCACTCATAAATCCAACCACATCACAACAACATCCAGTCCAACCAAGAAGAAGGTCCTAGATGGTTCGGGGTGTTGTTCCAAAGTCTCTGCTGCGACACACAAAACTAACCATTGTCTGAAGCGTTAATGAGCGCGGGGGCAGCGGTTTATTTGCGTGTTTTCTAACCAGGATCCTAAACGCACAGGCCCGGCTCCTCAGTAAAAAAAAAAAAAAACGACCCGTGAAGTGTATCCAAAGAGGAGGAGGGCGGGTGGGTGGGCTTCCTGACTGATCTTCCCACACAGGCTTGACCCCGACACTCTCGCTGCGCACACAGACCCACACTCTGATGTTTACCGAGCCGGACCGCAGCGTCAATAAGCGGGGAAGAGCCGATTCAAAGGCGGCCAACGCAAACAGGAGGGACCGGGTTTATCGCGCCGTGTCGGATGGAGGAGGACGAGCAGGACGGAAGAACCGAGGGCTAAATAAAAAACCTATCAAAACATGACAGTGTTATGCATGTGGAGGGGGAGGAAAGGAGCAGAGGCCGGGACAACGTTTGAGAAGATTCAGGCCACCTCTGCCTGTCCACGTTTACACTCTGTTTTCAGTCGTGTATTCAAATAACTTGGGTAACATTGAATAAACAAAGTATTTCTAGATATTGGTTGACATGGTAGAGGTAGTAATGACGATATTAGTTCATGTATGTATGTATACCGTATTTTCCACACTATAAAGCGCACTCAAAAAACGACTTTATAATCCAGTGCGACTTATATATGGTTTAATTCTGGTCGTGCTTACTGACCTTGAAGCGATTTTGTGTGGTGCATGTTTTGTTTCGCTCAATGCGCCTTGTAATCCGGTGCGACTTATATATGTTTTTTTTCTAGTTGTGCTCACTGACCTCAAAGCGATTTTGTGTGGTGCACGTTTTGTTTCGCTTAATGCGCCTCATAGTCTGAAAAATATATGAAAAATGATCTAAAATAAACCATTCATTGACAGTGCGCCTTATAGTACGGAGAATACGGTAACCCGATCTTTGCACTTCTTAGCTTATTGGTTGTCGGCCTTAATTCTCCAGCACAGGCCGATATTTAGTTCTGCCGTCAAAAAACGACACATAACGCTTTAGTGTAAAGACTGTGCACGAAATGTAAAGTTCTATATTAGGTTTGTGCAGAAAAAGAAAATGGCCCAAAATGATTTTCCATCGGTTTCTCTGGATTCTACACCATCTGTATCCGCTCGAGTAGATATGATCAAGCGGTTAAACATGGTGAGGGTAAAAGTAGAAGTAGCAGAAGAAGTAGTAGTAATGATAATAGTAGAATAGGAAATATGGATGTGCTAAAGTATTGATATAAAGATACACCGTGATACTTGATATGGTGTTACAATATAGATCTCTTTGGCTGCAGCATCGCTCTATTGCCACGAGTATTTTTTGCAATACATTGACGTATTCACTGTTTTGATGATTAAAATGGGTTTAAAATGGTGTTTTGGATTCCGATATTCCATATTGTTGAGGATTGTGGTTCAACAGAGAAGAAATACTGGTGTTAAAATGTATTTGTGTTTAAAAAATAGAGATATATCGCAGAATAATACGTGTGATGCACTGATATTATCCAAACGTGAGCCTAAAGTAACTAAAGTAACAATCCAGATCATGAGCTCTTAAAGGATTTCCAGATATGATGGAGTTGGTAGACGTAAGAGTAGTAGTAGCTGTAGTGCTAACGATGATAGAACATTATATAAGTAAGTTAACGTTGTAATCGCTTTTCCTAATTCAACACGTCGAGAGCTTTTTCTTTGACGATATTTCAAATCGATGCACTTCTTCCCCCTCCGTGCTTCCGAGCCGATCCACCCCGGGGCTTCTGGAGGACACGCTCTGACATCCTCGTAAACACTTTTAAGAAGCCAACGGAAACGTCACGCGCCGGCGACAGGGAAAACGCCGAAGACTTTCCCCAAACGCGACGCGTCCATCTCCCTCCGTCGCACAGGTTCACGCGAGGACACTTCATCAAGCCCGTCCAATTGTTGTTCTGGGCACGGCTCTTTTTCGACCGCGCTGGGGAACTATGTGGAGCTCGCAGGGTTTCAGGGCGATGAGAACGAGCATCTGGAACAGGCATCTTCACCTCCCCGAGCACTCGAACGCTCCGCTTCAAGTTCAAATGTGCAACCACTGAAAAAACATGCACACTTTTCTTCCTCAAATCTCCTGTTTGAGATCATCCGTCCGGAGGGCTTTGTTGGACAGAACGGCTGTTGCATGACATGGGAGAGCGAGGCTAGGGACATTCGGCAATCGGTGGAGGTCGGGAAGTGAACCCATGACAACAGGGAGGTCGTAAACATACTGCGTGGGGTTTAAGGTACTTTTAATGCAGGGAAAAAAACGAATGGAGCTGGAGGTAATATTCCAGAACCTGTTTGTCTGGAAAATAAGGTATTAAATGGTCAAAAATATGGGTTAAACTGGGACAAAACCCAGACTAAACTTGGACTACACCAGGGCTAAACCAGGACTAGAACAAGACCAAACCAAGTCTACACCAGGACAATTCTGGGCTCAATCCAGGACAAAAGGGAACGAAATATAATTATTGCAAAAACATAAACTACAGGATCTACACTTTGACTCAGAACTGTAAACAAGTTATTTTTGCCTAAGTAACTTTTTCATAATTGTACTTCTGTGAAAGTTCACGTTTCTCTTGCCACTGTGAGTAAGTCTTACAAAAACATTATGTCGTTCATATTAAATGAACCGAACATTTATTTCCTTCAGATATGATTTAGTTTTTCTCATTTTTGCAGTCGCTCCAGATCACATTTTGTGCATTACTTAACGTTTTGTCTTTCCAATTACACATTTCTTTACTTACTAATTACAAACAGATGTTACCCAGACAGTTCCTCATAGTCTACTTCCTCAAAATACCTTTTTTTTAAACTTTTAATTTCTTGGACCGCTCTCATGTACTTCTTTTATTTCTATTACTTGATTACACTTTTTGCCCACACTGCATACCACAAGCCGTGCACATAATGGAACTACTGAATCTACTTCTTCAAAAATATTTTTTTTGTTGAATTAGGTCTAAATGGACATTGCAAATAAAGTAATATAGTCAGATTTTGGATTTTTCTTTCAATTAAACCAGGGGTGTCCAAACATGTTTCACTGAGGGCCATATTTTGAATCCTCTATCGAGCAGAGGGCCACACACAACCCGACAATGTTGAATTTATCAATTGACAACGTGGATCATTTGAAATTTTGCAGTTGATAAGCTATAATAAGTCTAGGAACACCTTTAATAAGTCTTGGAGCATTATTAGGGTGGTATATCATAAAAATGCTTGAATATTTCCAATTTTACAGTAAAAAAGTACTACTCTTTGTTGTTTGGTCCAACTTAGCAGGAAGCCGGGCCGTAGTTTGGACATGTCTGAATCAAACCTTTGCATTGACAGTAAAATGCATAACACCTTGACCTACAAAGCCGCGCGTCCCTCTCAAACATCTGCACTGCATCCAGACATTAGGCACGCGCAATGAGAGAGCAGCAGAGGATGATGATAATGATCCTCCTCCAGCAGCAGGAGCAGGAGCAGTAGCAGCAGCAGGAGCAGCAGCAGGAGCAGCAGCAGCAGGAGCAGCAGCAGCAGCAGGAGCAGGAGCAGGAGCAGCAGCAGCAGGAGCAGCAGCAGGAGCAGAAGCAGGAGCAGGAGCAGGAGCAGGAGCAGCAGCAGCAGGAGCAGGAGCAGCAGCAGCAGGAGCAGCAGCAGGAGCAGAAGCAGGAGCAGGAGCAGGAGCAGCAGCAGCAGCAGCAGCAGCAGGAGCAGGAGCAGCAGGAGCAGGAGCAGCAGCAGGAGCAGGAGCAGGAGCTGGAGCAGGAGCAGCAGCAGCAGGAGCAGGAGCAGCAGCAGAAGCAGGAGCAGGAGCAGGAGCAGCAGCAGAAGCAGGAGCAGGAGCAGCAGCAGCAGGAGCAGCAGCAGGAGCAGGAGCAGCAGCAGCAGGAGCAGCAGCAGCAGGAGCAGGAGCAGCAGCAGCAGGAGCAGAAGCAGGAGCAGGAGCAGGAGCAGGAGCAGGAGCAGCAGCAGGAGCAGAAGCAGGAGCAGGAGCAGCAGGAGCAGCAGCAGGAGCAGAAGCAGGAGCAGGAGCAGAAGCAGGAGCAGCAGGAGCAGCTTCATGGTACAGACACGCAGCTCAGTGAGGGCGGAATGCTAATGATAGTGAGCGCGCCGGGCTGAACATCTGCAGCTCCGCCGCGCCTCTCTCCCGGGCTCCCGGAGGTGTGAGGCGCGCAGAGGCACTCAAAGGGCGGACCGTGAGCAAACTACCACATTTCTCACGTTTCTGTGTACTTTCGTAACCAACAGGGAGTCGGGTGTTGGTGGTTGGAAAACGTGTGGAAAGCAATCAATAAAAGCTACACACAAAAAAACAACAACTGCAGAGTCTTATGTTTAATTACCTGGGTCGTGGAAAGGCACCAGGGCAAAGTTGTACAGGGGCCGCTTGGGTCGGTTCAGGGACGTCTCCAGGATCTTGGACGCGCCCTCGATGACTTGGACCAGGTCGTCGTACATGGAGCCGGTCACGTCGAACACGAAGGCCAGCGTGGATGCTCCCTCCGGGACGCTGTCCTCCTGGGCCGCTGCGTCCTGCCCCGCGACGAGTGGCACTGACAGGGCGACGCACAGCCACGCCAGCGCAGTGCCCATAACTCCAACTAAATATATATAAATGTGCACACTTCACACTTGGAGAGTAAAGTGCTTTCTTCTTTTAAAGACTTTCAAGAGGAATCTCGCGCTGGAGGCTGGAGGACCATGGAGAACACGCAGAATAACTCACGCAACTCAAGTGCGCGCGCGCCTGTAAGAGCGTGGATCGCGTGTGGAGAGGTCCCGGAGAAGTGTGGGGTCCTCGCAGCTCTGAGCCGTGTCCCGGTGTGAGCAGAGGGGTTTTTTTTTTGTTTTTTTTTTGTGCAGAGTCAGGCCCACCTCGTTCAGCTGCTCTGTCACACAAAGACCACCTCTCAGCTGGGGACGCGCACAACTGCCTCCAAGGCGCAGACCGGAGCGCGGCGTTGATTGGACCGCAGCCGCTTTTCTTTCTTTCTTCTTTCTCTTTTTGGGACTTCACCACACGCTTTGAAATGAATTCTGCAAATCACTCAACGTTGCAAACTTCTTACATTTACGACACGCAGCGGCACGCATCTGGAGTTTGTTGACGTGATTAAAGCCGTGTGGTGGACAGAGGGGCCAATTAGCGCTCTGGGACAAGGGACGACGACGTAAACCTGCAACATTCCTCACTAGATCATAACTTGTGAGGAATCTTTTCCCCCCAAACACGTCATAATGTTCCTGTGGCTCAGGTTTCTAACAATCCCACCTTCAAAAAACACCAATGACAGACTGAGGACTCCTCTACTGGACAATATTTCCTTTTTCATTTAACTGGATGCTTTTATTTCACTGCATTTCTTACTCTCTGTGTCACGTGTCTTGCTCTGTGTTGTATTTGTTTAATTTTGAAATATTGAAAAAGAAAAATGCCCACACTTTTTGCCCCCTAACACAATAAAATAACACAATAACACCGACAGCACCATCCACGCTACGCTTGTCACGTCAGTTGCGTCTGTTGCGTCAGTTACGTCATTTACGTCACTTTTCTCGCGCAGACGTTCCGCCACGTGCTCGTCCCTATCCAGAGATGCCGTTGCTTTGCGTGCAATGTTCCACGGTATGGCATTAAACTCATCTCCACGGAGACATGCGGGTACCAAGTTACAGGTTAGCTCTGTGGAGAGGCGAGCGCGCTCACAGTGAGAATTCATGTTTTTCCAAGGTATTTCTGAGGTAACGGGAGATGGATCACTTTAATGCCATACAGTGGAATATTCCGGGCAAAGCATCTCCATGGAGACAAGCAGGTGGTGGACCCTTAAACCAGAAATGTAATCCTGCAGTGGACAAAGACTGTGTTAAAAATCAAACATCACTGACTAAGTAGTTGCTCTCAGTTGTTTTAAAAGAACAAGCTGCAGAATCTACTCAAGCAAAGTTCTGTTTCAAGTTGAAAGTAAGCTCTCTACGGCCACCTACAGGCAGCACTATGAAGCTACAAGATTAAACGATCCAGAAAGCGTCATTTAAGGCAGGCATGTCCAAACTAGTGCCCGGGGGCCAAATGCGGATTGTCTGTGGTCCGTAAAGGTGAAAAAAGTTTGGACACCCCTGATTTAAGGTGAGCCTGAGCTGATGGTCAGGCAAAGGTCTGCAAATACAAATGTAAGTGTGTGTTACTAAAATAATAAAGTTTAAGGCCTACAACTTGGCACAATCCTATGAGCTGCACATTATATTACACTACATAGATCATGGTGCAGGCTGATCAAAATGACACACTGTTATACAACCTCTAAGCAAAATATTTTTTGAGCCGATATATAAATAGAGGCTGAAAATACTCACTGCTAAAACATTTATTCACCTGAAATCTGTTTCTTAACGCCCACACAAAATGAGATGTGTTTTTGATTGATTAAACTGCACATGCTGTAGGTGCAGAAGAACCTTTATTTGTCACACAGTTTGCACATTCAAGTGTTGCAACGCAAAGTTCAAGAACAGCAGAGGAGTAGAAATAGCAAATCCAGCCAACCTTAAACACTGGGCCCCTTGTGGCTCCCTATATGGGCTTACGTGGGCTTCTAATATGGGCCCTAAGTGGGTTTGTCCACGGGCTCCATGTAGAGCCTACATAACATCTAAATGGGGACACAATCAAAATGTAGATACATTATAATAAAATAATGAATAATAAATAATAAAATTAATAAATCAAGTAAATATAAATAAAATGAATAAAATGAATAAAATGAATAAAATGAATAAAATGAATAAAATGAAAATATATGCGTAAGGTTTCTTCACTATGCACAATACGTGGTTCTGATATGGTTATTTTTGGTTATATATAACCAGTGTTTCAGAGTGATAAAAATCTACCATTACCAGCAAGTAAATAGGAAATAAAAAAGAAGAAAGTAAAACATTCAGACAAAGGGGAAAATCCCATTAGGCTTTACTGAACAGAAAACAAATCACGGCACATCGATTGGTTCAGGTCTGTGTAGTGGCTTTTAAGTGTCACTAGAGAGAGATGTTCCTCCACTGTTTATGAGCTCTTCACACAGACAGTGTGCACACCTAAGCATTTGAATAATATTAACCTGTCTGTATCTAATACATTTATGGTGATACAGATAGACTTTACTGCACAAAAAAAGACAATTGACTTATTTCTTTATTGTGTAGATGAAGTCACGGAAACATTCAAATCCGAGTCCAGACCTCAGTGACCAAAACACACTCCTGTGAGGCAGGATCAGGTCAGCTTTGCATGACATACAAATCTTAGCTCCCCCACCAGGCCTGTTCTGGTCACGTACACTGATGATTACACAACACTTCTGCGTAAAAAGACTCTTCTCCAAATTGAAATAACAAGCCTATACGTGCAACAAGCTCAAACAGGAGCAAATCAAAGTGAACACTGCGCAATAGTTGTTTTAAGCACCTGACTGTCAGTCTTGTCTTAGTTGTTTTAAGCACCTGACTGTCAGTCTTGTCTTAGTTGTTTCATGCACTTGACTGTCAGTCGTGTTTTATACTCGTGATCTGTGGCTGACTCATCTGTGATTTGTGGAAGTGTTGAAATGGTTTACTTCTACTGAGAAATGTGAGAAACTGTTCTGAAATATGGGTCAAAAATGTGCATTTGACTTTGCAGAATACAGACGTAGACTAGGGATGTCAAGTTTATTCAGTTATCAAAAATAATAATGTTAATCATAGGGATGATAATATGATCATAATACTCATCAGAATCATCATATGGATGATAATAATAATAATCACCTATAACACCTAATGATGTATTGCAAAGAAATGTATAGTTAAATTGTCTTCAGTTATCGTTGCTATTAAGGGAATGGACTGGTTTGGTTGTGACCCTTTGGAAGTCAAAAATCTAACTAAACAAATGTCAGCACCCTTCACCGGCCCCTGAGGGCCAAGTGTTACCACATGGGAATCCCTGCCTCAACTCTTAATCCAGGCAGTTTTATTTCATAAAGCTCATAAAGGAGCGTAATGTTGCGTATTAGAGTCTATGAATTAATGGAAAATAAGGACTTAATAGTTGTCGTGGTAATGCAATAATAATGGAAAACATCAGAATCACAAGAACAGAATCCTGGTGTTTCTTCTCAGTGAAGCTTAAATGTATTATTGTGACAGTTCTTTTTATACTCCTTTTATACGCGTTCTTTTAAGTCTCTTTAAAGTCTATTTCACAAGATGTGACCCACTTTTGGGGTCTATTTTAGTGTTGTTTTATCTCACTTTATTTATATATTTTCCATTTTTGTTTTTCATATCTCTCTAAGACTATTTTGGTAATTTTATGACTATTTTTGGTGGCTATTGTGTTATAAGTAACTATAAAAGTAATATTCTATTTGGCATGAAATGCAACCCGAGGATTTGATGACCCGAATTATCCTTCAATTATCCTTTCTCACGTTAGAATTATGGAGGACTGAACAGGAAACAGCAGGACAGTAACAGGACAGTAACAGGACAGTAACAGGACAGTAACGGGACAGTAATAAGACAGTAACAGGACGACAACAGGACAGTAACAGGACAGTAATAAGACAGTAACAGGACAGTAACAGGACGACAACAGGACAGTAACAGGACAGTAATAAGACAGTAACAGGACAACAACAGGACAGTAACAGGACGACAACAGGACAGTAACAGGACAGTAATAAGACAGTAACAGGACAGTAACAGGACGACAACAGGACAGTAACAGGACAGTAATAAGACAGTAACAGGACAACAACAGGACAGTAACAGGACAGTAATAAGACAGTAACAGGACAGTAATAAGACAGTAACAGGACAGTAATAAGACAGCAACAGGACAGTAATAAGACAGTAACAGGACAGTAATAAGACAGTAACAGGACGACAACAGGACAGTAATAAGTCAGTAACAGGACAGTAATAAGACAGTAACAGGACAACAACAGGACATTAATAGGAGAGTAACAGGGCAGTTACATGACCGTAACGGGACAGTTATAGGACAGTAACAGGACAGTTACAGGACAATGAAGGACAGTTACAGCAGGACAGTAACAGGACAATAAAAGGACAGTAACAAGACTGCAACAGGATAGTAAAAGTACAGTAACAGGACATTAACAGGACAGTAACAGGACAATAACAGAAGTGTTACTGGACCAATACAGTTCACTGATAACAATTCACCAAGGAAAAAACTATTTTGGTTGCAATTAAATTTGAAGTTACATCTTTATAAAATCAGGATTAAGAAGTGACAGAATATTTAACACACATCCAGGAGCATTTTCTGGAGGTTTATCCTTTACTGTTGGTATTTTTTATTTTTAAAACAGGCATTTTGTTGTTTGCGGAGCATGTTCTGTTACCTCAACTGAACTGCACTCTTTGTGGTTTAATAATTGCAACAATAAAGATAAGATATTCCTTTATTGTCAATTGCAATAAAGTCGTGGAGAGGCAGAATTGCCCACAATAAGATTGTTTGTCAAGGTGTTTTCATCAGTACAAACATCTGAAGTGAATAAATGCAAAACAAATACATTTAATGCAATTAAAATGAAAAGTTACACACTGCATCTTTAATGATGTAGAAATATTGACATGATACACAAACATGAGATTGTAATATAATATTTCATTGGTTGCATTTGTAATTAAAGCATTTTCAAGATGTTGTTTAACAGCTGAAAATATATTTTTTTCTATTGTCTCTGAGAAGCTGTTAACGACTTTCACACATGCAAATTAACACAGTCACTCACATTGATTTACTGCCATTCATAAATTCACCAGCTTTGTGAGGCAATATTCCCTCAATCTAAGCCTCTAGGCAAGAAGACAGCATAAGTATGACATGCATTCATATAATATTCATAGTTTGAGTATTTCTCTGAACAAACCGGTGTAGTTGGTTCATGCAGTGTTCAAAAAACGCTTGTGATGCTTGACACGTGAAACCTGTTCATCATATTGAGTGATCCCAATTAGATTTTATTTTGTGTTATTAGAAAGAAACACATTTGGGCTCAATATTAATTTACTAAACATAAACTATAAAGACTTTTAGTTAGGGACAAAATGTCAAATTTCTTCCTCCAAAGTCTAATCTCTCCACCACCGCCTGTATTAGCTGAATTAAAAAGCCCCGAGCGGATCATTGGCGATTTGAAATGATTGAATGTTGATCTGGATATTACTAATTGCTTGTCAAAAGTACAGTTGAAGAGCGTCATTACAGTTTCAGGCACGAACCAGCCACTTGGAACGTCACAAAAAGTGTTACATAACAATTTCAAAGTCAGTATCTGGAAGCCATAGTTAGCATTATATAATCTTCATCAGGTTAAAATGTTTTTTGTTTTACATATACAGTAGAAATAATCATTTGACTGGTCGACTAATCCAAAAATAATCACTCAATTGATTTCTAATGGTTAGTTGCAGTACCTTTTATGCAATAGTGACACACGTTTTTAAATGACACGTCTCACATTTACACATAGAATAGATAGACGTGAGCTTGTCTAGACAGAAACAGGGTTAGACCTGAAGGTAGAACAAACAAGTATCGTATTTTCCGAACTGTAAGTCGCACCTTTTTTCATAGTTTTGGCCGGGGGTGCGACTTGTACTCCAGAGCGACTTATGTGTGATATTATTTGTTATTTTCACACTGGCAACAGCAAGAGGGCGCTCTAGGCTCTAAGTGACGCAGAAGAAGAATTTGCACTTCCTCTACCTCTGGAGTTTGTGGAGTTGTTTAGAAGTGACACAGAGGAAGAAGAATTCAATGGATTTAGTGATTTGGGGTAATACTGATGCTTTGGTAAACTTGTTAGCATGTTCTTTATGCTATAGTTATCTGAATAACTGTTAATATGTTACGTTAACATACCAGACACTTACCACAGTTCTGTCTGTGCGTCACGTAGCTGAAGGTGTTAGCATACGTACACCTATTCACCATGTTCTCTAATCTCAGGGTTCAGAGTAAGGATTTTCACTTGTATAGCGGTGCTGCTATACAATCCGCAATTTTTTTCAAATTTGTATAGAAATTTGATAATAGCATAGCAATTATCAAATTGATGTGCAATTCTGTCGTATGTGCAATTGCTGTTGGAATTCATGTGCAATTCATGTGCAATTACTGTGAAATTCATGTGCAATCTATGTGCGTCGTGACACATATTCATGTGCAATTACTGTCGGGATCACATGCAATGGTATTTATGTATTTATTTATTTGTCTATGGGAGTTTTTATTTATTTATAGGAGATCTTCTACTGAAAGTGTTTTTCAGTCTTCCTATAAGTGATCTGTTCTTCTGTATCTACCTCTGTATCTACCTGCGTTGCACCAATGAAATTTCCCCATGTGGGACAATAAAGGAATATCTTATCTTATCTTAAAACACAAAAGTAACTAACAATCAATATTTTCCATTGATGTAACAAGATTATTTATTTCAAATGTATTTGTAAATATTCTATTTTTTTTTTTTTAAAAACTCTTAACAAATGAACTTTTGAACACTTCATTTTTTTCTAAATAAAATAGAAAACTTGCAAATAAAATTATTTGTTGAACAAATTAATTAACGCCAAGTCAGATGGTCTTATTTACAACTTTCTTCCATATCATCATCATCAGATGACTATTTGCATGAGTCTCATTTACATATTAATTGTCTTTACACTCACAAGTTACATATCACCACCAGAGTCGTCATGACGATGAGCTGTTTGTATCAGAATGACTCTTACACACACAACACGTTTTGGTTTTGTCCTGGACATGAGTGAGTTTGACCCTTTGAATTCCACATCCTCGGGGTGAAACGGGAGCGCGGAGGCGACGAGGGGTTTTACGAGCGCCGCGTCTCACTGATCTCACAATATCTACATGTTACACAATATCTACATGTTACACAATATCTACATGCTACACAATATCTACATGTTACACATAGTTATGTGTGAGAACGGGAACATGCATAACTATGTGTAACACATAACTAGGTGAGATCAGCGGGACGCGGCGCTCGTAAAGCGCCTCCGCGCGCTGCCGCGGCTCCTCCAGCTCAGCAGTTTTCACACGCGCGATCTGTGACAGCCGCGGGACCCGTCAAGTGTGTCATGCTGTTATTGACGAGCGATTGACGAGTGATCAGTGCTTTTAGGCGCTTTGGTTATACAATTAAATACACATTTTTGTATCGCAAAAGCTGCGATACAAAAGCACTTTTATCTGACGAATGCATCGCATTTGAGAGAAATTGCGTCGCATTTTGCGATGCGATACCGCTTATTCTGAACCCTGGACTTATATATGTTTTTTCTTCTCCATTATGCATTTTTTTGGCTGGTGCAACTTTTATTTCGGGGAAAAAACGGTAATGTAGCAAATACCGTTTCTGTGTCTGTAAAGAAATACACATGACACCATAAATATTAAATTCATTCTAAAGACTTCACATGACTTCTTTTGACAGGTGACGGTTAAATATGTGGAATAAGACGGCAGTCAAAGATCATTTCAGGCTGAACTCACTCTATTATTATGTATTCCGAGGTAACAGTGAGTGTCATTTACTGCACAAAACAGTTGCAGAAGGTGTTTTTACGAGGCTGGAATAAAATAAAAACTGCTGCCTGTGTTTAAAGAGGGGAAACCCGACTCTGACGTGTCGCAGCATTTACAGCATCTGATTCTTTTTCTTTTAAAGGTGCCATAACATGCTTTTATGAGAGAGGGGGGATGATGACGCGTGCTTGCCCTTATGACGCAGTCTTGCCCCACCGCCCGTCAGTTTGGAGATTGGAGGAAAGGAGATAGTCTGTAATATAGCTAAACACTGCGGGAATCAATCAAAAAAACACTCTGGGTACATATATGAAGCACAAATAACGATGTAAGAAGGTTAAAAGTTCTGAAAAGTCGATTTTGCATGTTATGGGACCTTTAACACACGTATGGTTCATTCACAGACTCACCTCAGCCAGAAGATCCCGGAGAACAGGTTGTGGAATGGGAGATTAATTAATTAATTTATTTTATTATGTCGTAAAGTGCTTTGGCATCACTCACGTCGTCACGGTTGAACAATGGCACCACTTTCTCAAACTGTTTTGTTTTTATTTACGCTGCCGGACGGAAGAGGTCGAACTTTGTGACAGTTTTTGTTTAATGTGTACAGGCCCAGTAGATATGAACAAATATGGATAATAAGCCACATTATTTTGCTGTGCTACATAGTACATTTCAACCTCCCATTTTGTGCCAATACTTTGTCGTCTGAAGGAGCTACACTTTAAATTTAAACACTGTTTGTCTTTCTGTTGAGTTCATTATTCTCCAGAAAGCCTCAGATGTTTCTAGATTAGCGCCCCATGCTGTGTGTGCTCCATGCTTTATGCTTTTGGCTCCTGACCTCAGGGGCCACGCCTCTGCTGCACATGTGTTTTGCTTTGCCTGGCTGATACGCTCTAAATAAGTTGCTGAGCGCAGACTGATAAGGCAGGCACGCAGCAATGTGTCCCAAACAAGCAGCACATGACTCGCTGCCAGGCTGAGGACGTCATTTATGATACTTAAAGGTGCATTATTATGACTTTTATGAGATGTCTTGATAACGTGTTTGGGCTGAGCAATATAAACACTGAATCGTAATTTAATCTCTGTGAAATGATTCAACATTTCTCTATTTAATGCCGCTGTCTGCTTCTTATTGGCCAGCCTCTGTAAGAGTGTAAGAGTAAGTGAGCACTGGATTTAACCAATCACAGTGAAGTGTGGACTTTCAGAAGAAGCAGATGACTTTATACACCTCTTAAAGTCAAATGAAAAACAATACAAACATTACATTAATAGAAATCCTGATATTGCTCCAAGAAGCATGTGATATGCCTTATCGCACACCCCTAAGTGTGTGGTATCGCCCCTCCACAGATCTGACCTTGGTCTGGGGACTTCACCTGCTTGTCTCCATGGAGATAGATACATTTAAAGCCATATTATGGAACATTACAAGCAAAGCAATAACATTTCCATGATGCAAGAAGGATGCGGGCACCTTTACACAATACCTGTTTACACTGGTACAAGGTTTTTTTTATTAATCATTATCTAGAACCATAAAACTAAAATAACATCCATAAATTCCATAAAGATTCTGCAGCTGGGCTCTGCCAGGATTCAGCAGACAACAACACTGTAAGTAAAATATGACTAAGTATGATAAAGGCATGCAAAAAATAAAAAAGGTATAAATAAAAATTAACTTATTTATATTAATACAAATTGAAAAGTGTTTATACCAGATAACACCCAAGTATTTTCTGTCTATATCTGACACTTTAGTCATACTCTTCAGCGGTACACAGCCCGACTTGCATGTCCTGTTTGGGAGGAGATGGAGGAGCTGGTCCAGCAGATAAAATCCCGGGTTTTACCAGCGCTCACCTATCCAAAGTCGTCCTGTTGTGGTGACCACGGCTCCTCTGGCCATCGCAGGCGCACAGAGCCCGTCCTGATCCCAGAGTGTTCGGTCCATTGTGTCTCTCATAAACAGTGGGCGCTGTTCAAGGGGTAACCACGCGAATACCAGCGCTTGTGTACAATTATGCCCCTTCTCTCTCTGCCCTGTAGTGACCTTCACGGGCAGTTTGGCGGCGTGCACAGTCAGGGCTGGGACATGTTGATATGGTCATGAGTTTATTATGGCAAGTTATCATTAATGTGCCAAAAGAGGCTTGTAATTGTTTGAATTCAGATTCAAGAATGGCAGGAGAAAGATAATAGACTGTAAAATGAACCATAAAAATGCAGAAATATCAGTATATTCCCTAAAATGGCAAGTCTTGTTTACTTTTATGATTCAAATGTTGTTGTATTTGTTTTGTTTTACTCTTATCTAACTGTTAAATAATACTTGATACTTAAATCCTATCTCCAAAACAATAAAAGCGTTTTGTTTTTCTAAATAAATCTCCCAAGGCTTGTGTATTGTGTAAAGTAAAATGTACTCTGTATCTGTAATATTGTTTTATTTGCTATTTATTTACAGTATATTGTGTGTTTCTTATCTATGAACTATACATTTGCCCACTGCGTACTGATTAAAGATGAATAAAAAGAAATATTGAAACAGAAACTTTAATATACAAATAATTCAAGTAAGACTAATCATCACATTTCTTTCTGTAACTGAAGCTTCCATCCGTGTTTCAGGGCAGCTGCGGCTACAGAAGAACCTTTCGTTTCCCCATTTGCTCAAACGCAGTTCCTTTTCTCTCTCAGTTTCTCAAACCTGGGAAAGTCTGTCAAGTCTAAGAGAGTAAAAATAGCATTGGGTTCGTGCGGAATGGCCTTTCCCCATTAATATGTCGAGCCAATTCAAAGGCTCCAGAAAGAAACGATTTACAAATAAACAGAACTAAACCGGGACTAGAACAGGACCAAATCGGGACTAGAACAGGACCAAAGTGGGACTAGAACAGGACCAAAGTGGGACTAGAACAGGACCAAAGCAGAACTAGAACAGGACCAAACCAGGACTAGAACAGGACCAAAGTGGGACTAGAACAGGACCAAAGTGGGACTAGAACAGGACCAAATCGGGACTAGAACAGGACCAAATTGGGACTAGAACAGGACCAAAGCAGGACTAGAACAGGACCAAATCGGGACTAGAACAGGACCAAAGTGGGCCTAGAACAGGACCAAAGTGGGACTAGAACAGGACCAAATCGGGACTAGAACAGGACCAAATCGGGACTAGAACAGAACCAAACCAGGACTAGAACAGGACCAAATCGGGACTAGAACAGGACCAAACCAGGACTAGAACAGGACCAAATCGGGACTAGAACAGGACCAAATCGGGACAAATCGGGACTAGAACAGGACCAAACCAGGACTAGAACAGGACCAAATCGGGACTAGAACAGGACCAAATCGGGACTAGAACAGGATCAAAGCAGGACTAGAACAGGACCAAACCGGGTCTACATCGGGAAAAAAGCGGGACTAGAACAGGACCAAAGAGGGAATAGAACAGGACCAAACCCGGTCTACATCAGGACCAAATCGGGACTAGAACAGGACCAAACCAGGACTAGAACAGGACCAAAGTGGAACTAGAACAGGACTAAACCAGGACTAGAACAGGACCAAAGCGGGACTAGAACAGGACAAAAGCGGGACTAGAACAGGACCAAAGCGGGACTAAAACAGGACTAAAGTGGGACTAGAACAGGACCAAAGTGGGACTAGAACAGGACCAAAGTGGAACTAGAACAGGACCAAAGCAGGTCTTCATCAGGACCAAAGCAGGACTAGAACAGGATCAAATCGGGACTAGAACAGGACCAAACCAGGACTAGAACAGGACCAAACCGGGACTAGAACAGGACAAAACCAGGACTAGAACAGGACCAAACCGGGACTAGAACAGACAAAACCAGGTCTACATCAGGACCAAATCGTTCTCAAACGATTATCAAACCAGGACACAGCCGGAGAAGCAGAAAAAGGGTCTTCTTTGTGCACAGCTTCGATCACACACACTCCAGGTATAACTTGATGCCTCTTTTAAAACCTGAAGCTCCTGCACTTTACACAACCCCAGCTCCATACATCAGACTGTGGACGTTATTGTTTAGCAGCGTGCAACCTTATATTTAACCTTATATAACATGAAATGCCTATGACACCGGCGCATTCCTCCACTTCACCACCGTCCCATAACTGCTGGGACATAACTGTTTGTTCCCGGACTTCACCAGAACTGTGCGGTATGTACGTGCTCAAGAACAAGGTGCGAAGGGTCACGAGGTCACGAGGTCACGCGCCTGACACAAACGCACCGACCAATGAGCCGCAGTCTTGTTTGTCGCACTCGGGCTTTGAATGTTTCCACAGCAACCGTTACGCAACAGCAGGAAAAGAACACGTGTGGTTTTTATGGTCACGGGAGGTTTTCTTACCAGAGGATATTTCATTCAAACAGATGGGATATTGTACGGATTAAATAATACATAAAGGCTTTTAAATTGAGTGCGTCAGCGAAAGGAAATGAGGGAACATCAGAGTAAAGTGCACGTGACAGGGTTTCGTGTTTTTATAATTGTCACTTTGGTGGGACGGTGCATGTGGGAAATACTTATCGTAGTTTTATATCAGTCGAGTGGCAGAAACACATAGAAAATTACAGGAAGCAGCTGAGTCTTCAGTAAACAAATGTAATCAGGCACAAGGAAAAAAAAAACTTAATTCTGACAGTTTAAACATTCCTCAAAGAAAGAAAATGAGGTCTTATATTTTCAGTTTAGTCACATATTGAAGCTTGTGTAAATTAGACAAGCTTTGGGCCTTGTTTGCCCTTGGTTGCTAGGTGACGGTTATTTATAACGATGCTGCGTTTCAGTCGTGCTTGACGGTCGGAACACGTTGATCCAACTCAGATCATTTATTAATCTACAGCGGTGTTACGTACATTTGTGAGTTATGAATCAACCTTTGGAAGTGAATTTTAGGTTTTGTTGTTGTTAGCTCCATGGACTTTAGCCACATTAGCACAACAAAGTGTTTAACTGCAGAGGGACGGCGCAGGAGCAGGCTCACAGTCAGCCGGGACAGTAGACAGACTAAAGTAAAAATACACAGACACGGCCATGTTGGGGTTCTGAAATATTGCCCAGGTTTCCAAGTATGAATTCCCAGATGTATGTGTGACCAGGAAGTAAAATAAGAAGCATCACCAAAAGTATCAACCGGTAAATCAACCAAACTTTATTTAGAAGCACTAAAATAATAAGCAACATAACAAAAAATAATATATAAAGTGCTTTACAGATCGTTAAAACCAGTCTCACATGCCCTTCCACCGAATCTACATTGTAAAATACATGAGTGCAGATGAACCAGTTGAGAAAGTACCATCAGGAGCAGAGAATCAGTTGATTATTATTATTATTAATATTATTATGTATAAATTGTCATGAAGGTTAGTAAAGTATGAATGGGGAAACCTCAATAGGAAGTTTAAAGCTGTTAAGTCTTAATAGAACTGCTGTAAATAAGGTCACTTTTTGTTTGCTACTATTATTATTATTATTGTTATCTTATTTCATTTCTATTTATTTTTTTTATTTTACTTCTTATTAAGAATATAAGAGGTTTTGTATCTTATTTTATTTAAAAAAAAAAAAATACTTGTTATTAATAATATGAGAGGTTTTGTCAATAACAGTTTTGTTTATAAGAGTTTTTCTATTAAGAGTGTTTTTTCTTAAAGCTTTCTATAAGTTATCTTTTCGTTTACTTCTGTACCTACTGCGTTGCAACATTCAAATTTCCCCATTGTGTGTACAAATAAAGGCTTATCTTATCTTATCCTATCTTATCTTATTACACACCTTCATCCATGACTATTTATATTTCATCGCAGTAAAAGTACTACCTTCTCGTTCTCTCTGAATTCCACTTGGTTGACGCTTTAACTCGGAACACCGCAGCCGCCCGCACACTTCAGCAGCTCCTCTCTCTGCACGGGGGATTAATACATGATGCATAAACGCACTGAGTTTAATCCCCATAGGTTGAGATCAGCAGTGAACGTGTACTTTTTTCAAAGATGCAGTATGTTCCGGGCTGTACGCGGCTGCGGGGGAATCCAGGTCAGTCCCATGACTCCTCGCCCTCGACTGCTTCTCCTTTTCACTGCTCGGGTTAATCGAAGGTCTGCGGTCGGACTCAGCGAAACCGCAGAGGAGAGTTACTGTTTACACACACTTTCCACACAGTTCTTTGTACTTTCTTTGTACTTTACTCCTTCGCTTGAGTTGTCATCGGGTACTAGGTTTTGGGTCACATTGAGATAAGAGAAGCTGAATTTGTGGGGAAATTCCACTGTTGCAACACGGATTAGGCACAGAAGTGGTGTAATAAAAACAGATAACTTACTTAAAAACAATATATGGTATACCGTATTTTCTGGACTATAAGTCGCACCCGAGTATAAGTCGCACCAGCCAAAAAGTGCATAATAGAGAAGAAAAAACATATATAAGTTGCACTGGAGTGTGAAATGTGGTAAAAATAACAAATAATATCACATATAAGTCGCTCCGGAGTATAAGTATAAGTATATAAGTATAAATATAAGTAGTAGAAAAAGCTTCAGTTGTAGTCATCTGGACTCAGTTTGAAAAAATAGACGTTTCGACTCTCATCCAAGAGTCATTGTCAATAAAAGAATTTAGATCGAGAACTCCGATATTAATACTGTTCTGTGGTAAGACCCGTCCATTGGGAGGAGCCTTCCTGAAGTAGAAAGAGTTGTTTGTTTCAACAGAAACTCCCCCCTTGTATCTACCGAGCTAGCCTATTCAGAATCTTAATGGGCTATTAGAATCCTCTTTGTCTTTGTGAGACCCTGGCTCAACCACCCTGAGTACCTGATTAGCATCTGAATGTCCTCTACCTTTCCAGGGGTTCAGAATCCCATTATAAATAACAGGAAGATTAAACCTTAGCCCTCCATTTCTGTTTAAAGAAGGTCTTTCTTTTTTAACAAAAATAGCTTCCTTGACTCCTCTTTCAAACCATCTTTTCTCCCTGCTTAAAACCTTCACCTCACCGTCTTCAAACGAGTGATTAGAGGCTTCAAGGTGGAGATGCAATCTTCCTGTTATTTACAATGGGTTACTGAACCCCTGGAAAGGTAGAGGACCAGGACCAGGACATTTAGATGCTAATCAGGTACTCAGGGTGGTTGAGCCAGGGTCTCACAAAGACAAAGAGGATTCTAATAGCCCATTAAGATTCTGAATAGGCTAGCTCGGTAGATACAAGGGGGAGTTTCTGTTGAAACAAACAACTCTTTCTACTTCAGGAAGGCTCCTCCCAATGGGCGGGTCTTACCACAGAACAGTATTAATATCGGAGTTCTCGACCTAAATTCTGTTATTGACAATGACTCTTGGATGAGAGTCGAAACGTCTATTTTTTCAAACTGAGTCCAGATGACTACAACTGAAGCTTTTTCTACTATGGAACACGCCTGGACGAATGAGGGATTACACCGATATAAATATAAGTATAAGTCGCACCCCGGCCAAAACTATGAAAAAAGGTGTGACTTATAGTCTGGAAAACACAGGTACTTAAAAACAATATATGGTATAAATATAAGTTGAGGAAAAAAAATGCACTAAAAGAATGGAAAAAAACTTGATAAAACTGATATTTTCTTTTTTGAGTTTTTTTTTACGGGGATTTGTTTTATGGTGCACAACGTTTCATGGAGATGTTTTTTGAATGCTCCATGTTATTATTTATCTCTGTGGAGACGAGGAGAGGACAAAACCAGGCCAAGTTACAGGTCAGAGCTGTGGAGAGGCAACAGTGCGGAACAATTCAGGCAAAGCAGTCAAGCAGGCGATGAAATAGTGCACCTTTAATATGAGAGAGTAGAACATTATAAGTATGTTGTTATTATTCTTCAGAGGGGGAAAGACACTGGTCAATTCAGCGGTTTAGTTCCTGAAAATACTCGTTGTACAAGGTCACGAGCAGGTATTTCTGTGTGGAGTGCTGCGTTTTAAAATAACTTTTTCGATCTTTAACATTTTCTCATTCATTTGTGTCTTTTGTCACATTAGTTTGCGTACTTTTCCCATCAAGATCGATCAACAGTTAGAGATAAAACACATCGCTCACAGATGTAACCGTTACGTGACATTTCAATAACCTGATAACTCCAGAAATCAGACAATGATCATCTTACATAAATCGTAAACGCTTACGACGGAAATAAATCTTTTTCACGCAATTTCTTTCCTTTATAAAATGAGCTGCGACTCGATATTTGTTTATACAGTCACACTTTATATCATAGTAGAAAAAGATTCAGTTGTAGTCATCTGGATTCTTTAAAAAAAAAAAAGAAACAAAAAACAAAATACAAAATACAAAAAATACATTAAACAAATTTAAAATAAAAACAAAACTAAATTAAAAAAAATAGATGACTACAACTGAATCTTTTTCTACAAGGGAACACTGTATGAGGGATTAGACTGACACTATATATAACATATTTTTTTCTGAGCAACCATGCCATTAAAAGCAGAACAGTTAAGCATGCATTCTTCCTTTAATCCAGTATTGCTTCCTGTCACGCAGCACATTTCCTTGGCCTATGTAGCCTTTGTTCGCGTGCCTTTGATCCCATTCTACTGCGAGTGCCCGGCTCCTTCAGCAGCGGAGGAAGCGGGAGCCTGACAATGGAGAGTGGGCCATGAATAATGAACAAGGCGAGAAAGTGGGACGGACGAGGAGAACAGGAGACAAACGGCTTGGAGATGAACTAAGTGGGTTGATTTACATGACGCGTTATGCAATGTTTATTTCGGTATGAGGCATCTCCAACAAGCCGTGGTTCTCATGAAGACAACACAAGACAAACATGGATGGGGGAAAAAGGATGGTTCCCAAAACACACGAGAAACTGCAACGATGGCAAATATATGCAGAGTAGTGCGAGTAAAAAAAGCATGTAATAGTCGTAATTTGAGTTTGAGTCAGATTTATGTGTAAGATTAACCTGGGATTAGACAAATGCACAAAGCTGGAGGTCGCGAGATGATCTCAAGAAGTTATTTTAAAAGTATTGACACTATTGCTACTGAAAAGTCTGTGAACCCCTGATCTAAATCATATGAATAATTAAGGACTGGACGGACATTATAACTGACATACGCAGAATGGAAAAAATAACCACCGGACTCAACTTGAAAATAGACGAATTCAACAAACAATGGACAAAATGGGACTCGTTTTACCCAGCGCTTCATCTTTTTTATTTTTATTTTTTTATTTTGTATATTTTGTATTTTTTATTTTGTATATTTTTTATTTTGTATATTTATATATTTTGTATATTTATATATTTTGTATATTTATGTTTTTTTATTATTATTACATATTCCTCTTTACATAGGTCAGTTTGTTTTAGGTAAGTTTTTGATGCTGTTGATTTAAAAAAATAAATCGGAAAAAAAAGGAAAGTATTTTTGTGGTTATTAATCTCTCTTTTGCGGTTATTGTTCTCTCCTGACTCACATGTTGTACCGGACAGAATGTTTTGTTCGTTTTTAGGTCAAATAATGA
This sequence comes from Eucyclogobius newberryi, assembly GCF_026437365.1. Taxonomy (NCBI): domain Eukaryota; kingdom Metazoa; phylum Chordata; class Actinopteri; order Gobiiformes; family Gobiidae; genus Eucyclogobius; species Eucyclogobius newberryi. The sequence continues at coordinate 22,048,844 of NW_027316532.1, forward strand.
ACAAAAGACGTGTTGAATCTTCACCGTCATTACGTCAAACCAGCTTCTTTGTCATGTGTTGCTGCATCAAATTAAAACGGTGGTAATATTCCATGTTCAATAGCAAACTATTTCAATATTTGGTATGTTTTGTTATTATGAAAAGGATAAAATGGTATGATTTATGCATATAAAGTGTCTGTCATTATGTTTGGCTACTGCAAAACTACCAGGACCTTCAAAAAAGTTAAGGTGGTGCTGAAAAAAATCCGTACAGACAAAAATATATTTCTTTAGTTTATAAGTTTTGATGCTGATGGGTACAGGAAGTTGTGCAGTTTCACCACACACAAACAAATAAAACTTAATTTGTTCAAATTAATGGTATTTACTTTGATTTGTGCCACAGCAATAGTTCAAGTGCTGGGATTTTGGACGTATTTAATTCTCTAGCCATAAATATTTAACATATCTTCAGATGATACCTGTATTTTGTGAAAAACAGAACAAAAACGATCCTGTAGTGCAGCAACAAAAGGGAACAAATGCAGCTTTTCTTTCCGCAACCCATGTTTACTAGTACTTTTATTTCAACGTCAACCACCGTTACCAATATTCTACCCTGTCACTTTTCTCATGCGGTGTAAATTATGGGAAAAACCTGCCGTTCTCAAAACACATCTCCAAAGAAACTGGCATCTTCTCTGAGAGCACAACATCTCACTCAAAGGACAAGCAAGCAGTCCCATGCGAGCGCGCGTTTGTGTGGGTGTCTTCAGGACGTCCTCGTTTCATAAGCGTCCAGTGCTTGCCCCGTCCTTGAGGAATGTTTGACGGAATGTTTAGCTTATATAACGACATCTGCTCGCCTGAGAATTACCTTCGCTGGCGGAGAAATACATCAACAAGTTAAAGAATTGTGCAAAGTGATGCGACGCGGTCTCCAGACTTCGAATGGCCTGTGGGAAACGATTAACTTTGAGTGGAGCTTTGCTGGAGGGCTTTGAAAACAGTTTGGGTTAATAATGTACAACAGTAGAGGTTCGGTGGTTGTGCTTGAGGAAGTTAGGTTTTTTCCATGAATAGTCAGGATAAGTAAGAGTCGTACACATTCTGTAAAAAACAAAGAGCTCATTGTAGGAGAGTTGTTCATCTCGACTTGGAACAGCTTTGTGTAAAATGGCACAGACCAAACTGCTGTGGTCAGTCAATAGAAATAAATGTATTGTTTTGAAATCTGATACTTTACGTTCCACCGTATTGCATTTATTGAGTTACAGGTTATTTTTATTGCCTAAAAATACATTGAAAAAATGTAAATGTAAATAAAATAATAAATAAATAAAATACTTACAGACAGAGAACGATCAGGTTTTCAAGAGCAGGCTCAAAACCTTCTTTTTATCTCAGCATTTAATTCATATTTGTTATTTAATTTGTATTTATTTAATTTATCTATTTATTGTATCTATTCATCTAAATTTTTAGGCTTACTATTTTGTATTATTTAGGTTATCGTTTTTATGTTTTACTCTCAAATTAAGTCTTAGCTTTTAAACATATATATAGTTTTTATTTATTTTCATCCTTTTATCCTGGTGGGCCCCTGGTGGAGGTTTGGCGTCTCATCTCTCCTCTGGGCCCCTGGTGGAGGTTTGGCGTCTCATCTCTCCTCTGGGCCCCTGGTGGAGGTTTGGCGTCTCATCTCTCCTCTTGGCCCCTGGTGGAGGTTTGGCGTTTCATCTCTCCTCTTGGCCCCTGGTGGAGGTTTGGCGTCTCATCTCTCCTCTGGGCCCCTGGTGGAGGTTTGGCGTCTCATCTCTCCTCTGGGCCCCTGGTGGAGGTTTGGCGTCTCATCTCTCCTCTGGGCCCCTGGTGGAGGTTTGGCGTCTCATCTCTCCTCTTGGCCCCTGGTGGAGGTTTGGCGTCTCATCTCTCCTCTGGGCCCCTGGTGGAGGTTTGGCGTCTCATCTCTCCTCTGGGCCCCTGGTGGAGGTTTGGCGTCTCATCTCTCCTCTTGGCCCCTGGTGGAGGTTTGGCGTCTCATCTCTCCTCTGGGCCCCTGGTGGAGGTTTGGCGTCTCATCTCTCCTCTGGGCCCCTGGTGGAGGTTTGGCGTCTCATCTCTCCTCTTGGCCCCTGGTGGAGGTTTGGCGTCTCATCTCTCCTCTGGGCTCGGACAGGGACGTACGCATCCACAAGGTCAGAGCGGGCCTTTCACACGTGGCCTCGGTCGAAGCTCGTGTCGATACATCGTGAACAAGAGGAGGACATGAACGCGTGTAGTTAGGCCGCAGTTATTTTATTACTTGGTTTACAGATGTTTAATTGAAATATATTGAACAGGCGGACAAAATATAAATGTAATTTCAATTTCAGAAGATTTTTTCTTCATAAAACATGAATATAATAATTTAAGGAAATATTGCGACAGGCAGGAAAAATATAAATGTCAAAGAACACGTTTGATGAATTTGGCACCGAAGTCTCTAAGTACGAACAGCGGAGTTGACATTTCATCAGGGTCCACTTTGGAGGAGTCCAAAGGCTTCATCACTTTGGAGGAGGAGTCCAGAGGCTTCATCACTTTGGAGGAGTCCAAAGGCTTCATCACTTTGGAGGAGGAGTCCAGAGGCTTCATCACTTTGGAGGGGGAGTCCAGGAGGCTTCATCACTTTGGAGGAGTCCAGAGGCTTCATCACTTTGGAGGAGTCCAGAGGCTTCATCACTTTGGAGGAGTCCAGAGGCTTCATCACTTTGGAGGAGTCCAGAGGCTTCATCACTTTGGAGGAGGAGTCCAGGAGGCTTCATCACTTTGGAGGAGGAGTCCAGGAAGCTTCATCACTTTGGAGGAGTCCAGAGGCTTCATCACTTTGGAGGAGGAGTCCAGGAGGCTTCATCACTTTGGTGGAGAAGTCCAGGAAGCTTCATCACTTTGGAGGAGTCCAGAGGCTTCATCACTTTGGAGGAGGAGTCCAGGAGGCTTCATCACTTTGGAGGAGTCCAGAGGCTTCATCACTTTGGAGGAGGAGTCCAGGAGGCTTCATCACTTTGGAGGAGGAGTCCAGGAGGCTTCATCACTTTGGAGGAGTCCAGAGGCCTCATCACTTTGGAGGAGGAGTCCAGGAGGCTTCATCACTTTGGAGGAGTCCAGGAGGCTTCATCACTTTGGAGGAGTCCAGAGGCTTCATCACTTTGGAGGAGGAGTCCAGAGGCTTCATCACTTTGGAGGAGGAGTCCAGGAGGCTTCATCACTTTGGAGGAGTCCAGAGGCTTCATCACTTTGGAGGAGTCCAGAGGCTTCATCACTTTGGAGGAGGAGTCCAGGAGGCTTCATCACTTTGGAGGAGTCCAGAGGCTTCATCACTTTGGAGGAGTCCAGAGGCTTCATCACTTTGGAGGAGGAGTCCAGGAGGCTTCATCACTTTGGAGGAGTCCAGAGGCTTCATCACTTTGGAGGAGGAGTCCAGGAGGCTTCATCACTTTGGAGGAGTCCAGAGGCTTCATCACTTTGGAGGAGTCCAGAGGCTTCATCACTTTGGAGGAGTCCAGAGGCTTCATCACTTTGGAGGAGGAGTCCAGAGGCTTCATCACTTTGGAGGAGTCCAGAGGCTTCATCACTTTGGAGGAGTCCAGAGGCTTCATCACTTTGGAGGAGGAGTCCAGAGGCTTCATCACTTTGGAGGAGTCCAGAGGCTTCATCACTTTGGAGGAGTCCAGAGGCTTCATCACTTTGGAGGAGGAGTCCAGGAGGCTTCATCACTTTGGAGGAGTCCAGAGGCTTCATCACTTTGGAGGAGTCCAGAGGCTTCATCACTTTGGAGGAGGAGTCCAGAGGCTTCATCACTTTGGAGGAGTCCAAAGGCTTCATCACTTTGGACGAGGAGTCCAGAGGCTTCATCACTTTGGAGGAGGAGTCCAGGAGGCTTCATCACTTTGGAGGAGTCCAGAGGCTTCATCACTTTGGAGGAGTCCAGAGGCTTCATCACTTTGGAGGAGGAGTCCAGGAGGCTTCATCACTTTGGTGGAGGAGTCCAGAGGCTTCATCACTTTGGAGGAGTCCAGAGGCTTCATCACTTTGGAGGAGGAGTCCAGGAGGCTTCATCACTTTGGAGGAGTCCAGAGGCTTCATCACTTTGGAGGAGTCCAAAGGCTTCATCACTTTGGAGGAGGAGTCCAGAGGCTTCATCAATTTGGAGAAGGAGTCCAGAGGCTTCATCACTTTGGAGGAGTCCAGGAGGCTTCATCACTTTGGAGGAGTCCAGAGGCTTCATCACTTTGGAGGAGGAGTCCAGGAGGCTTCATCACTTTGGAAGAGGAGTCCAGGAAGCTTCATCACTTTGGAGGAGTCCAGAGGCTTCATCACTTTGGAGGAGGAGTCCAGGAGGCTTCATCACTTTGGAGGAGGAGTCCAGGAGGCTTCATCACTTTGGAGGAGGAGTCCAGGAGGCTTCATCACTTTGGAGGAGTCCAGAGGCTTCATCACTTTGGAGGAGGAGTCCAGGAGGCTTCATCACTTTGGAGGAGGAGTCCAGGAGGCTTCATCACTTTGGAGGAGTCCAGAGGCCTCATCACTTTGGAGGAGGAGTCCAGGAGGCTTCATCACTTTGGAGGAGTCCAGGAGGCTTCATTGCTTTGGAGGAGTCCAGAGGCTTCATCACTTTGGAGGAGGAGTCCAGAGGCTTCATCACTTTGGAGGAGGAGTCCAGGAGGCTTCATCACTTTGGAGGAGTCCAGAGGCTTCATCACTTTGGAGGAGGAGTCCAGGAGGCTTCATCACTTTGGAGGAGTCCAGAGGCTTCATCACTTTGGAGGAGTCCAGAGGCTTCATCACTTTGGAGGAGTCCAGAGGCTTCATCACTTTGGAGGAGGAGTCCAGAGGCTTCATCACTTTGGAGGAGTCCAGAGGCTTCATCACTTTGGAGGAGTCCAGAGGCTTCATCACTTTGGAGGAGGAGTCCAGAGGCTTCATCACTTTGGAGGAGGAGTCCAGAGGCTTCATCACTTTGGAGGAGGAGTCCAGGAGGCTTCATCACTTTGGAGGAGTCCAGAGGCTTCATCACTTTGGAGGAGTCCAGAGGCTTCATCACTTTGGAGGAGGAGTCCAGAGGCTTCATCACTTTGGAGGAGTCCAAAGGCTTCATCACTTTGGAGGAGGAGTCCAGAGGCTTCATCACTTTGGAGGAGGAGTCCAGGAGGCTTCATCACTTTGGAGGAGTCCAGAGGCTTCATCACTTTGGAGGAGTCCAGAGGCTTCATCACTTTGGAGGAGGAGTCCAGGAGGCTTCATCACTTTGGTGGAGGAGTCCAGAGGCTTCATCACTTTGGAGGAGGAGTCCAGGAGGCTTCATCACTTTGGAGGAGTCCAGAGGCTTCATCACTTTGGAGGAGTCCAAAGGCTTCATCACTTTGGAGGAGGAGTCCAAAGGCTTCATCACTTTGGAGGAGGAGTCCAGAGGCTTCATCACTTTGGAGAAGGAGTCCAGAGGCTTCATCACTTTGGACGAGGAGTCCAGGAGGCTTCATCACTTTGGAGGAGGAGTCCAGGAAGCTTCATCACTTTGGAGGAGTCCAGAGGCTTCATCACTTTGGAGGAGGAGTCCAGGAGGCTTCATCACTTTGGAGGAGGAGTCCAGAGGCTTCATCACTTTGGAGGAGGAGTCCAGGAGGCTTCATCACTTTGGAGGAGTCCAGAGGCTTCATCACTTTGGAGGAGTCCAGAGGCTTCATCACTTTGGAGGAGGAGTCCAGGAGGCTTCATCACTTTGGTGGAGGAGTCCAGAGGCTTCATCACTTTGGAGGAGTCCAGAGGCTTCATCACTTTGGAGGAGGAGTCCAGGAGGCTTCATCACTTTGGAGGAGTCCAGAGGCTTCATCACTTTGGAGGAGTCCAAAGGCTTCATCACTTTGGAGGAGGAGTCCAGAGGCTTCATCACTTTGGAGAAGGAGTCCAGAGGCTTTATCACTTTGGAGGAGGAGTCCAGGAGGCTTCATCACTTTGGAGGAGGAGTCCAGGAAGCTTCATCACTTTGGAGGAGTCCAGAGGCTTCATCACTTTGGAGGAGGAGTCCAGGAGGCTTCATCACTTTGGTGGAGGAGTCCAGGAAGCTTCATCACTTTGGAGGAGTCCAGAGGCTTCATCACTTTGGAGGAGGAGTCCAGGAGGCTTCATCACTTTGGAGGAGTCCAGAGGCTTCATCACTTTGGAGGAGGAGTCCAGGAGGCTTCATCACTTTGGAGGAGGAGTCCAGGAGGCTTCATCACTTTGGAGGAGTCCAGAGGCCTCATCACTTTGGAGGAGGAGTCCAGGAGGCTTCATCACTTTGGAGGAGTCCAGGAGGCTTCATCACTTTGGAGGAGTCCAGAGGCTTCATCACTTTGGAGGAGGAGTCCAGGAGGCTTCATCACTTTGGAGGAGTCCAGAGGCTTCATCACTTTGGAGGAGGAGTCCAGGAGGCTTCATCACTTTGGAGGAGTCCAGAGGCTTCATCACTTTGGAGGAGTCCAGAGGCTTCATCACTTTGGAGGAGGAGTCCAGAGGCTTCATCACTTTGGAGGAGTCCAGAGGCTTCATCACTTTGGAGGAGTCCAGAGGCTTCATCACTTTGGAGGAGGAGTCCAGAGGCTTCATCACTTTGGAGGAGTCCAGAGGCTTCATCACTTTGGAGGAGGAGTCCAGGAGGCTTCATCACTTTGGAGGAGTCCAGAGGCTTCATCACTTTGGAGGAGTCCAGAGGCTTCATCACTTTGGAGGAGGAGTCCAGAGGCTTCATCACTTTGGAGGAGTCCAAAGGCTTCATCACTTTGGAGGAGGAGTCCAGAGGCTTCATCACTTTGGAGGAGGAGTCCAGGAGGCTTCATCACTTTGGAGGAGTCCAGAGGCTTCATCACTTTGGAGGAGGAGTCCAGGAGGCTTCATCACTTTGGTGGAGGAGTCCTGAGGCTTCATCACTTTGGAGGAGTCCAGAGGCTTCATCACTTTGGAGGAGGAGTCCAGGAGGCTTCATCACTTTGGAGGAGTCCAGAGGCTTCATCACTTTGGAGGAGTCCAAAGGCTTCATCACTTTGGAGGAGGAGTCCAGAGGCTTCATCACTTTGGAGAAGGAGTCCAGAGGCTTCATCACTTTGGAGGAGGAGTCCAGGAGGCTTCATCACTTTGGAGGAGGAGTCCAGGAAGCTTCATCACTTTGGAGGAGTCCAGAGGCTTCATCACTTTGGAGGAGGAGTCCAGAGGCTTCATCACTTTGGAGGAGGAGTCCAGAGGCTTCATCACTTTGGAGGAGGAGTCCAGAGGCTTCATCACTTTGGAGGAGGACTCCAGAGGCTTCATCACTTTGGAGGAGTCCAGAGGCTTCATTGCTGCTGCTGCTGCTGCTGCTGCAGGTGATTTCCATGACATTGCGGTCACATATATTGTCGGGCAGGAGTCTGTTTAGTATATCTCCAACTGTAACATCCCGATCACCACTTGCATATTTTTTCAAGACGATATGGCCTCCAGGTTATGCAAAACCACACTGGCCCATAGAGCGCTGAGCGCTCTGACTGGGAAGTGTGAAAAGTATTTCCTGAAGCAGTTTGTTTAAGGCGAGACATGAGGAGCAAAATGTTTTTTGTTTTTTTTTACATGTGGAAACGAAAACATGTCCAATCCGCAGCTAAATATGTTTTATTTAATTGATCATTATTTCATCGATCGATCGTACTGAAGACAATCTAATTTTTGATGTCTTCAAAAAATGAGGTGAAATTGGAATTTTTACTAAAGAATAAAAAAAAATAATCTATGTTTACTCAAGAAAAATTATGCAAAAAAAAGACAAACATGAAAGAGAACGTTTTAAAATCACTCTAAGTTATTGATATTTTCGCTAATCTGATTACTCTTCACCCCAAAACCAGATCTAACTGTTGGGTTATCTGATAATGACATCATCTATTTTCAAGTACCCAGAGCCAATGTATAAGCAAAAGTCAAATCAATATACAAACAGCACAGTATACGTGCTTTAAAAGTCTTAAAACTCCATAAATGTACACATGTAGATTGCGACATACGACTTTGAATGCAACTGAATAAATGAAAGAAAGAAAAAGTGGCACATTAAAATAGAAATACAACGTAAACGCAAGAGAGACTGTGTTTGATTGGAATAGTGAACAGGGAAATGGAAAAAGTGACATTATTTCTCACATATTTCCACAATGCACCCATTTTTCTACCTCAAAATTTGATTATATTCAATGCAACCCGCTGCACTCGTCTCCTGTTTGTTTTATATTCAAACGCACCTCCTGGAAAGCTAAAGAAAGATTTCCCGAAAGTGTTGTGGATGGAATAAGAGATGCTGGTCAAAATATAAGATAAGATAAGATATTCCTTTATTGTCCCACATGGGGAAATTTCATTGGTGCAACGCAGGTAGATACAGAGGTAGATACAGAAGAACAGATATAAACTTTATTGTAACGTGACAGACGCTGGTCAAGCCAAACAACACTGAATTTCAAAGTAAAATGGCTTTAAAAAGTCAGTTCACCGGTAACAGCTTCTATTTCAAATCATTACTGGGTCTGTTGTTGTGAAAATAGACTTGGAAAAAGACAAACAAAAAGGTCAAAGTTCAGCCCCAAAAATCTACAAACACAAAGTCGCTATAAAGAAGCACCCGTGGCAACTTCTTACTCCACAGATCTGACCTGTAACTTGGCCTTGTCTTCGTAGGGATACACGGGTTTAATGACGTACTGAGGATCGATCAAAGCAAAAAGCTCACATCGCCATGGAGACGAACACGTGGCCAGAAAAGTGTCACGGTCAAAGAAGAAGAAGAAGAAGAAGAAGAAGAAGAAGAAGAAGAACGTTAAGTACAAAGAAAACCGTCTGCATGATGTTCAGCAAACGTCCACCAGTGTTTTTCTGAGCAGTGTTGAGCTCAACCTTGTGAATGACTTTAAATACAGAGGAAAATAAATAGAGTTTGCTCAGTTTCGATAATTGTGTTCATTTCAAAATATTGTGTTCTTCACGGACTTGGCCCCTCCCCCGTTGGAGGAGGCAGTGAGTGGGAGGGCATCAGGGCCACGGCTCAGGGGACCGTGAGGTAACACGTTTGGGCAGACTGTGCTCTCTAAAGCCCTTTAACTGCACCTTTAATACTCTCAAAGTCTGTGAGCGCTTTAATTTGTAAGCTTTTGTGTTGGCCTTTGTAACATATTTATACATAATATATATATATATATATATACTAACATGCACTGTCCCTATCAAATAAATATAAATAAATATTTAAAAAATATAAAAAATATAAATATAAGTAAATATGAATAACTAAATATATGAAAATATATGAACAAATGAATTAAAACATTTAAATTAAAACATTTAAATTAAAAAATAAATAAATTGAATACATAGTGGAAAAATAGTTTTAGCGCATTGTTACAGTTTTATTGTCCCCGACGTTGCATAATCCCCACATGAGCCGTGCACAACATTTGCAGCCAAGGACATTTTCCAGTTTATCGTCCAAGATAAATATTATGGTCTGTCAAGGAGCGATAGACCCGCCGACACTTGCAGCTGGTGCCACAACAAAACACAAAAAGGACAACAATAATATGACCGCCACTGACTCAAGATACAGAGGTTTTAATCAGAACTATGTGCTCAGAATAAAAAAACAAAAACAAAGAAAGGACATGGTCGAGGACAGATCTTGTATTGTTTGTTTTTACTGTCAATCACCCGTCCAACTCAGTACAATTTGCACATTAGTTTGCTTTATTATAACCACAGTCGTATTCTTATATATTAAAATTTGCATGATTTTTCAGTCTTCTTTGTGGAGAATAGTTATGGAAATGTGATGACTAATGCTCCGTTCGGTTTGCCTGGTGAGTCAGAACCTACTTTCTGTTCCTGTCGCTAATTTGTGACATGTCTCTCTCAAACGCAGGCGACGTCTCCGCTGGAATATCTTTGTAATATTCCGAACAATACTATGAATACTTTCAGCTCAGATTTACAGAGTTTAGTACTTCACTTGTTGATCGTGCAGTTAATTTAACATTTAAAAGCACTGGGGCTGTAGTCGACTAGATAAATTGTTGGTCCACTAAAGACGTGTTCTGCCTGTCGATTGGTCTAAAAAGGGGGCGTGGCAAAAGCTCTCACAGTGATTATTATGTATATCTATGTTTCTGACCCAAACTGCACTCAAAAGACCTCAACATGCAAAAAAGATAAAAACGTTACATATAGATTAAACTTGTTAATTGGCCTTTTTACATAGAAATGCAAAGAAATACCAAAATCTTCAGCTAACTTAATCCATATTGTGTTTTTCTTCTGTTGTCCATGTCGACTTAAGCACACATTGGTCGATTAAGACTTTTCGTTTGATTTTCGCTCTCTGTTTTTCATAATGGTGCAAAATTCCCTTCGCGAAACCAGTTCACACAACCTCAGCTCGGATCGGAGAGAGTTCCAAGCTGTGGGAGCAGCTTGGAAGGCTCGCTTCCGCCAATCAGTCGGTACTCGAGGGAACAACTCGCCGTGAATGCAGCGTGAGCTTCAAGGACCTTCAGCGCTTTTCTCAATATTGACATTGTTGTATTCCACCCAAGACACAAAAGTTGATCTTATCTGAGGGCACAGTGTTCCATCTGGTTATTAAATATGCTGATCCAAAGTAAATATTTGGATTTTAGTAGGTTTAAATACTTATTCTTCTGTGGTAATGAAGTGAATCGAGAAATATAAATGCCAACGTATCCAGTTTGTTCAAAAATGACTCTCTCCTTCCATTAAACCAGCGACAGACAGTTGTTTTTCTCTAGTTTTAGTCCCAGTTTTGTCCAAGTTTTAACTGTTTATTCACTGACCAAAACATGACACATAAAACAACAAAAAACCCAAAACTAAAACAGTGCAGTCATCAATGAAAAGAATCACACAGACGGACAATTAAATCGCAATTTACAGCTTATTGAGCAAACAAACAAGTTGTTTTGCACCTTGGGACCAGTTTTGCCCAGATGGAAGAAGCCTCTGTGCAAAGGGCGTGACACATTATTTAAATGTGAGGCCCAATGAGAGCACTTAAGGAATAGTAATGGACACTTAAGGGTGACTCCTCCAGCCACACCATTCACAAAATACAATTAAGCAAATTTGCATGCAACAACATTATATGATACAAATTATTCTAATGGCCCTGTTCAGCCGGCGTTGAGAAAAAAATCATATAATTAAACTATTTGTGTATTTCAGCACTGCCTTTGGTTAATGTCCCTGAAAACAGAAAAGAAGAATATGTCACGCGTTTGAGAGGAAATACACTTAATCACCTGATATTTTAGATGCTTTGATCAGATGTACTAAAGACGCACTGTGTAACTTTCCAGGTGAATGCTTTGCTACCTGCCTGTCTCCATGGAGATTTTATCGCTTTGCCCGGAATGTCCCACCGTATGGCAATAAACGTCTCTACCGGTACGTATCTTGCAAAAAAATACCTTGAAAAGCAAGCTTACCGTGCGTGTCGACGCCTATCCACAGATCTGACCTGTAGCTTGGCCTGATGTTGTTACAAGAGAGATTCGTTTAATGCCACACTGCGGGACATTCCTGACAAAGCAGTACTTGATCAAAGGCGACGATGGCAAACCCTCCGGCAGAAAAGATCTTTAAACGGTAAGAACGGTAAGAACGGTCAGCCAAAGCAAACTGTTGATGTTTACAGCCGTTTATTTGTTTGTATGTACAAGCCCACAGCTCTTTACTGACTTTGTCCTGCTTAGTTGTTTCTTTCTTTCTTTTTTTTCTTTTTCTTAGACGGTAATTCATGTCGGATTCGGCGGCGTCACATGCTCTTTTTGGCATAAATGAAAACGAGGGGCAAGTGGAGATTGGCTCTGCAGTTTCAGTGGACCTGTTTCTTTAAGTAAGACGTCGTGTTTAAATGGCATTATAAATATAAATCTAATTTGTGTATCAGTAACGCCTTTAGTTGTTTTTTTTAATCGTCTGAATGAAAGCTTGTACACAGGAAGAAAGACCTGTGAATATAAACAGGAGGCAATCACAAACCCAGACTTGTAATGGATCATATGAATCACACTCACAGGGAAGCGACGATAACCAGCTCGTTACCATGGATGCTCGTTACAGCAGCACAACGCTAAGAGCCAGACGTTCATACTCCGTTCATTAAGTAAGGCTCGGAGACAGCAGCGTGTTTTGGGAGAGTGAGAAGTGAGATATCGAGGCCTTGTTAAAGTCGCAGTACATCGCAAAATAAAGAGGCCGGAATATGAGCCGTGACTGGGGGCTCACTTCACTTATATGTGATATTATTCGTTATTTTCACACTGGCCACCGCATTTCACAAGACAGCTGCAAGAGGGCGCTCTAGACTCTAAGCGACGCAGAAGAAGAATCTGCACTTCCTCTACCTCTGGAGTTTGTGGAGTTGTTTAGAAGTGACACAGAGGAAGAAGAATTCAATAGATTTAGTGATTTGGGGTAATTCTGATGCTTTGGTAAACTTGTTAGCATGTTCTTTATGCTATAGTTATCTGAATAACTGTTAATATGTTACGTTAACATACCAGACACTTACCACAGTTCTGTCTGTGCGTCATGTAGCTGAAGGTGTTAGCGTTAGCATACGTACACCTATTCACCATGTTCTCTCATCTGTTATTATTTTAAATTGCATTTCAAGATGAAATGTCTGTTCTTGGTCTTGGATTTTATCAAATAAATTTCCCCAAAAAATGTTTGTGCATTTTTGGGCTGGTGCGACTTATACTCCGGTGCGACTTATAGTCCAGATAATACGGTAGTCACTATTCACGTTTAGTACGATACTTTAACCTCAACTAAGACAATTACAGCCATGTTTGATCAGGATAATCCCCAATTAAGAATGCAGCGTGTGACTTAATAATAATAATAATAATCATATTCAGATACACATTGGACCAAAAACATCCTGTGTTTGTTTGCTGTTTATTCTGAGTTGTGTTTTGACAAGGTTCCCATGAAAAAGAGAAGTTCTCTCATTGGGTTTTCACTGTATAAGAAAAATAAAAAAATAATGAATTTAAAAACACAAAACCACATGTGCTGGATTTGGCTCTCACGTGTGTCGAAGTATTTCTCCTGCATAACTTTGCATTTTAAATAACTGTAAATAGTAGAAAAAGGTGTCTTGTTCATCGGATGTTCATCGGCTCACTAAATAAATAGAACCAGGCTTTCTTTAAACTTAATATTCAGAACCAAACTAATACAATTTCTAAAAAATAACAAGAGCATTGGAGTTAAAGCAACAGTACGTAACTTTCTGGAGGCGGCACCTGGAAATGGAGAGTTACACGGAGACGACAGATAAGTACGGAATATTAACACTTTCATGGAGACAAACAGGAAGAGGCTCCTCCAGGTCAAGTACGAGTCAGGTTTGTGGAGATGCAAGCTCGCTCACAGTAGAAGGACGCACGTTTTATCTTATTTTATTTTAATTTCCAGCAAATCAAGAAGACCCTCCACCTGAACCGTTACATCTTCAGAAGTCGTCCTAACTGTGTATTGAATATTAGATAAATCGTTACCGGAAACATCGTCTCTTTTAGCTTAAGCTGATTATTTGAGAGGAAATGAGTGCACGATCTGTGTACGAGCGTGACAAGCACATTTAGTCTTCAATAATCCCACTGTGGGCTGAACTTGATGTTTTAATCTCGTGATGCAACGGGCCCACGGTCGTCAGACGCAGAATAAATGTTTAGTTCTCAAAAACCGGAAATAATATTCTTCTTTTTGCATTGAAACAGGCCACGGAGTTCATATTGATGGAACAAAGAGCTGCTGTGATCCAGAGTCCGTGAAACCATCAGCAGTTTGGTTTTTACATTACATTACGGCCCCAAGACACGAGTAACAATCATCTTTTCACGTCTTACAGAAACATCTTGTTATAATAGTTTGTATTAATAGTCAAGAGGTAAAAGAAAACAAAAGGCTTCCTCTTTTATATTTTATGTAATAGTTCATTTTTCTGCAGGGCAATCAACAATATTACACAATTTTTTTTAAATTAGTCAATGTACCATATTTTCAGAGAAAGAAGAAAGAAAAAAAAAACATATATAAGTCACATTTTTGGGGGGAAATTTATTCGATAAAATCCAAGACACAGAACAAACATTTAATCTTGAAATGCAATGTAAAATAGTAACAGATTAGAGAACATGGTGAATAGGTGTACGTATGCTAACGCTAACACCTTCAGCTACATGACGCACAGACAGAACTGTGGTAAGTGTCTGGTATGTTAACGTAACATATTAACAGTTATTCAGATAACTATAGCATAAAGAACATGCTAACAAGTTTACCAAAGCATCAGTATTACCCCAAATCACTAAATCCATTGAATTCTTCTTCCTCTGTGTCACTTCTAAACAACTCCACAAACTCCAGAGGTAGGAAGTGCAGATTCTTCTTCTGCGTCGCTTAGAGCCTAGAGCGCCCTCTTGTGGTTGTCAGTGTGATAATAATTCATAATATCACATATTATGACACATAAGTCGCTCTGGAGTATATATAAGTCGCACCCCAGCCAAAACTATGAAAAAGATGCAATTATAGTCCGGAAACGGTAGTAGGGCCTCTTTATGGGGGCCCTATCAAAATGCATCTTGGGGGACCCGGTTGGCAAACTACATGACCAGCGTCAATTGTAGAAAAAGCTTCAGTTGTAGTCATTTGGACTCAGTTAGAAAAAAATTGTCTCATCCAAGAGTCATTGTCAATAAGAGAATTTCTCTTAAGAATAAATAAATAAATAATAAATTCGATGAGAGTCGAAACGTCAAAGTTTTTCTAACTGAGTCCAGATGATACAACTGAAGCTTTTTCTACAATGGAACACGCCTGGACGAATGAGGGATTACACCGACCAGCGTCAATGTCACGTCATTAAATAATTGTTACTTGCACATCTTGAATGAAGGAATAAAAACAGCAAACAATAAAACCTCAGGTCGAAATGACGACGTTGAAGACTGGAGCTAAAGTGTTGCGTAAGTAATGACCCCTGACCTTTGACCTGATCCTCTCCACATGACCCAGACATGCTGTAGACACGTGTGAAGGTCCGACTGCGGCCGTGTCCCACTCTGCCACGTTTCCTCATTTGTTCTGCACCGTGAGACCTGCACACGGTCTGATACACAATACAAACCACCATGAATGAAACTATATGTTATGTAGTTCCGGATTAATACATTTTGTTCATTGTAAACCACAATATTGAGCTAAAATGGCTTGATAACTGTGTATTGACTTATTTTATCAAAACAGCAGGACCGATACCATCCATTTTGTTGCTCATTTACTTTTGTTGTTGAAAAAGGGGTTACGTGACATTTGGAATTTAAAATACTATTATTTAAGGCACTAGTGAATCCAGAGGGTGTATTTTTAGTACTGTAGTAGGACTCGTTACTATGAGAGGAAAAATTTCTATTTTACAATTGTGACGTAATGGGCATAATTCAGTTCTTTGTTTGTTTTTTGGACCAAACATTAGCACACGTTTACTGCATTTTCTGTTTGCTTCTGTCCTATTGTGTTCAAATACACAAATGGCCACACATTTAGAAGCTTGGGCAGAATAAACGTGATTGGTTTTAAACACAAACTCACATGAAACTTATAATTAGAGCCTAAGGAAGTGAAAATAATTCATTCAAAAACGTGCACCGCAATTCCAAAGTCCTTCTTTGACGTTCTTTTAAAGTCACTGGAGTTCACTGCACCACTGGGTCAACAATAATCCTTTACTCAGCTCCAGCATTACTGTAGTAACTGACCCACTTCTGACTGGTTTTATTCAGACCTGTGTCTCTTCAGTCTGAGCGGGTCAGAATTAGCACCGATCCTTGTGAGTCTCTCGTGACACGGAGTCCAGACGGAGTCCAGACCGGAGTGGGACGAAACAGCATCTGACGTGTGGACAGTATCAGCCAAAACATTTGTATTTACAACTTTCTTAACTGGTTATTAAAGTGTGCTGTAACTTCTCTGGTATTTCTGTATTTGTGGAGATGTTTGAGGGGGGCATGACTTGAACTTCACTCATTTGTGTTGCAGCAAAGAGAGAAGAACGACACGTAAAAAGAGTAATACACAGTTTGTATCAACAGGGCAAGATAACACAGAGAGGTGTGTCAATTAAAAAGTAGTAGAGTATTTGAAGTATATGCAGCACTAAAGAGTGGTTGTTACTTCTCACTGTGGGAAACCTGAGTCTGGAGCCTGAAGGAAGGTAACAGAACTCACTGTGCAGCAGACGGGCCTTTTCACTGGTCTAGAGAGTTTTCTGCTGAAGATTTAAAAAAAAAATTGTGATGGTCCTGTCCATCTGGAGGTATCTAACACATGCTGCAGGCCCGTATTGTCATTAAAATGTAGCTTGTGGTCAATCAGACTTCCGAGGTACTTTTGACCTTTGACCAATGTGACTCTGGGAAATGTGCCATGTCTCCTTCAATTTGAAAAAAAAAAAAAAGAGCTGTCACACATTGTAATACGTCCTCCACAACAGGACCATGATCGTCTTCATCGACGTGCAAGAGACGATGATGATGATGACCGACTCGTCCGCCAGTACTGCAGGTCGATGGGACTGAATTTGCAGCTCTTAATTAGGCTCATAACACATAAATATCATACTATTTACATGATCATTATTTCATATTTCATACTGACTTGATGGTTCAAATAATCAACCACTTGAGGACTAAACATCTGCATTTAGGTTTTGTGCAGTTAAATTCTGGAACGGTCTCTCTGACAGTGTTCAAATCCAAGATAAAAACTGTTCTATTTAGCTCTTTTAAAGACAATTAGCTATAATGGTTATTTATGTTCTCATTTGTTTGTATTGTGATTTTAATGCCTCTTTTTTCTGTTCTGTAACACACTTTGAATTGGTTTGCGTACAAATCATGCCCAAAAAAAACTACCGTATTTTCCGGACTATAAGTCGCACTGGAGTATAAGTCGCACCAGCCAAAAAATGCATTATAGAGAAGAAAAAAACATTTATAGGTCGCACTGGAGTATGAAATGCAGTTGCAAGTATGAAAATAACAAATATCACTTATAAGTCGCTCCGCAGTATAAGTATATAAGTATAAATATAAGTCGCACCCAGGCCAAAACTATGAAAAAAGGTAAGAAAATACGGTAATACATTCTAATATTAAACTAAACAGATTTAAAAATATTAAACATTTATTTCTTTTTTTTGTGATTTCTCTAAAGCATATTTCCACAGAATTTCCATAAGTGCAGAGAAGTGTCTCGTATGAGTTCTGCAGCTCTGCATTTCACAATCTCGCACGTCGTAGTGACCACATTGCATTTCTTTGCTTATTTGAACTCTTCCGTCACACGTCCGGGTCGACTCTGAGCTGCCCTCCAAACCCAGTGACCCTCTGGTCCCAATGTTGCAAAAGCGCTAACGTAACGGACAGCGCTTATCAGTGTCTTATCAGAGGACTGTGGAATGGCAGGGTCAGGTTTACAGCTGCTCTCGCTCGCCACTGATCCGAGCCGAGGGAACCGCTTTTAAACTACACTTTGTCCACTTTAACCATGTAGAAATGAAATAAAACATGTACGTGTAGATTCAGAAAGAGGTTTGTCGTTTGCGTTCACGTGATGCGCCGACTTTTCAGGTTAACGTCAATTACAGGAGTTTGTGCGGCAAGGAAATTGGGGGAAAACGTGCACTTTTACTGCGAGCGTGGCCCCATTCTCCACAGATCTGACCTGTAACTGGGCGTGGTGGTGTGGACAGCTTGTTTACGACGCCTGGAACGATACTTTAATGCCTAGATCAACCCAGCCAAGAAACAACAGACAACCAGAGAAGTCCCATGAAGTGAGAAAAGTTACAGAGGGCACCATTAAAAGCTTAAGATAAAGGTTGAAGGACGTGGATTCTGGTTCGATCTATGGTTAACACAAAATGTCTCAATCAAGCCCAGCCAATATCTATAAAAACTAACGCTTTATCCATAAGTGATATTGCTCTTTTCCCCACATCTGATATTTTGACAGTGTTAAGTTATAGAACATGAATGTGATGTTTTTCAGTTAAACGTCCGTCTGGTTTGACTCGAGCCCATGCAGCGGTTGCAGCTCGGCTCTCAAATCTAAAATATTTATGGCGTCCTTGTCAGAACAGATTTATGCAGTGTCACTGAATATCATTTTTTTTTTTTTTAAAGTGTACTTGGAAAACAGAAGGAAGGATAATACATTCAGAATCGCTGTAGTTTAACAGATAGGTTTTCTTAAAGGCCTCAGGTTAAAGAGAATTACTCCAGCTCCGCTCTAATTTGTTATGATATTAATGAATGTGGGGCCGTATTGAAGCCTGTGCCTTAATGTGATGTCATATAATCTGGAAATAATAATAATCATAATTAAAGTGGCATATGTACATTTTAGCTGGAGGGTCAGATGTCGCTGCTTTGCCTGGAATGTTCCTCTAAAATAGTAGTTTTTGACAATTTAACTTAACTTACAGAACCAAATAAAGAGTAAACATAATGACCTTTTCATCTACTTAAACAGTAACTGAAAGCAGACATTTTCATCTAATAAAAGTCAAACTGAACACAAAAGAAAAAAGTGGAGGCTGGATCCACTTTTCAATCCCAGAGCCCCAAATCTAAACTAAAAATACAAAAAACAAGCACGTGTCCCATGAAGCACTTCCATCCATCCATTTTCTACCGCTTGTTCCCTTTCGGGGTCGCGGGTGACTGGAGCCTATCCCAGTGACTTCGGGCCTTAGGCGGGGTACACCCTGGACAGTGGCCAACTTGTCGCAGGGCCAACACAGAGATTCATTCAACACATTCATTCACTAGGGCCAATTTAGAGTTACCAATTTTACCTAACACATGCATGTCTTTGGACGGTGGGAGGAGCCGGAGAACCCGAAGAGAACCCACGGTAACACGGGGAGAACATGCAAACTCCACCCAGAGAGATCATGTGATGTTGGTCTGGTCCGGGAATCGAACCCATGATCTCCTTCTTGGGAGGCAAGAGCGCTAACCGTGCACCCCCCACGAAGCACTTGCAACACAATTTATTACAGTTAAAATGAGAAAAAAACATTTTCTGGTTGAATTTTCATGACATTTTTGTCGACTAAAACTAGATCAAAACAAATAAAACGCAGTTGAATAAATCTTGAGTGAAACTAAAAAGACTGATACTGAAACTACATCACAGAGCAATACTGCTACTTCCGTTTTTAGCTCTAGTGCGTTTTGTTCTTTTGTTTGCCTCGTGGAATCGCCTTGTTAGCCGTCTAATGACTCGTGGCGCCTGAGCTGGCTCCCCTGCGCTGTAGTTTTAATCACTTTGTGCTCGAGACGCCGCTGCTGCTCAAGAGAAGATGGACCGGCCTCTTGCCAAGGGATCTTCAATCCTCCTCATGCAGCAGAAAAAAGCTCCTCCGGCCCGTGAATGATTACAAGTGCTCTAAAACGGCAGCAAACGTGTTAACCTAGTGGACCTGGCCTTATCAACTCGCCCTATATAAGCTTTAGATTGGAGGGCAACGTCGTCACGATTTGGTAACCTGCCAACAAAACGTCCCACAAACACGAGCAAAGGAGGCTGTAAAATGTAGTAATGTTTGTATATTTATGTAGTAGTGTCTGTATATTTATGTAGTAGTGTCTGAATATTTATGCAGGACGGGCAGCGCTGTGGTTTAAATGTAGAAAGAAATGTGAAAGCCCAAAATATGACGCAGAACGAAATCAAGATCAATAAAGGCAGCGAAAGATGTCAAATTAAGTATCTATTTGTACAGGGAAAACCCAAAGAGAAACGGGTGCAAAAAAGGTGCAAAGTTAAAACAAAGCACAGAATCAACAGCAAACACAGGATATCCAAATAAAACACAAATAAAACAGTCAATGAAATTAAACAATACATAAAAACATATTTATACCACCAAAAAATTCCCAAAGTTGTTCAAATCTGTCGAATTCGTATCTCAATTGCAACATCAGTCCAGTCCTTGATCGTTCACTGCAAAATAACTCCTTTTTTAAAATTATTTTTTTGATTTATATTTTGCTTTTTGGTGAGACAAATAAACAATGACAATAAGGACATACCATTTTTACAGGAAAAAAAAAATATATCAAAAAATTACACCTGCTTAAAAGTAGAAAAATACATTTGTTTTAGGCACAAATGTCCTGGAAATACGTGAAATGATCTGCCAGTGTGGTAAGTGAATTCTACTTTAATTATCTGAATTATTTAGCTTTTGTTATTGTAGAAATGTCTCAAAACAAAATATTTTTTGTCTAGATTTAAGTGAATGGATCTTGTTTAGATTCATGAAATGTGCAGCGTTGGCTGAGTTTGTGTCATGATGGCAGAAAGTATCCATTCACTGTATCCATGGCAGGAGGTTTGAGGCCTAAACACAGAAAAGAAAATTGACTTTGAAGAGCTTTTAACTATTATAATGGATTTCCCTTTCCATTTACCCACACCAAGCTGTATTTGGAGTGATTGTGATGTTACATGTGTACAATTGGTTATAGGCTTTCAAAATGTTGATGTAAAATGGTCAACATCACCTTCAAAATTAATCAATTGCCAGACTACATTAAAAACAGGTTGTGTTAGAGTTGTGCAAATATTTTCACAGAATCCACGGAAGCGGCACTTCCGACTGCCAGGTGACTCCGGTAAAACGGTGATCCTCTAATCTAATTATGACGTGGGATGAGGCAGTGTAAGCTCCGTCAGACTGAACATGCTGAACGGGCTCCTCCAAAATGGCATCTGTCCAATAAAAGACTCTGAGCGGTGACATCTGTGACCTTTCGACTACAATCAATCACCTACAGTTTGTTGACCCTGTGACGAGCTGGCCTGTCCAGAGTGTGGCCCCGCCTAAGGCCCAAAGTCACTGGGAGAGGCTCCGGTCACCCGCGACAACGGGAACAAGAAATGAAGGAATGAAGGCTCCTGTTTCTCCAGTTACATTGAAAGATCAAAGGACAAATTTCCCCATGAAGGAAATAAAGTTCACCTTTAATTCCCAGGAAAGTAAAGAAGCTGTAACTATTGTGAAAGAGCTCACAACTCACAGAACAGAGGAAGTTTAGGATAGAGGTATCAACACTGCTGTGAGTGTGACACACTTGTTCTTGTATATTTGTGCCACTGAAGTGAGAAAACATCAATCTTTACTTAAAGTTATGGGCTTGCATTAAACATTGTGTCTTATAGACACTATAATCTTAGTTACAAATATTAAGGATTCTGCATATTGACTCTTGACCTCCCTCTTTTTGTCCTGAGCCTCTGACTCTTGTGTGTCTCACTTGTCACTGGCGTCACACACATTTCTATGAATAGTGTGATTTACATGGAAACGTGATGATATCTTTGTTCTCACAAATAAATCAAGACTTTTTGTGTGTTCTGGCCTTCACAGTTCTTATATGTTGGCACCTCCAATCTTGATAAAAACTGTTATTGCAGTTATTTTATCTGAGCTTACATTTCCAGTCGTTCCTCCGTATCAACAATTGGTGGTCATCCTTGTGTTAAAATATGATTAATATTCTTTATACACAAATTGTATATTATAAACGCAATAGAAGATGACATAATGAGGCATTATAAGAACCCTAGTTAGCTGTAATAATTTTGTCCATTTTATTAGAATCAGAATCAGAAAAGGTTTATTGTCATTGTCAAAGAAAACAACCTATATAAGTCAAAAAGAACAACGAGGGCACCACAGTTTGCCGTTCAAGCGATCATCGATAAGCACTCAGGTGATGTGTTTATTTATACCGACGGGTCTAGGGATCCTGAGAGTGGGCGTACTGGCGCCGCTTATTTTGTGCCTGACCTGGGGCTAGCGGTCAAGAAGAGGTTGACAGATCGCCTTTCTGTTTTCACGTCGGAACTTATAGCGATACGGTTGGCGTTGGAATGGGCGGAATCTGCTTTGCAGTGTTGCGGCATTGTGGTGGCCTGTGACAGCCTTTCTGCATTGCAAAGCATTAAATCTGGGAAATCGGATTGCAGACAGGATGTGTTGAATGGCATCTTCTGTCTGATGCTCTCCCTGTCCAGGAAGGATGTGAGGGTTTCCTTCATTTGGGTCCCTGCGCATGTGGGGGTGGATGGTAACGAAATGGCTGATACACTGGCTAAACGTTCCCTTAGGCGGCCATCAATTGATGTGGCGGTTGAGTTAAGCAAATCTGAAATCAAGCCCGTTATCAAGAGTCATGTGGTCGGCCTTTGGCAGGAATTTTGGAGCCACTGTGTTACTGGACGGCATCTCTATCACATACAGGGTAGTGTGGGTCCTTGCGGGTCTATGGGCAGGAACGCGTGGGAGGAAAGGGCCTTCGCCCGCATGAGGATTGGCCATACTGGACTCAATTGGTCACTGAGTAGGATAGGCAAACATCCGACCGGTCTGTGTGGTCACTGTCGGGTGCCAGAGACTGTCGAGCATGTGCTGATTTGCTGTGAGGCTTATGATAGAGAAAGGGCCGGGTTGGCCTTGTGGTTTCGGAATAATGGGCGGGAGTTCAATCTGCGGAACGTTCTGGCGATCCAGTCACAGGGTTTGTGTCAGGCTGTGGTTGCTTACTTATATAGCACAGGGCTGGGTAAACGTTTATAGAGGTGGGGGGTGTTGGAGACTGAGCCGAGGATGAGGAGCAAGAGGATGTTCTAACGCGCTTTGACTTCAGGGGCCTAGAAACGCCAAAGTGATGGAAGAGGGACTTCTAACGGATAACGACAAAGACGTCCCATGACCTCATGGGCTTTGTACTTCCAAAGCAATGGAATACGAATTTTTAAGGACTACGACAAAGTCTGAGGGGAGGAAGAACTACGAAACGTCTGAGGAATAAAGTCTGGCGGTAATGCAACACTCGGATGCCAACCGCCATGAAACAACAACAACAACAACAACAACAAAGTCTGAGGATACAATGACAAAGGCATCTCATGACCTCTTGGGCTTTGTCAAAGCACTGGAGGTCAAAGCACTGGAAGAACAACTTTTAGGACTACGACAAAGTCTGGGGAATAAAGTCTGGCGGTAATGCGACACTCGGCTGTCGACTGCCATAAAACAATAACAACAGCAACAACAGTCTAAGGAATAAAGTCTGGCGGTAATGCAACACTCGGATGCCAACCGCCATAAAACAACAACAACAACAACAACAACAACAAAGCACCGAACGTCAAAGAGGGAGAGGAAGATGAAGAAGGGTCTCCCTGGAATAAAGCCGGTTGGTCTCTGAAACAACAACTATTCTAGTCACAAAGACATATCATGACCTCATGGGCTTTGTAACACCAAAGCAATGGAAGGAGTACTTTTACGGACTACGACAGTCTGAGGAATAAAGTCTGGCGGTAATGCAACACTCGGATGCCAACCGCCATAAAACAACAACAACAACAACTTCTATAGGATACAATGACAAAGGCATCTCATGACCTCTTGGGCTTTGTCAAAGCACTGGAAGAACAACTTTTAGGACTACGACAAAGTCTGGGGAATAAAGTCTGGCGGTAATGCGACACTCGGCTGTTGACTGCCATAAAACAATAACAACAGCAACAACAAGTATCCTCGTCCAGTCTAGTAGATGCACGGCTGGAAAATGAAGTCTGAAGAATAAAGTCTGGCGGTAATGCAACACTTGGATGCCAACTGTCATAAAACAATAACAACAACAACAACAACAACAGACACACGGCTGCCAAGCAACGACGTCAGTGGAAATATCAAAGCCTAAGGAATGAAGCCCAAAGAATAAAGCTGTACGACGGAAGCACCGAACATCAAAGAAGGAGAGGAAGATGAAGAAGAGTCAGCCCTGGAATTAAGCCGGTCGGACTCTGGAAAATGAAGTCTAAATAAGAAAGTCTGGCGGTGATGCAACACTTGGATTCCAACCGCCATAAAACACCAAAGAAGAAGAAAGTGTGGCATTGCCGCCAGACTTTATTCTTTAGACTTTGTTGTTTCCTATTGCCAAAGTTTAAGATTCTACAAGTTCACCCAATCATAAAGTGAGATCGGGATGTATGACGTCGTCATTGTAATGATGACATCATCATTCTATTAGAATGATGATGTCATCATTACAATGCAATAACGTTGTCATTGTAATGACTTAACTTTAGAAAATGAAGTCTGACTCTGAAAAATTAAGTCTAAAGAATAAAGTCTGGCAGCATTGCAAAACTTGGATGCCAACCGCCATAAACAACAACAACAACAACTGCTACTTTACTTTACTTTAGGTAATGTAACACTTCGATACCAACCTCCATAAAACACCAACAACAATTAAAATTTGTTACAAGATAAAAAATAAAAATATGCTTACTATGTGCATAAAATGTACAGTTGAATTGAATTTATCAGGCACTATTTGAGACATTATTTACGGTTTGACTATTATTGCTCTTTTCTATGGTTAACATTTTGACTCGTGCTTAATTATGGCAGAACTTGGACTCTGTATATAACATTTTCCACTTAAATTAAGCAGACAATCGTAATAACATAATAATATAACGCTCCACACACGGTGGATTTCATCAGTCAAAGTGGGCGGAACGACACCCCCCTCGCAACTGACGTCAGTGGGCGGAGCTGCCGGGAGCGCGCTTTCCGCTGGCGAGCACGTGCGAGCAGCGGGGGGCGCCAGACCTGATCCAGGCCCGAACTGGAGCAGACGCACACACGGATCCCCGGACACACAGGCGGCTCTTCCCCCGGACACAGGAGGCTCTTCCCCGGCAGCAGCAGGAACACACACCGCCCCGCGCGCTTCCCTCCGGACCGACACAACCCACTCTGAATTCACGCTAAACATGCCGAAAAGCGTCTGCTGCCACGCGCCGCGGGTAAGACGCTTTTACGTGTCCAAATGTCATTGACGTGGGGTTATTTTAATGTTTTTTTTTGACGAAAAAATTGTATTTTTTCGTCAAAAGCTTCACGAGACCTTGTGGCGTCACGTTTAAAAATCTTGCTTTGATGTTGTCAGAAGATTGCGCAGCGGAACAATACGGTTATTTTTACGGTAAGAGAGCGCGCGCGCGGGCGGGCGTGACACGCGCCTCTCGCCGGCTCTCGCTTTATGACATTTACGTGCTTTTTCTCTCTTTTGACTGTAATGAACACGTGCCGTTCTATCCACCACCGCGTCCCCGTCACATCATCGTCCACGCTGCGGGTTATATACATCGCCGCGGGCCCGCAACCGTCTATATGCGTGTCTTTGCGTGTCTTTGCGTGTGGCGGGGCGCGTGGGTTGGCGGGAGACGTCGCCCCGGCCTCGTGGTGATTTTTTTGCAACGTCGGCGCGCGCGTGTGTGTGTGTAATCCCGGGCAAAAGTGCAGTTAATCACGGTGTTACTGGGGGGCTTTGGTTCCTGACCCACTTTGAGATGGCGGCGGCGTTGTGCTCGTTTTTACGCACCGCGCGCGCCCATAGAACACAAGCGGATGTATAGACCGAGACATCATCATCATGGAGGAGGAGGAGGAGGAGGAGGAGGAGGAGGAGGAGGAGGAGGAGGAGGAGGATGCCAAACCCGAGACCGTTCCGCGGGTACATCCTGTGCTTTTGTTTATTATATATATATATATATATTTGTTTCCAATATTTGCTCGTCTCGTGTCGTAATAGTTTGTTGGCCCTGAGCTGGCCTGGAAGGATGTAGACTTCCTGTTTGCGGTTTCAGTCTCATTAAACAAGCCCAACATTGACTCATCTGCTCAAGAAAACACTTTTATTTAGATCTTACTGCGTCGTAACTGTGCCATTCTTGCACAAAGTCATTGTTCAGACTCTCACTGAAAAAACAGCTCTGAAACCATCTGTGACTCTTAAGTGTTCCCGCTTTTATTTTGTGATTTTAACGCATTTTCACGCGCTCAATCGCTTCCTGTTAACGCGTTTACATTGAACAGTAGATTTCACAACGCTACTACTTTTAGTTGTTGCTCCGGGCACGTGGTAAATCTATGTCCAAAGCGTTGTGTCTGTAAATTTCCACTGCGCGTCTGGTGAAACGGGCCCCTGCGCCGCCGCGCTCGGCCGCTAGAGGGCGGTAGAACAGGCGTCGATTTTTCAGCCTGTACCGGGACTAATCGGATGGAAACATGGAGAAAGAGAGAGACTGAGACAAAGTTGTGAACGCGCTCTCTCTGCCTCCTCTCTCTGCCCGTCAGGCCTTTTGTTTGTTTGGTTTAGTCCAATGGTTGCCAAGCGTGTGATTCTCGCTCACTGACTCTTACCGCAACTTTAACATTTCCCTTTTAGTAACTTCTTGTGTAGTTGGCGACTGAAACGATTGAGACTTTTCTTTTAAATACACAAAATTACTGTATTTTCCGGACTATAAGTTGCACCTTTTTTCATAGGTTTGTCCGGGGTGCGACTTATACTCCCGGGGCGACTTATATGTGATATTATTTGTTATTTTCACACTTGCAACTGCATTTCATACTCCAGTGCGACTTATGTTTTTTTCTTCTCCCTTATGCATTTTTTGGCTGGTGCAACTTATAGTCAGGAAAATACGGTAACCAAATAAAGGTTGAAATATGGAGACTGACTGCGTCTAGATTTCATTAGAATTCATGAATAAAGTGTATAATGAAATTATAAATGGTACTATTATATTCTGACATTTTTGCCACCTCTGTCGTTTAGTTTTAGTCCGTATAGTCAGGATTATGATTGCTACTTTGATATTTTTCAATGGTTGATTATTGCTCAATTTTGCGGCCCTCTTAAACAATTCCGTAGAAGTTGAATAAAGTGACGCACAAGTAGAACGGCGAAAGAATAACGACAATAAAATAAGGTAAATGACTAAAACGAAATAGACCTCATTGTTTAATTTGAATATTTAAATTTGCATCATGTTTATTCATTGCCCTGTTTATGTTTAACCTGAAGTCGGCACAAAATGTTCCCGTATGTTCATTTGATCAGCACAAAATGTTCCTGTATGTTCATTTGATCAGCACAAAATGTTCCTGTATGTTCATTTGATCAGCACAAAATGTTCCTGTATGTTCGTTCATCAACGCAGAGTAAACTGGAGGGCGGGGCACGCTCGGGGTAACCGGGGAAACCGCGTAGAGTGCAGCGTCAGACCAAAGTGCGTGGGCGGAGGAAGAAGTGGCGCCAGTTTGAACTTTCACCGGCCAGATGTGTCATAACTGGCGAAAGTGGGAGATGATGCCCGCCCGTGCCATACACAGACTCCTCCTCCTCGGGGGTCCAAGAGCAGCAACCGGTTCGTTCGCTCTGATTTTAACGGTCAAATCCCGACGCGACTCGCCAGTTTTCCAACGGGGCTGCGAACCGAACTCGTTTAACGCCTTTCGCAAACGGCAAAACGTCTTCTTTCTAGAACCTGTTGACGCTGTAGTTTTAGTTTAGACCTCGACAAACAAACGACACCCATGCGATTCTTGGATTACCGCGGCAACTCTGCTCACAGACCTCACACGTTAACGCCCCCGGATGATTTAAAATATGCTTCTTTTTTTTTTTTAACCGGATCTTTCAAATAAATGCACTCCTTTCTGCGCCCACCGGATCCCAAAATGTCACGGGTGTTTCGCAGCGCTCCTCGTCTTATGTAACGCGCCCAACTGTTCCATAAATGTCTTGCGTTTCGACGGCGCGCGCTCGGCCCTCCTCGAAAGCCGACACGTTGGGCGTTGGATACGGTTTCCCCGGCGACCCCCGACAGCTGCGCTCCGTCGCCTCAATCTGAAATACCGGTTGTTCTGGCGCTCGACCGAACAAATGCTCGAGACCTTTTTTTAGTGAGTTCCACACTTTGTTAGCCTTTTGTCCGAGCTTCGTCTCCGGGGCGACGGGCGAAACGACACGTGTGCATTGAAATCGACAACTTAAACGCGGTCTCGGGCGAAGAAGTCGAGTTGCAATCCTTTTTTTTAACATTACAAAGACATCAAGTCACTTGGAAGGGGCGGGGGCGACCCTCCTCGTTGTCCCGATTGGCCGGTGAGACTTCCTGGGGGGGAGGAGCCAGCGCAGGGGGCTCGTCCAGACACGTGCGCTAGAACAGAAGAGGCTCGACTTCAGACCTTCAGACGGGAGAGGGACATGGCTACAGGCGCAACACAGATTTAACGCTTTAACTTTGTGGCATTCGTGGCAAGACATTTGAAGACGTTTTTTTCCCTCAAACCACGGACATGGAAAAGCTTGTTTTTGTTCCCTTCGACTTGCTCAAGTACGGAAACGACTGTCTGAAATTGTGTGGTGAATTTGCCGGTTTGATTATGTTGCAAATCCGTTTTTTAAATGTAGCTTTTTGTTTATCGCAGAAGTTTGGCAAATAGATTAGAGTCGATTTTTAATCCAGTTTTACGTCTCTCGTTGGGTAATTTTTGGTTTAAACTCTCGTTCAGGTGTATAGTCCTTTTTTTAGACCTGCCGTGAAAGTATAGACTCAAGTATAGTCCAGATTTAGCCTTTACGTCCAGTGGTACTCGGAACACGCTAAAGATCTCTTAAGCAGTACTTGAAGTGAACATTTTGAGAACTGACTCAGAAAAAGCTCAAGAAATGCTGTTTTTTGGATGTTTTGGTGGAATATAACGGGCAAAGACGGTTTTCATTCAGAAAGTTTAATAATGTGCATGTTTTCCGTGTCATTTTGATGTAATTCCTGCTTCATTACTATTTGTCCAGTTGTTTTGAATCGATCAGTTGCGATTCGTCGCTTGTTTCTGCCTTAATTTTGAGCAAATATTGACTGCTTTTGGAAAGTTACCGACTCGTCTTTTGGTCGCAACCCCCCCATGTGTGTCTCGCTCACGCTAACGACCCTGCACTAAAAGCCACTCGTAAAAAGACTTATTTCTGTTCCTTGTCTCCTCCCCCAGGTTACAATGTTTGACCAACACAGGATAGGAGCCAGTCTATAGCCGACGGGTTCCCGAGGACTTGATTACGGTCGCTTCAAGCCTGATAGTTTGTCCGGCCGCGTCGTCGCCCGGCATTTCTTCTAACTGCGCCCCCCCACGTCGGGTGAAGAGGACCCCCGGTGTTTCCTGTTCTCCTCGCGGTAGTCGCTCTTCCTTGGATTTGAATTGCTCTCTATTAGGTAAGACCATTACTCCTGCACGACACGGGATTATAGTACACGGTTCACATTAAGCCTAATCCTCGTCCCGCGCGCTGTGGTCATCAATTAATGGAGCCGGCCGTGGCCACGTTGCTCAGATGAACGGTCAGGGGAGCCGAGTGTAATAAAGCCCCTTCTGGTTTTGTAATGCACGGTGTTTTGGGCATTTTCGCAGGCAAATCTTTGAAAACTCACCAAGATGACTCCAAACGGATATTTGATCTTCGAGGACGAGAGTTTCCTGGACTCCACTGTGGCCAAAATGAACGCTCTGAGAAAGAGCGGTCAGTTCTGCGACGTTAGACTTCAGGTAAGGTTACGAGCGTGAGCGGGCGTGACCTTTAGGAGGGCCTGACCTTTAGCAGTCTGAGGCGGCGCTGAGGGTTAATGAAAGGTCAGGAGGGCGAAAGCCGGACTCGAGACTCTCAGAGACACTCAGACTCACGTCTGAGTGTTACAATATTTTAATAACATTTTGACTATTTTCAAACCGCTTTCAAAATCTAAGAAACGGATACATTTTGTCTTCATTTTGATATAAATGTAGTTTCTTTTGATGATTTTTGGCATGTTCAGTTTTAAACCTAAAGCCCCCCCTACAGGTCGGACGACTCATTGAACTAAAATGCAGTTAAGATGAATATATTTGGAATTTTACCATTTAAAATAAACAAATAAAACAAATATCACAGAATAGCAGATTTTTTAGATTTTATAATTTCACTTCCTGTTTGTAATTGGTGACATCACACTAGGAAATCGCCCAGCAAACACTTGGCCAATTTTTTTTTTTTATTTCATTGACAAATAAAAAATACATGAGAGCGACTTTATTTTTGTTGAATTCATGTTTAGACAGTCAAAAGAGTTTATTTGTGTAAATTCTGCATAAACTTTGACTGTAATGAGTGTCCCTGGTGTGATGTCACTTCCTGTCATTTTCTACAGATTTTTCCAGCGTTTTCTCCACAAATACTTATACTTGATTTGTGGGAAACTATATATAACAAGTATAAATATACCAAATATAGTCTAGATTAGAATTATTCAAACCTGTCATACGTCACTTTAATGTATGCTGCTTTTTATCTTCACATACTAAAGGAATAAGTAAATGTTAAGGATTTCAGATTCTTCTCACAGTAACACGTTCTGCACATATTTGACGGCGGCGTTTCTTGTTTTTTTCCTCCCCAGGTGCGCGGGCACGAGCTGATGGCTCACCGTGCCGTCCTGGCCTGCTGCAGTCCGTACCTGTTCGAGATCTTTAACAGCGACCTGGAGCCTCACGGCGTCTCCCACGTGACTTTTGAAGACCTGGACCCGGAGGCTGTGGAGGTGCTGCTCAACTACGCCTACACTGCACAGTAAGCGAGGGGCGCACGGGCACACTGAGGGGCACACTGCGACACTCTGAGAACTCGACCACGCCCTGACGACGTGTTTGTGGTGATTTGACAGGCTGAAGGCGGACAGAGAGCTGGTGAAGGACGTGTACTCTGCAGCCAGACGCTTTAAGATGGAGCGCGTCAAACAGGTAAAACAATCCACCCCAATCCTTTTCTTTTATTGTTCAATTTATAGTTCTTTCAAAAACAATTAAAGGTTTTGAATAAAGTGATTAAGTTTATGAGCAAAGATGATATGGACTGATTTGGCAATTTCATGTAATTGTATAATAAAACCTTCGTATTCTCCTTCGTAGTATTCTCTTTCGTATTCTCCTTAGCATTCTCCTTTGTATTCTCCTTCTTCGTATGCTTCTTCTTCGTATTCTCCTTCGTATGCTTCTTCTTCGTATTCTCCTTCTTCGTATTCTCCTTCTTCGTATGCTTCTTGGTATTCTCCTTCGTAGTATTCTCCTTCGTATTTTCCTTCTTAGTATTCTTCTTCGTATTCTTCGTCTTCGATGTATTCTCTTTCGTAGTATTCTTCTCCTTCGTATTCTCCTTCTTAGTATTCTTCTCCTTCGTAGTATTCTTCTCCTTCGTAGTATTCTTCTTCGTATTCTCCTTCTTAGTATTCTTCTTCGTATTCTTCGTCTACTTCGTAATCTTCGTCTTCGATGTATTCTCTTTCGTAGTATCCTTCTTCGTATTCTCCTTCTTCGTATTCTTCTCCGTAGTATTCTCCTTCGTAGTATTCTTCTCCTTCGCAGTATTCTTCTCCGTAGTATTCTCCTTCGTAGTATTCTTCTCCTTCGTAGTATTCTTCGTATTCTCCTTCGTAGTATTCTTCGTCTTCGTAGTATTCTCTTTCTTCGTCGTCTCTTTCGTATTCTTATTTTTATTCATATTTTTATTCTTCTCATTTTTAAAATGAGAAGAATAAACACAAATATGCTCCAGAGTCTCCAACACTAAATATGATGAAACATTTTGACACTATTCGATCAGTTTGATTTCACGTTGCACGACTGTAAATGAATTAAACCGTAAACTAAATGCATAACGCCGACAAGTTCTAACCGTGCCGTTCATCGCTCCAGATCTGTGGCGACTACCTGCTCTCAAAGGTGGATTCCCAGAACGCCATTTCTTTCCGGAACTTTGCCAGCTCCATGGGAGACGGCCGAGTTTTGGCCAAAGTGGACGCCTTCATCCAGGAGCATCTTCTGCAAGTGTCTGAACAGGAGGACTTCCTCAAACTCCCTCGCCTCAAGGTGAACACTTCCAACACTTCCAACACTTCCAACACTTCCAACACTTCCAACACTTCCAACACTTCCAACACTTCCAACACTTCCAACACTTCCGATGCCTCTGCTGTGGGGTTTTCAGGACTTTCAAAAGGGGCAATGTTTAGATAGAAATTGACAAATGCCACGGCAACATGACTTTATCATGGACATCAAAATTATGACCGGCGGTTTTATTTAAGATGAGGACACGACTTTATGAACCTGACACTGGACTCAAAGTCATGCATTTATTCCCGTTATTGTGTCACGCTCCGTAGCACTTGTTTGTCTTTAAAGTTCACTCTGTAACATTTGCGCAGGTCAGTCACAGTTTGTCTGCACCCGTGACTTTTTCTTGTATCCAGTGTCACAAATGTATTGAAATGCAGTCGTTTTTATAAATTGCTAACAATTGAAAAACGTGCTGTAAGTCTGCTTGCCTCTCCACAGAGCTGACCTGTAACCTGGCTTGACTTTAATGCCCAAGTGTGGAACAAATGGCATGTAGTTTGGCAATATTGTATTTATTGAATTTATTTACTGAAAAGTGCTGCAAAAAATAATCTCCCAGTGAAATATAATGATAAAACTCTAAAATGATATTCTGAAACAATAGTCATGTTTAAAAAAAAAATGTAAATAAAAAGTACCGGTAACAGAAAAATAAATACACTATATATAATAAAACTAAAGAGACACAGGGTGAATAGAAGTGGATCTTAAGACCTCCATGTTGCACTTTTAAAGATCTCACAGATTAACTCTAAGATTAGCCACGTATAGAAAATGTAGGATTGTAAAATGTGTGAAGGTCGAGGGGTTAAACCTGGAGGGCTTTGTACTGCGTAGGTGGGGCTAACTACTACTACTACTACTCCTACTCCTACTCTTCCTACTCCTACTACTCTTCCTACTACTACTACTCCTACTCTTCCTACTCCTACTACTCCTACTCTTCCTACTCCTACTACTACTACTCTTCCTACTCCTACTACTACTACTCTTCCTACTACTACTCTTCCTACTACTACTACTACTACTCTTCCTACTACTACTACTACTACTACTCCTACTCCTACTACTACTACTACTACTCCTACTATTCCTACTACTACTACTACTACTACTCTTCCTACTACTACTACTCTTCCCACTACTACTACTACTACTCTTCCTACTACTACTACTACTACTACTACTACTACTACTACTACTACTCTTCCTACTACTACTACTCTTCCCACTACTACTACTACTCTTCCTACTACTACTACTACTACTACTACTCCTACTCCTACTCTTCCTACTCCTACTACTCTTCCTACTACTACTACTCCTACTCTTCCTACTCCTACTACTCTTCCTACTACTACTACTACTACTCTTCCTACTACTACTACTACTACTACTCTTCCTACTCCTACTACTACTACTCTTCCTACTACTACTACTACTACTACTCTTCCTACTACTACTACTCTTCCTACTACTACTACTACTACTACTCTTCCTACTACTACTACTCTTCCTACTACTACTACTACTACTACTACTCTTCCTACTACTACTACTACTACTACTCTTACTACTACTACTACTCTTCCTACTACTCCTACTATTCCTACTACTCTTCCTACTCCTACTACTCTTCCTACTACTACTACTACTCCTACTACTACTACTACTCTTCCCACTACTACTACTACTACTACTACTCTTCCTACTACTACTACTCCTACTCTTCCTACTCCTACTACTCTTCCTACTACTACTACTCCTACTCTTCCTACTCCTACTACTCTTCCTACTACTACTACTACTACTACTCTTCCTACTCCTACTACTCCTACTACTCCTACTCTTCCTACTCCTACTACTCTTCCTACTACTACTACTACTACTACTCCTACTCTTCCTACTCCTACTACTCTTCCTACTACTACTACTACTACTACTACTCTTCCTACTACTACTACTCTTCCTACTACTACTACTACTCTTCCTACTCCTACTACTACTACTCTTCCTACTCCTACTACTACTACTCTTCCTACTACTACTACTACTACTACTCCTACTCTTCCTACTCCTACTACTACTACTCTTCCTACTACTACTACTACTACTACTACTCTTCCTACTACTACTACTCTTCCTACTACTACTACTACTACTACTACTACTACTACTACTACTACTACTACTACTCTTCCTACTACTACTACTACTACTACTACTCTTACCACTACTACTACTCTTCCTACTACTCCTACTATTCCTACTACTCTTCCTACTCCTACTACTCTTCCTACTACTACTACTACTACTACTACTACTACTACTACTCTTCCCACTACTACTACTACTACTCCTACTCTTCCTACTCCTACTACTCCTACTCTTCCTACTCCTACTACTACTACTCCTACTCTTCCTACTCCTACTACTCTTCCTACTACTACTACTACTACTACTCTTCCTACTACTACTACTCTTCCTACTACTACTACTCTTCCTACTACTACTACTACTCTTCCTACTACTACTACTCTTCCTACTACTACTACTACTCTTCCTACTACTACTACTACTACTACTACTACTACTACTCTTCCTACTACTACTACTACCACTCTTCCTACTACTACTACTACTACTACCACTCTTCCTACTACTACTACTACTACTCCTACTACTCTTCCTACTACTACTACTCCTACTCTTCCTACTCCTACTACTCTTCCTACTACTACTACTACTACTCTTCCTACTACTACTACTACTCTTACTACTACTACTACTACTCTTCCTACTACTACTACTCTTCCTACTACTACTACTCTTCCTACTACTACTACTACTACTACTACTACTACTACTACTCTTCCTACTACTACTACTACCACTCTTCCTACTACTACTACTACTACTACTACTCCTACTACTCCTACTACTCCTACTACTCTTCCTACTACTACTACTACTACTCCTACTCTTCCTACTACTACTACTACTACTCCTACTCTTCCTACTCCTACTACTCTTCCTACTACTACTACTACTCTTCCTACTCTTCCTACTACTACTACTACTCTTACTACTACTACTACTACTACTCTTCCTACTACTACTACTCTTCCTACTACTACTACTACTCTTCCTACTACTACTACTACTCTTCCTACTACTACTACTCTTCCTACTACTACTACTACTACTCCTCCTCTTCCTACTACTACTACTACTACTCTTCCTACTACTACTACTACTCCTCCTCTTCCTATTACTACTACTCCTCCTCTTCCTACTACTACTCTTCCTACTACTACTACTACTACTACTCCTCTTCCTACTACTACTCCTCCTCTTCCTACTACTACTCTTCCTACTACTCTTCCTACTACTACTACTACTACTACTACTACTACTCCTCCTCCTCCCTTCCTAACGCGCTGCCGTCTCTGTTCACAGTTAGAAGTAATGCTAGAAGACAACCTGGCCCTGCCCAGTAACGGGAAGCTGTACTC
Source organism: Eucyclogobius newberryi (assembly GCF_026437365.1). NCBI lineage: Eukaryota > Metazoa > Chordata > Actinopteri > Gobiiformes > Gobiidae > Eucyclogobius > Eucyclogobius newberryi. The sequence continues at coordinate 22,084,346 of NW_027316532.1, forward strand.
AAAGGTGCTGAGCTGGGTGCAGCGGAGCCTGTGGGAGAACGGGGACCACCTGGAGCGCTTGATGGAGGAGGTCAGTACACGAGCGCTTGTCCTTTTTTCCACACTCACCGCCTCCCCCTCCCCCCACGCCCGACCCCGCCTGTTTTTGACATTAACGAGTCACTCAGGGGGCCGAAATAGAAAAAGGGGCGTGTCACGCTGTTACGTCGGGACTGTTCTTTGTTTTTTCCTCTGATTTGTTGAGGTTTTGGCTGTAAGCAACTTCTCCCCGATTTCCAAACTGCAAATCAGAGGTGAGCCTTTAAAAAAAAGAGCTGGTGTTTGCTCTTTTGTCTTTTATTCCTACAGTTTTCCTTTGGGTATGTGGCTGTTTTTTTTTGTGATTATTTTTACACACGACCCCGTCCGGAGACTGTAAGCGCTCCGCACGCTCGGGTTTTGCACAGGTTTGACCCGTGACTGTGACTTTACTGTCTGACAGGAGTTGTTGTTGTGGACCCAGCACTAACAGGCGCTCCTCCCCGTTGATTTATCTCTCCTGTAGGTTTATTAGCAGCAGCAGCAGGAGCCGGACTGAGGAGCCACGACTGAGCCACCAGGGTAATGAGTCAGAGGGGGAGGACAGCCGAGCAGCACTGTGCCCCCGTCTGTGCGCCCCCGAATACAGATGCACCGCAAGAACGCCGCGGCAACCTCGCGATTTGACAATAGTGAAATTATACCGACGAGGCCCGCGACGGTCGATCGGCTCGTAAAAGGCAAAAAGAATAAACCGATTCTTAGTTTCGTCCCTTAAACACTGTAAATATTCCCTCAAGTTTATTTCCGTTTTACACAGATTTCTTCATTGGTCTTCAAAACAAACAACCGTCGACTACTAAAATACTAAAGCTGAAACTCAAACGACGAGCACCTCCATAAAGTAAAAAAGTAAACAATCTGAACTAAATGTCAATGTCAATACTGAAAGATTCACATAAATGGGACAAAACTGTACCACTCCTGAAAAGTTAATTCATCTAAATCAGACTGTAGAGATTCTTTGCAACCAGATGTAGTTTTATTTTTTAATGTAATTGCATTTTTGATTGTATACAAATTGACATTAAGTCTATAGTATCGAAATGGTTAAAACACTTAAGAATTGAAACATCTCTCAACATGTGAAAATAATTTAATATATTTACATTTAACCAGCTTAAAACCCATGGATCAATCTTTTTCAAACCTGTGCCAAGTGGACTCATGCCACTGAACCCAACACGGAATAAAACACTGCATTAGCGCACGGGGAACACCACATTTGGTCATGGAAAAGGAACATTGGTGCAAACGCTTCCACGCGGCGTCCCGCTGGTGTTAGCGAGGTAAACGCCCCTAAACGCCGGACGTGTCGAAGGATTATCTTTTATAACCACAGTGTTGTCTCCTGGAGCGACGCGAGCGGCTCCAGCTAAAGGATGGACCATGAAGATCCAGAGGCAGCTCTTTGTCTTCACCAGCTTTTCTTTTAGATGAGAGTGAAGAGTTTCCACGGCGACGGGACGAGTAAACGCCTCAGTCTGCAGCGCCTCTTAATCTTAAATACGTTTCCTCAGATTGAAGAACCGGGCATCTCCTTTTCCAGCCTTTCCTTCCGAGCCGCAGTCGGCGTGTTTTCTTGTTCCCCCCCGAAACGTGGTGGGGGCTCTTCTTTTTGTTGCCATGGACACAGCCACATGGGTGTTGTTCCTGTTTGTCTTACAGGTGCAAACGCTGTACTACTCGCCTGACCATAAGCTGGTGGATGGCGGCCTGCTGATTGAGGGCCACAGTGAGGTGTTTGGTGACGACAACCACCTTCAGTTTGTGCAGGTACTCGACAGCGAGCGAGTCACTTTAGCTTCAGTTTGTGCAGGTACTCGACAGCGAGCGAGTCACTTTAGCTTCAGTTTGTGCAGGTACTCGACAGCGAGCGAATCACTTTAGCTTCAGTTATTTTTACATTTTATGTATAAATCTGAGAAATGGACAAAGCAAAGTTCAAATTGTCTTCATCTTGACACCTTAGCATCTTGAGCACTAAACGGTTTGTTTAACTAGTTAAATATATTAAAATCATTCTGCGAAGCCGCGGTCAGTTTCACCTTCCTGGCTAAAGCTGTTGAGCGCCGTCAGAGGCTCTAGGTTCAGAGTTAGAGTTGCGAGTGCAGTGCTGCTTGTAGCCGTTAGCTCAGACGGCTTCTCTGCTGTGGTTTGGCCGTGTCGGTCGGTTGTCGTGGGGCCGGTCGTTGGTGCTGGCGTGGCTTCTATAGCTGCACTGTGCTCTTGCAGAAGAAGCCCGCACGCGAAAGCGCCCAGAGGCAGATGAGCTGCAGCTCCAGTGGAAGCCTGTCGCCCTCCAACCAGGCGGCGAACGCACCCAAACAGTCGGCCCGGAAAGAGTGGAAGTACATCGCCTCTGAGAAGACCACAAGTAAGGCCCAGCGGCACGCAGGGGGCAGTGTGCGTGACCCTTTTTGAATTCAGAACGTTCCTAAAACCATTTCAGACAGTAAATGTGCTTCAGACTCATTTCAGGCTGAACTAGTGGTAAATAAGGACTTGTTATGCTTAAATTCTCCCACATGTGTAGATCGATCACAATGTCAGCTAATGAGTATAAGTCTCATTTTTGGGTAAATTTATTCGATAAAATCCAAGACCAAGAACAAACATTTAATCTTGAAATGCAGTTTAAAATAATAACAGATTAGAGAACATGGTGAATAGGTGTACGTATGCTAACGCTAACACCTTCAGCTACATGACGCACAGACAACGAACTGTGGTAAGTGTCTGGTATGTTAACGTAACATATTAACAGTTATTCAGATAACTATAGCATAAAGAACATGCTAACAAGTTTACCAAAGCATCAGTTTTACCCCAAATCACTAAATCCATTGAATTCTTCTTCCTCTGTGTCACTTCTAAACAACTCCACAAACTCCAGAGGTAGAGGAAGTGCAGATTCTTCTTCTGTGTCGCTTAGAGCCTACAGCGCCCTCTTGTGGTTGTCAGTGTGAAAATAAGGAATAATATCACATATAAGTCTTTCTGGAGTACAAGTCGCACCCCGGCCAAACCTATGAAAAAATGTGCGACTTATAGGCCGGTAAATACTGTAGTGGACATGAGTTTGAATGCAGAATGTCGTCTTAAAAACGGTTTAAAGATGTACTTTTCCTGATTTATTTCAGTCTGAACTAGTGCGATGGAAATGTTTTACTCAAAAAATGCAGAGTAAACTAATGGAAGAAAGCGATTATAACACAGTCAACAGTTAATGTAGCAATTCAGTCCAACCGCGCTTAAAAACGCGCTCGACGCACACAAACGTTCTGAATTGAAACGGTTTTAAGCCGCGCTCCCGGAGACCGGCCGTAACGTGCTCGCTGTCCCGCAGACAACACGCACCTGTGCCTGGCGGTGCTGGACGGCGTGCTGTGCGTGATCTTCCTCCACGGCCGCAGCAGCCCTCAGACGTCCCCCTCGGCCACGCCCTGCCTGCTCAAGAGCCTGAGCTTCGAGGCCCAGCCCGAGGACCTGGAGGAGCACCCGCTGTCCCCGATGCAGTACGCTCGCTCGGGACTCGGCATCGCGGCGCTCGACGGCAAACTCGTCGCAGCAGGTACGGGGTGGGCGGGGCGACGGGGCGGGGCGACAGGGTGGGCGGGGCGACAGGGCGGGCGGGTTTCCACTCTTGAGACGGTCCGAAAGTGTCTCCTGCTCAAGTGTGGACGCATCCCACCAGAACTGGGACTGAACAAGCTCGGGACCAAACGAAGACTGGAACGGGGCCAAACGAAGCCCAGTGGGGTTAGGCTCAATTTAGGCCCAAATGACCCGGCCCGTTTGACCCAGCGGGGTACTAGCTGCAGCTTCCTGTTTGACACGGCATCTTATTCTCTAAACCCAATTACAGAAGGAGACAATAAAAGACGCAACGAAAAGAAAGCTCCAAAGCGCTCCTGGTCAAACCGGTCCAGGGGGGGGATCGGGGCCAGTCGACAGGGGGCGCTAAATGCCGAGAGTGGGTTTAACTTCAATATATATCGTTTGTTTTGCGCAGGAGGCTACAACCGAGAGGAGTGTCTCAGGACTGTGGAGAGTTACGACCCCGCCGAGGACAACTGGACCTTCATCGCCCCCATGCGGACCCCCCGCGCTCGCTTTCAGATGGCTGTGCTAATGGTAAACCGGCTTTAACCGCTTAAGACCATCCTGGCGCTAAGGCCCGTCACCATAACTACCACATCGACTCATCGTCCAGTCAATACTTGCGTTTTCTTTGCGCTAATTGGAATTTGTGTTAGAAAGATGAGATTTGGGCTGCAGAAGGTTGAATGTGTCATTTTATTTCTTGCATCTCATATTCTTTTAACTGTATTGCACATGTAGAGTATTTGTCAGTGACATAAAGTTGTTTCATTATTATTATTGTGGTGCAGCAACACGTCCGTCCCACATTTGTTCTCGTGTCTCTTGGTTGTGTAATGTAAAGTGAATATGGCCTCGTGCTTTCAGGGTCAGCTTTACGTGATCGGAGGGTCAAACGGACATTCTGACGAGCTGAGCTGTGGCGAGACGTACGATCCGCACGCCGACGAGTGGGTTCAGGTGCCAGAGCTCAGGACCAACCGCTGCAACGCAGGTGAGTCGTCCTCCGCCACCGCCGAGCATTGTCCCAGCGCGTCCTTGTACTCATCGTGGTGTCTTTTCCCAAGGCGTCTGCTCCTTGAACAACAAACTGTACGTGGTGGGAGGTTCTGACCCCTGTGGGCAGAAAGGCCTGAAGAACTGTGACGCTTTTGAGCCCGTGTCCAAGACGTGGGCCAACTGTGCTTCTCTCAACATCAGTAAGTCACTCGAGTTGAACAAATGCGTCCTCCAACCGCATGAAGGCTAATGACGGCGTTGTGCCCGTTTCAGGGAGGCACCAGGCGGCCGTGTGCGAGCTGGAGGGCTTCATGTACGCCATCGGTGGAGCCGAGTCGTGGAACTGTTTGAACAGCGTTGAGCGCTACAACCCCGAGAACAACACCTGGACCCTCGTGGCCCCCATGAACGTGGCGCGCAGAGGAGCCGGCGTTGCCGTCCACACAGGTAAGAGCTCGTTTGACCCGGTGACGAGTCTGAGTGACGCGGTTCTTAAAGCGGGAAACCTCTGTCCAGGCAAACTGTTTGTGGTGGGCGGCTTCGACGGCTCGCACGCGCTGCGCTGCGTGGAGGTCTACGACCCGCTGCGCAACGAGTGGAGGATGCTGGGAAACATGACCATCTCCCGCAGTAACGCCGGCGTGGCCATGCTCGGGAACTCCATCTACGCTGTGGGCGGCTTCGACGGCAACGACTTCCTCAACACCATCGAGGTCTACAACCCGGAGATGGACGAGTGGAACGACTGCACCACCGCTCCGTCGCCCGTGTCCGAGTGAGAGCGGCGAGCTTCAGAGCTTCACCCTTTTCCAAACTAACAGGCTTAGTGACGTAATCGTGTTTTTGTGATGTCCTGTGTGTGAGCGGGTATGTGGGGGCGGGGCTATGGATAGAGGGGTCTTCAGTGAAGACTGACTTATATTAGGGGGGGGTGTTGCCCAGAGCAACATGACGCCTTTGCATATTGCATACGTTTTTGTGCTGTACATATTTTGTTTCTCCTCATTTCGGCGTATGCCAACATGGAATTCACAGTGCTTTTCTTCTCCCAGATGAGTTGAAATGGTTTGTCACTAGAACGTTTTGGACAGTTAATCTTGGGTCATTTGGACGGCCTGAAGTGGTGATTGACTTGGAAGTTATTTAAGTTTATTTGTTTCTAAAATTGGACTCAATGAAAGGTCAGCGGTTGACGCCTTAGAGTGCGAGTGGAGAAACACCGGTCATGGCTTTTTGTCATTTTAACTACAGCTGATTTGCTATTTCTGAAATCTTAAACGGCCTTTTTTATATTTTTATACACTGCTTATTTACAAAAGATAGCTTTAAGTCGAATCTAACCCGTGCCAGATTTTAGTACCTTTTGTGCACAAACCACACACGCACAATGCTTCTGCTAACCAAACTTTAGTTCTTGTGATATGACATTGATGTACGTTGTGCAATTTACTGGAAACCCCGTGTTCAAACTGTCAGGCATTGACACTTTTCTGGAAGGAATATCGGAGCAAATGATCACATTTGTAACATTTCTTATTAAATAAACCATTTAATTCAGAATCTTGCTCTCTGTCATCTTTAACTTCCTCTGATGTAATGAGTCGTCCTGTTTGAGGCTTTTATTCTGACATTTCCATCAGGACGTCGCACAAGCCGCTCGCTTTCTGCCCCTCCAAGTGTCGTTTAACAGAGATTAGCACTGAGCTGGTGGACGGCGTGCTTCAGGACGAGCGGGCCACTCGTTCGGACCGGAACGGACCCCGAGCCGCCGCCCACACGTCCTCGTCACATCCAGCTCATTCATAAGTCTGTGGCACACGTGGCACCGGTTCAGAGGGAGGCTCACAGAGTCTATTTTTAACTCCTCACTATAATCCTCGTTACTATTGGTAGCGTAACTTTTACGTGTTCTGCACTAGAAATGTGCGGTTTTGGAGACTGAGATTTCTCATGTCACCGGGGGAATATTTACTTTAAAAGCTAAAAACTAAATGCAAAGTCATCGATGGAAGCAATAAAATGTAAAAAAAAAAAAGAATTGTGATGAAAATGACTTGTTTTATAATGTGTATATAATGGTGCGTTCACACTTGCACATAAACCACATCAAAACTAGATCTAAACCAGGACTAAACCAACAGTAGGAACAATAAAGGAAACATTTTGATTCAAACTGTGCAAAAACTAGGAACCAAAAAGGACACTTTGTATATTCTAATCTACTAAAACTATACTAATTTGAACAAGTATAAATTCTGAAAAAGTAACATACTAGGCATTTTCCTGAAGCTCTTGCTCAACAGGACTAATATAAAACCAATAATAAAATAAAAGTAAAAACTTATATCTTTTCAGAAGGCCATGAATTTGTCTTTGAATATTTTCATCTGGTACAATTTGTCACTTACTGGTTTTATTTAAGTTAACAGCGGTTCTTTCTGATCAATATAAAACTACTATGGTAACTACAAATGACTCAAAGTACCAGGAAGACATTTTGAGATGTTTTTTTAATAAGAATAAACTCTCACAAAATATGTTCACGTTGAATGCAAAATAGATCCAAATCTATAATACAAAACAAAACTCAAGCTTTTCCTTTTGAATGATTTAAACTAATGTAAAGTTGGATTGATTCAGCCACAAAGCGCCACAGGCCAGTGTCAGTCCCCAGCCTGGATAAGAGTTGAATTTGAAAGATGCAAATGATCAACATTATTCTCTAAAATATAAATCTACCCTCTGAGCAAGTAGGATTTTCAATTTCCATAAAACGTCTTCAAAAACAGTGTACAGCTTAATAAATAGTGGAATAAAGTCAAAATATTACAAAAAATGTATAATACAAAATAAAAATGACCTTACATAATAACACTGTGAATCAACCAAACGCTTTCTAAAAATGTTTTTTTTTTTTAATCAGAGGTGGGAAGAGAAATGGGACTCGAGTAGCAGTATTGTTACTTCAAAATAATATTACTTAAAGAAGCAATGGCCGATTTTTCGGCGATTTGAGAACTTTCTCCGTCTTCATTTTGTCCCATACACTGAGGGAACTATATTATGATAGATCAATGCGCTTAGACACGCGGAAACATGGGGACGAACCGCACGCGGCTGCAGGTGAGCGGTAGGTGCGTTTTATGATTGATACGTGGCAGGACTAATCGGCAGTCCACGCCACGAGGAAATAAGACTCAGATTTGGGCCAAAAAAATCGTCCATTCAACCTTTAAGTAGAAGTACAAAGCAGAGGTAAAATGATTAATAATGATAATGGCTTCTCCATTGTTGAACCCCAGTGTTGTAGTAATTTTACTTTAATTAAAAATGACTCAGTCTCAAGAAAGAGTAATTTTACTTTAATTAAAAAACGAATGAACAAAATAAAAGTCACTGAAGGGTAAAAGTCATTTAGCTGGTTTTACGACAAAATGTATAAAATGTAAACGGCTGAACTCCATTCAAGTATAGGATATATGAGCGTGTCTGCGGCGGGCGCTTAGGGCGGCGCTGTGCAGGACGCGCGTCTGCGGCGGGCGCTCAGGGCGGCGCTGTGCAGGACGCGCGTCTGCGGCGGGCGCTCAGGGCGGCGCTGTGCAGGACGCGCGTCTGCGGCGGGCGCTCAGGGCGGCGCTGTGCAGGACGCGCGTCTGCGGCGGGCGCTCAGGGCGGCGCTGTGCAGGACGCGCGTCTGCGGCGGGCGCTCAGGGCGGCGCTGTGCAGGACGCGCGTCTGCGGCGGGCGCTCAGGGCGGCGCTGTGCAGGACGCGCGTCTGCGGCGGGCGCTCAGGGCGGCGCTGTGCAGGACGCGCGTCTGCGGCGGGCGCTCAGGGCGGCGCTGTGCAGGACGCGCCTCTGCGGCGGGCGCTCAGGGCGGCGCTGTGCAGGACGCGCGTCTGCGGCGGGCGCTCAGGGCGGCGCTGTGCAGGACGCGCGTCTGCGGCGGGCGCTCAGGGCGGCGCTGTGCAGGACGCGCGTCTGCGGCGGGCGCTCAGGGCGGCGCTGTGCAGGACGGGCGTCTGCGGCGGGCGCTCAGGGCGGCGCTGTGCAGGACGCGCGTCTGCGGCGGGCGCTCAGGGCGGCCCTGTGCAGGACGCGCGTCTGCGGCGGGCGCTCAGGGCGGCGCTGTGCAGGACGCGCGTCTGCGGCGGGCGCTCAGGGCGGCGCTGTGCAGGACGCGCGTCTGCGGCGGGCGCTCAGGGCGGCCCTGTGCAGGACACGCGTCTGCGGCGGGCGCTCAGGGCGGCGCTGTGCAGGACACGCGTCTGCGGCGGGCGCTCAGGGCGGCCCTGTGCAGGACGCGCGTCTGCGGCGGGCGCTCAGGGCGGTGCTGTGCAGGACACGTGTCGACCAGCGAACGCCACGCAGCGATCCAGAGCCGCCTTCACCTCCAGCAGCTGGTTTCCTCCCACATTCAGACGCTCCCTGCACACCAAAAACATTATCATAAGAAACAACAGAAAATACACAAATCTAACTCAAAACTGCGCAGAGTAAAATGTACAGCGCTCAGCAGAAGGGACTGGAAATACAAGCTGGAAGTGTGTAATGAGTGAGGACAGTACGGCTGAATGTCTTTCCCATATTTATTTGACGTTGCCAGCGTGACAGGCGTCTCCGGGACGGGCACAATCTTACTTTTAGATGGATTCTTTCCCATGTTTGACCGTCCGTAGACGTCAGCGCGCTATCTGCCTCTGCTGAGCGTATGTATCTTTCACCGCGACTCGCTCATCGACACCTCCACTTTTTGTGTGGAGCTTTTGCATCTTTAACGACGGACACAATCTTCTCTTTTTGCTAAAACTGGACTCTGGAACTTGGACCAAGGCGTGGCTCTGAATGTGTAGAAATGTATGTGTGGAAAGACATAATATCGGGTTTATGAGAACGAGGCCAGACTTTGATTAAAATGTGCAGTTCAGTTCACAATTTGATTTATTTGATTTCATATTTTGCCTTCATTGTAGCACTTTTATTTGTCCGATCTTTGTCTCGTGGCACAAGATCTCGTCCGCTCCCTGAGACAATGGATTCTTCTTCAAACACTGAATTTTAAACTAATGACGTGAGACTCAAGCGTTATATTCAGTTCACGTGCTCGATGTAACTAGCACCACATCCTCGCCCGCAGTTTCAAACGTAGCTGCAGATTCAGAATTGTGGCATGTAATTCAGCTGAAAGGACGTCAACGTGAGCAGATCTTTTCACAAACGGTAAATCTCCCTCGAATGTGAACGCGCGAGATCGTTTTTGGACAGGATTAAAATCGCGCCTCATTTTCAGCCTCGGCACATCTTCACACTCGGAGACACAAAGCGTTTGTTGTTTGTCGCTCAGGGAGACCGCGGTTACGTAACCGGGACCAACGGACGAACGATTATCAGAACGGTTTTGACAGCAGCTCGTGCAGCACACACAGGGTTAAAAAATAAAAACAATTTAAATCCTTTGTTTCCTCCAAACAGAAAAACTAAAGCACAGTTTTATTCTTCGCCGATACGTTTGCGCGACATCCAACGATACAGCTGCGAACTACTAAACAACTACAGTTTTCTCAGAGTTTACGAGCGGCGGTGCGATCGGGAGCGTTCAAACTCGAGCTACACGACCAACTCTTTGACCCGAATCTAATCCACGATGAAGAAGAAGCCCGCGGCGACGGGACAAGACGGAGAGGAATATATGGACTAGGAAGATTAGAAAAAGCAAGTGTACGAGTCTGTAAGTCTTTAAATGTGTGTACGAGTCTTTAAGTCTTTAAATGTGTGTACGAGTCTTTAAATGTGTGTACGAGTCTTTACGTCTTTAAATGTGTGTACGAGTCTTTAAATGTGTGTACGAGTCTTTAAGTCTTTAAATGTGTGTACGAGTCTTTAAGTCTTTAATGTGTGTACGAGTCATTAAATGTGTTTACGAGTCATTAAATGTGTGTACGAGTCTTTAAATGTGTGTACGAGTCTTTAAATGTGTGTACGAGTCTTTAAATGTGTGTACGAGTCATTAAATGTGTGTACGAGTCTTTAAATGTGTGTACGAGTCATTAAATGTGTGTACGAGTCTTTAAATGTGTGTACGAGTCATTAAATGTGTGTACGAGTCTTTAAATGTGTGTACGAGTCATTAAATGTGTGTACGAGTCATTAAATGTGTGTACGAGTCATTAAATGTGTGTACGAGTCTGTAAATGTGTGTACGAGTCTTTAAATGTGTGTACGAGTCATTAAATGTGTGTACGAGTCTGTAAATGTGTGTACGAGTCTGTAAATGTGTGTACGAGTCATTAAATGTGTGTACGAGTCTTTAAATGTGTGTACGAGTCATTAAATGTGTGTACGAGTCATTAAATGTGTGTACGAGTCTGTAAATGTGTGTACGAGTCTGTAAATGTGTGTACGAGTCTTTAAATGTGTGTACGAGTCTTTAAATGTGTGTACGAGTCATTAAATGTGTGTACGAGTCATTAAATGTGTGTACGAGTCATTAAATGTGTGTACGAGTCTGTAAATGTGTGTTCGAGTCTGTAAATGTGTGTAGGAGTCATTAAATGTGTGTACGAGTCATAAAATGTGTGTACGAGTCTTTAAATGTGTGTACGAGTCATTAAATGTGTGTACGAGTCATTAAATGTGTGTACGAGTCATTAAATGTGTGTACGAGTCTGTAAATGTGTGTACGAGTCTGTAAATGTGTGTACGAGTCATTAAATGTGTGTACGAGTCTGTAAATGTGTGTACGAGTCTTTAAGTCTTTAAATGTTTGTATGAGTCTTTAAATGTGTCTTTAAATGTGTGTACGAGTCATTAAATGTGTGTACGAGTCATTAAATGTGTGTACGAGTCATTAAATGTGTGTACGAGTCTGTAAATGTGTGTACGAGTCATTAAATGTGTGTACGAGTCATTAAATGTGTGTACGAGTCTGTAAATGTGTGTACGTGTCTTTAAGTCTTTAAATGTATGTACGAGTCTTTAAATGTGTCTTTAAATGTGTGTACGAGTCATTAAATGTGTGTACGAGTCTGTAAATGTGTGTACGAGTCATTAAATGTGTGTACGAGTCATTAAATGTGTGTACGAGTCTTTAAATGTGTGTACGAGTCATTGAATGTGTGTACGAGTCAATGAATGTGTGTACGAGTCATTAAATGTGTGTACGAGTCATTAAATGTGTGTACGAGTCTGTAAATGTGTGTACGAGTCTTTAAGTCTTTAAATGTGTGTACGAGTCTTTAAATGTGTCTTTAAATGTGTGTACGAGTCATTAAATGTGTGAACGAGTCATTAAATGTGTGTACGAGTCTGTAAATGTGTGTACGAGTCACGAGTCTTTAAATGTGTGTACGAGTCTTTAAGTCTTTAAATGTTTGTATGAGTCTTTAAATGTGTCTTTAAATGTGTGTACGAGTCATTAAATGTGTGTACGAGTCATTAAATGTGTGTACGAGTCATTAAATGTGTGTACGAGTCATTAAATGTGTGTACGAGTCTGTAAATGTGTGTACGTGTCTTTAAGTCTTTAAATGTATGTACGAGTCTTTAAATGTGTCTTTAAATGTGTGTACGAGTCATTAAATGTGTGTACGAGTCATTAAATGTGTGTACGAGTCTGTAAATGTGTGTACGAGTCATTAAATGTGTGTACGAGTCATTAAATGTGTGTACGAGTCATTAAATGTGTGTACGAGTCATTAAATGTGTGTACGAGTCTGTAAATGTGTGTTCGAGTCTGTAAATGTGTGTAGGAGTCATTAAATGTGTGTACGAGTCATTAAATGTGTGTACGAGTCTTTAAATGTGTGTACGAGTCATTAAATGTGTGTACGAATCATTAAATGTGTGTACGAGTCTGTAAATGTGTGTACGAGTCTGTAAATGTGTGTACGAGTCATTAAATGTGTGTACGAGTCATTAAATGTGTGTACGAGTCATTAAATGTGTGTTCGAGTCTGTAAATGTGTGTACGAGTCTTTAAGTCTTTAATGTGTGTACGAGTCTTTAAATGTGTGTACGAGTCTGTAAATGTGTGTACGAGTCTTTAAGTCTTTAATGTGTGTACGAGTCTTTAAATGTGTGTACGAGTCTTTAAATGTGTGTACGAGTCTTTAAATGTGTGTACGAGTCTTTAAATGTGTGTACGAGTCTTTAAATGTGTGTACGAGTCTTTAAGTCTTTAAATGTGTGTACGAGTCTTTAAATGTGTGTACGAGTCTTTAAGTCTTTAAATGTGGGTACGAGTCTGTAAATGTGTGTACGAGTCTTTAAATGTGTCTTTAAATGTGTGTACGAGTCATTAAATGTGTGTACGAGTCATTAAATGTGTGTACGAGTCTGTAAATGTGTGTACGAGTCATTAAATGTGTGTACGAGTCATTAAATGTGTGTACGAGTCATTAAATGTGTGTACGAGTCTGTAAATGTGTGTACGAGTCTTTAATTGTGTGTACGAGTCATTAAATGTGTGTACGAGTCTGTAAATGTGTGTTCGAGTCTGTAAATGTGTGTAGGAGTCATTAAATGTGTGTACGAGTCATTAAATGTGTGTACGAGTCTTTAAATGTGTGTACGAGTCATTAAATGTGTGTACGAGTCTGTAAATGTGTGTACGAGTCTGTAAATGTGTGTACGAGTCATTAAATGTGTGTACGAGTCTTTAAATGTGTGTACGAGTCATTAAATGTGTGTACGAGTCATTAAATGTGTGTACGAGTCATTAAATGTGTGTACGAGTCTGTAAATGTGTGTTCGAGTCTGTAAATGTGTGTAGGAGTCATTAAATGTGTGTACGAGTCATTAAATGTGTGTACGAGTCTTTAAATGTGTGTACGAGTCATTAAATGTGTGTACGAGTCATTAAATGTGTGTACGAGTCATTAAATGTGTGTACGAGTCTGTAAATGTGTGTACGAGTCTGTAAATGTGTGTACGAGTCATTAAATGTGTGTACGAGTCTGTAAATGTGTGTACGAGTCTTTAAGTCTTTAAATGTTTGTATGAGTCTTTAAATGTGTCTTTAAATGTGTGTACGAGTCATTAAATGTGTGTACGAGTCTGTAAATGTGTGTACGAGTCATTAAATGTGTGTACGAGTCATTAAATGTGTGTACGAGTCTGTAAATGTGTGTACGTGTCTTTAAGTCTTTAAATGTATGTACGAGTCTTTAAATGTGTGTACGAGTCTGTAAATGTGTGTACGAGTCATTAAATGTGTGTACGAGTCATTAAATGTGTGTACGAGTCTTTAAATGTGTGTACGAGTCATTGAATGTGTGTACGAGTCATTGAATCAAATCAAATCAAATCAAATCAATTTATTTTTGTAAGGCCCAAAATCACAACAACAGTTGCCTCTGAGGGCCACAGGGAGAAATGAATCAACAATGTCTGTGGTGGCGATGAAGTCAGACAATGTCTGTGGTGGCGAGGGACGATGTCCCAGGGTCCTCTGTCCTTAGACTCTCCTTCTCGGCCAGGAAAAACTACAAAAAAAACCTCTGAATGTGTGTATGAGTCATTAAATGTGTGTACGAGTCATTAAATGTGTGTACGAGTCTGTAAATGTGTGTACGAGTCATTAAATGTGTGTACGAGTCTTTAAATGTGTGTACGAGTCATTAAATGTGTGTACGAGTCATTAAATGTGTGTACGAGTCATTAAATGTGTGTACGAGTCTGTAAATGTGTGTTTGAGTCTGTAAATGTGTGTTCGAGTCTGTAAATGTGTGTAGGAGTCATTAAATGTGTGTACGAGTCTTTAAATGTGTGTACGAGTCTTTAACTGTGTGTACGAGTCTTTAAATGTGTGTACGAGTCTTTAAGTCTTTAAATGTGTGTACGAGTCTTTAAATGTGTCTTTAAATGTGTGTACGAGTCATTAAATGTGTGTACGAGTCATTAACTGTGTGTACGAGTCTGTAAATGTGTGTACGAGTCTTTAAGTCTTTAAATGTGTGTACGAGTCTTTAAATGTGTCTTTAAATGTGTGTACGAGTCATTAAATGTGTGTACGAGTCATTAAATGTGTGTACGAGTCTGTAAATGTGTGTACGAGTCATTAAATGTGTGTACGAGTCATTAAATGTGTGTACGAGTCATTAAATGTGTGTACGAGTCATTAAATGTGTGTACGAGTCTGTAAATGTGTGTACGAGTCATTAAATGTGTGTACGAGTCTGTAAATGTGTGTACGTGTCTTTAAGTCTTTAAATGTATGTACGAGTCTTTAAATGTGTGTACGAGTAATTTAATGTGTGTACGAGTCTGTAAATGTGTGTACGAGTCATTAAATGTGTGTACGAGTCTTTAAATGTGTGTACGAGTCATTAAATGTGTGTACGAGTCATTAAATGTGTGTACGAGTCTGTAAATGTGTGTTCGAGTCTGTAAATGTGTGTAGGAGTCATTAAATGTGTGTACGAGTCATTAAATGTGTGTACGAGTCTTTAAATGTGTGTACGAGTCTTTAAATGTGTGTACGAGTCTTTAAATGTGTGTACGAGTCATTAAATGTGTGTACGAGTCTGTAAATGTGTGTACGAGTCATTAAATGTGTGTACGAGTCATTAAATGTGTGTACGAGTCATTAAATGTGTGTACGAGTCATTAAATGTGTGTACGAGTCTGTAAATGTGTGTACGAGTCTGTAAATGTGTGTACGAGTCATTAAATGTGTGTACGAGTCTGTAAATGTGTGTACGAGTCTTTAAGTCTTTAAATGTTTGTATGAGTCTTTAAATGTGTCTTTAAATGTGTGTACGAGTCATTAAATGTGTGTACGAGTCATTAAATGTGTGTACGAGTCATTAAATGTGTGTACGAGTCATTAAATGTGTGTACGAGTCTGTAAATGTGTGTACGAGTCATTAAATGTGTGTACGAGTCATTAAATGTGTGTACGAGTCTGTAAATGTGTGTACGTGTCTTTAAGTCTTTAAATGTATGTACGAGTCTTTAAATGTGTCTTTAAATGTGTGTACGAGTCATTAAATGTGTGTACGAGTCTGTAAATGTGTGTACGAGTCATTAAATGTGTGTACGAGTCATTAAATGTGTGTACGAGTCTTTAAATGTGTGTACGAGTCATTGAATGTGTGTACGAGTCATTAAATGTGTGTACGAGTCTGTAAATGTGTGTACGAGTCTGTAAATGTGTGTACGAGTCATTAAATGTGTGTACGAGTCATTAAATGTGTGTACGAATCTGTAAATGTGTGTACGAGTCTTTAAGTCTTTAAATGTTTGTATGAGTCTTTAAATGTGTCTTTAAATGTGTGTACGAGTCATTAAATGTGTGTACGAGTCATTAAATGTGTGTACGAGTCATTAAATGTGTGTACGAGTCTGTAAATGTGTGTACGAGTCATTAAATGTGTGTACGAGTCATTAAATGTGTGTACGAGTCTGTAAATGTGTGTACGTGTCTTTAAGTCTTTAAATGTATGTACGAGTCTTTAAATGTGTCTTTAAATGTGTGTACGAGTCATTAAATGTGTGTACGAGTCTGTAAATGTGTGTACGAGTCATTAAATGTGTGTACGAGTCATTAAATGTGTGTACGAGTCTTTAAATGTGTGTACGAGTCATTGAATGTGTGTACGAGTCATTAAATGTGTGTACGAGTCATTAAATGTGTGTACGAGTCATTAAATGTATGTACGAGTCATTAAATGTGTGTACGAGTCTGTAAATGTGTGTACGAGTCTGTAAATGTGTGTACGAGTCTGTAAATGTGTGTACGAGTCATTAAATGTGTGTACGAGTCTGTAAATGTGTGTACGAGTCTTTAAGTCTTTAAATGTTTGTATGAGTCTTTAAATGTGTCTTTAAATGTGTGTACGAGTCATTAAATGTGTGTACGAGTCATTAAATGTGTGTACGAGTCATTAAATGTGTGTACGAGTCATTAAATGTGTGTACGAGTCTGTAAATGTGTGTACGAGTCATTAAATGTGTGTACGAGTCATTAAATGTGTGTACGAGTCTGTAAATGTGTGTACGTGTCTTTAAGTCTTTAAATGTATGTACGAGTCTTTAAATGTGTCTTTAAATGTGTGTACGAGTCATTAAATGTGTGTACGAGTCTGTAAATGTGTGTACGAGTCATTAAATGTGTGTACGAGTCATTAAATGTGTGTACGAGTCTTTAAATGTGTGTACGAGTCATTGAATGTGTGTACGAGTCATTAAATGTGTGTACGAGTCTGTAAATGTGTGTACGAGTCTGTAAATGTGTGTACGAGTCTGTAAATGTGTGTACGAGTCATTAAATGTGTGTACGAGTCTGTAAATGTGTGTACGAGTCATTAAATGTGTGTACGAGTCATTAAATGTGTGTACGAATCTGTAAATGTGTGTACGAGTCTTTAAGTCTTTAAATGTTTGTATGAGTCTTTAAATGTGTCTTTAAATGTGTGTACGAGTCATTAAATGTGTGTACGAGTCATTAAATGTGTGTACGAGTCATTAAATGTGTGTACGAGTCTGTAAATGTGTGTACGAGTCATTAAATGTGTGTACGAGTCATTAAATGTGTGTACGAGTCTGTAAATGTGTGTACGTGTCTTTAAGTCTTTAAATGTATGTACGAGTCTTTAAATGTGTCTTTAAATGTGTGTACGAGTCATTAAATGTGTGTACGAGTCTGTAAATGTGTGTACGAGTCATTAAATGTGTGTACGAGTCATTAAATGTGTGTACGAGTCTTTAAATGTGTGTACGAGTCATTGAATGTGTGTACGAGTCATTAAATGTGTGTACGAGTCATTAAATGTGTGTACGAGTCATTAAATGTGTGTACGAGTCATTAAATGTGTGTACGAGTCTGTAAATGTGTGTACGAGTCATTAAATGTGTGTACGAGTCTTTAAATGTGTGTACGAGTCATTAAATGTGTGTACGAGTCATTAAATGTGTGTACGAGTCATTAAATGTGTGTTTGAGTCTGTAAATGTGTGTAGGAGTCATTAAATGTGTGTACGAGTCTTTAAATGTGTGTACGAGTCATTAAATGTGTGTACGAGTCATTAAATGTGTGTACGAGTCATTAAATGTGTGTACGAGTCATTAAATGTGTGTACGAGTCTGTAAATGTGTGTACGAGTCTGTAAATGTGTGTACGAGTCATTAAATGTGTGTACGAGTCTGTAAATGTGTGTACGAGTCATTAAATGTGTGTACGAGTCTGTAAATGTGTGTACGAGTCTGTAAATGTGTGTACGAGTCATTAAATGTGTTTACGAGTCTGTAAATGTGTGTACGAGTCATTAAATGTGTGTACGAGTCATTAAATGTGTGTACGAGTCTGTAAATGTGTGTACGAGTCATTAAATGTGTGTACGAGTCATTAAATGTGTGTACGAGTCTGTAAATGTGTGTACGAGTCTGTAAATGTATGTACGAGTCTGTAAATGTGTGTACGAGTCATTAAATGTGTGTACGAGTCTGTAAATGTGTGTACGAGTCATTAAATGTGTGTACGAGTCATTAAATGTGTGTACGAGTCTGTAAATGTGTGTACGAGTCATTAAATGTGTGTACGAGTCATTAAATGTGTGTTCGAGTCTGTAAATGTGTGTAGGAGTCTGTAAATGTGTGTAGGAGTCATTAAATGTGTGTACGAGTCTTTAAATGTGTGTACGAGTCATTAAATGTGTGTACGAGTCATTAAATGTGTGTACGAGTCATTAAATGTGTGTACGAGTCTGTAAATGTGTGTACGAGTCATTAAATGTGTGTACGAGTCTTTAAATGTGTGTACGAGTCATTAAATGTGTGTACGAGTCATTAAATGTGTGTACGAGTCTGTAAATGTGTGTACGAGTCATTAAATGTGTGTACGAGTCATTAAATGTGTGTACGAGTCTGTAAATGTGTGTACGTGTCAAATGTATGTACGAGTCTTTAAATGTGTCTTTAAATGTGTGTACGAGTCATTAAATGTGTGTACGAGTCTGTAAATGTGTGTACGAGTCATTAAATGTGTGTACGAGTCATTAAATGTGTGTACGAGTCAGAGTCTTTAAATGTGTGTACGAGTCATTGAATGTGTGTACGAGTCATTAAATGTGTGTACGAGTCATTAAATGTGTGTACGAGTCTGTAAATGTGTGTACGAGTCTGTAAATGTGTGTACGAGTCATTAAATGTGTGTACGAGTCTTTAAATGTGTGTACGAGTCATTAAATGTGTGTACGAGTCATTAAATGTGTGTACGAGTCATTAAATGTGTGTTCGAGTCTGTAAATGTGTGTACGAGTCTGTAAATGTGTGTAGGAGTCATTAAATGTGTGTAGGAGTCATTAAATGTGTGTAGGAGTCATTAAATGTGTGTACGAGTCTTTAAATGTGTGTACGAGTCATTAAATGTGTGTACGAGTCATTAAATGTGTGTACGAGTCATTAAATGTGTGTACGAGTCTGTAAATGTGTGTATGAGTCTGTAAATGTGTGTACGAGTCTGTAAATGTGTGTACGAGTCATTAAATGTGTGTACGAGTCTGTAAATGTGTGTACGAGTCTGTAAATGTGTGTACGAGTCTGTAAATGTGTTTACGAGTCTGTAAATGTGTGTACGAGTCATTAAATGTGTGTACGAGTCATTAAATGTGTGTACGAGTCATTAAATGTGTGTACGAGTCATTAAATGTGTGTACGAGTCTGTAAATGTGTGTACGAGTCTGTAAATGTGTGTACGAGTCTGTAAATGTGTGTACGAGTCTGTAAATGTGTGTATGAGTCTGTAAATGTGTGTACGAGTCATTAAATGTGTGTACGAGTCTGTAAATGTGTGTACGAGTCATTAAATGTGTGTACGAGTCTGTAAATGTGTGTACGAGTCATTAAATGTGTGTACGAGTCATTAAATGTGTGTACGAGTCTGTAAATGTGTGTACGAGTCTGTAAATGTGTGTACCTGGAGCGTGTAGAGCCACTGCTCAAGTGCAAAGTGTTTCCTCTTCCTGTTTTGTGTTAAGTAGCGTCAGTAACCAGGGAAACAACAGACGATGAGTGGAAATGGAAAAAGAGCAACTAAGATTAAATGAGACAATAATGTAACTAATTATCCCAGTTACTGTATTTTCTGGACTATAAGTCGCACCCGACAAAATGCATAATAGAGAAGAAAAAACAACATACAAGTCCTAAAAATAAATGGCTTGAAATCGGTTGTTGACGCGCGGCCGACACGCTAACGATGACATAACTCAGCAGGTAATAACAGGAGGGACGACTTGCCGGGCGGGGACACGGCCGCGTCGCCATGGAAACTAGCCTGCCATCGGTTTGACGGAGCCGAAAGTGAGGCAGTTGTTTCAGATCATATCGAGCCAATTGTAGTAAAAAATAAATACAAATAAATTGCTTACCAAACTTGATGTGGTTATTCAATATTAAGTTTAAGATGGAAAATATAATAGATTAATTGGTATTTTGATTAGTATTTTAAGCAAAGAAAAAAAATATTACCCTTCAAAAAAAAAAAGTAAAATGAATACTATTTTTTGACAAATGATTAAAGTTGGTGTTCGAAGTAGGATGAGATTTAGTGCAAAAAAGGTATAATATTGCTCTTGGCGTTATAATCAAAAAAAGAATATTAATCATGTCGTCTTCTATTAAAAATGTCCTCAAAAAGAGAGAAACGTGGAGCGGCTCAAACAAGAGCATAAAACGTGACTCTTGAACCCTTTACGAGCACATTCCTGTCCTTTAAATACTCTTGCGTATCGTTATCGAGCAACTAAACTGACCACGTCGCCCGCGCCTGATCGAGAGGCACCGAAGTCTGTGACAAAACCAGAGCGCTGCACGCTTTCTGCATCTAATAATAAAGTATTTCACCTTCCTCCAGCCCGGCGTGAGAGCTGAATACAGCGCTCTGATTGGCTGTCTGTTCTAAAGCCCGGAAACATCAAGCGGGTGGATCTTGACCAATCGCCTGAGGCTTCGGGAGCGCCGCGGACACGTTATTTAAATACAAACTTCCTCATTTTGCGGTTTGAAAATGAGCTTTAAAGATAAGCAGCGTTGTAAACTGAGCGGCCGACGAGCTCCGTAATCCAACGAGCCGTATTCAAATCAGAAACCTTCCAGAACGTTCTGTCTTTAACTTTTACATAATCGTGTGGACTCTTCAGAACTAGTTAATGATTTATTTACTGTATGAACTCATTTAAGAAGAACTAGCGATCATTTTACTCAAGAGAAATGCTACTTTACAATAATATTACTAGAGTAGAAGTAAAAGTTGTGACAAAAGTAATGTCTCAAAAAAAGTAAAAAGAATATTTGGAGAAACTACTACTTAACTTGCGTAAAAGTACTGCACAGATGTATGGTATTTCCAAAGAATAAACAATACAAAAACAAATCATATCTGAAGTGTAAGAAAGTACTGTCACTGGTACTTAAAAAGAAAATACTACTCAATTAGAAGTAAATGTAATGTACAGTGTCAGAAAACTACTCAAAATTCAATTTCTTCAAAGAGAATGTATTTGTTGCTCCGACATAAGACTGAGAGAAGGAAGTTTAAACTAAACCATGATCCTTATGGTTCTAAATCTATATTATTATTATTATTTCCAGTCAAAATTTTCCACACACGTCTAGTAGCGGCGGGAGGGTCTGAAGTACTTTGTCACTTTGATGTTTATCGTAGCTACTGCACTCGAGGAAAACCAAACACTGTAATGAGGCTCTGGGGCCGATAAGATTTATGAGCAGAATCATTTCCACATCACGTCCATAAAAGAGCAAAGCAAACATGAGAGCGCCAGATAAAGCCAGAGCATGACAGAACGCTACAGTCGTGTCACAAAGTACAAACAGAGACTTCAAACTGAGACTTGAGACGTGGCGGCGTCACTGGCTGTACAAGAGGGCCCCTGGCTGTACGAGGGCCCCGGGCTGTACGAGAGGGCCCCTGGCTGTACGAGAGGGCCCCCTGGCTGTACGAGAGGGCCCCTGGCTGTACGAGAGGGCCCCTGGCTGTACGAGAGGGCCCCTGGCTGTACGAGAGGGCCCCGGAACAGCGCGGAAGTTTTTAACTAACATTAAACTGTCATTACTTTTCCTCGTTAAGTATTTGTCAGCACAAAGCAGCACAACATGAATTAGCTTTAATAAAGTCTGTGTAATCCCTCGTTTGTCCAGTAGGGTCTATAGTGCGAAAGCCTCAAGAAACCATGAACCTTTACAATGATTCAGGCTTAATAACTACTTAATTAATACTCCTAACCCCTAATAACTACTTAATTAATACTCCTAACCCTTAATAACTACTTAATACTCCTAACCCTTAATAACTACTTAATTAATACTCCTAACCCTTAATAACTACTTAATACTCCTAACCCTTAATAACTACTTAATACTCCTAACCCTTAATAACTACTTAATACTCCTAACCCTTAATAACTACTTAATACTCCTAACCCTTAATAACTACTTAATACTGCTAACCCTTAATAACTACTTAATTAATGCTCCAAACCCTTAATAACTTAATCACTAAGCCAGAATCATTCTTTATAAACTATTTGTTCATAACGTCTTTGTTCATGCTTTATTAAGGCTAATTAAGATGATTAGTTATCAGATATAATAAAGTGATGTCGTGGTTGGTTGACAGTGGAAGATCAATCTAAAAATGCACAATATGGTAAAAGTTGTTAAAGCGGTGAATAAAATGTAAATATTGAGTATAATATCTATATATTTAAAAAAAGATTCAAAAATGACTCGAGAATTCATTTTTCTTTCTTCTTTGCCTTTTCATCCAACACTTTGCCTCGGGATAAAAGCGCGTCCGCAGTAAAAGGCTTCAATCTGGGTCAGTGTTTTGTTTAGTCACTGACCGAGCGCGGCCCCGGGGCCCCGTGTGAGCGCTGACATCACCGTATCAATGCGGCCAGCAGGAAATCAAATATTTAACGATGACGCGGTCGCTCGGGAAATGCCCCGTCACGTCTCGGTGAACATAACCGTCAATTATACATGGGCTCTTCATCAGGGGCCACGTCGCGCTCATGTTAAAGGTGGTGTTAAAGGTGATGTTAAAGGTGGTGTTAAAGGTGGTGTTAAAGGTGGCGTTAAAGGTGGCGTTAAAGGTGACGTTAAAGGTGACGTTACAGATGACGTTAAAGGTGATGTTAAAGGTGGTGTTAAAGGTGATGTTAAAGGTGGTGTTAAAGGTGGTGTTAAAGGTGGTGTTAAAGGTGACGTTAAAGGTGACGTTAAAGGTGACGTTAAAGGTGACGTTACAGGTGACGTTAAAGGTGATGTTAAAGGTGACGTTAAAGGTGACGTTACAGGTGATGTTAAAGGTGATGTTAAAAGTGACGTTAAAGGTGATGTTAAAGGTGACGTTACAGATGACGTTAAAGGTGACGTTACAGATGACGTTAAAGGTGATGTTAAAGGTGATGTTAAAAGTGACGTTAAAGGTGACGTTAAAAGTGACGTTAAAGGTGACGTTAAAGGTGGTGTTAAAGGTGACGTTAAAGGTGACGTTAAAGGTGACGTTAAAGGTGGTGTTAAAGGTGACGTTAAAGGTGACGTTACAGATGACGTTAAAGGTGATGTTAAAGGTGATGTTAAAAGTGACGTTAAAGGTGACGTTAAAGGTGGTGTTAAAGGTGACGTTAAAGGTGACGTTAAAGGTGACGTTAAAGGTGGTGTTAAAGGTGACGTTAAAGGTGGTGTTAAAGGTGACGTTAAAGGTGACGTTAAAGGTGACGTTAAAGGTGACGTTACAGGTGATGTTAAAAGTGACGTTAAAGGTGATGTTAAAGGTGACGTTACAGATGACGTTAAAGGTGACGTTAAAGGTGGTGTTAAAGGTGGTGTTAAAGGTGGTGTTAAAGGTGACGTTAAAGGTGACGTTAAAGGTGACGTTACAGATGACGTTAAAGGTGACGTTAAAGGTGACGTTAAAGGTGACGTTACAGGTGATGTTAAAGGTGATGTTAAAAGTGACGTTAAAGGTGATGTTAAAGGTGACGTTACAGATGACGTTAAAGGTGACGTTAAAGGTGGTGTTAAAGGTGACGTTAAAGGTGGTGTTAAAGGTGACGTTAAAGGTGGTGTTAAAGGTGACGTTAAAGGTGGTGTTAAAGGTGACGTTAAAGGTGACGTTAAAGGTGACGTTAAAGGTGACGTTAAAGGTGACGTTACAGATGACGTTAAAGGTGACGTTACAGGTGATGTTAAAGGTGATGTTAAAAGTGACGTTAAAGGTGATGTTAAAGGTGACGTTACAGATGACGTTAAAGGTGACGTTAAAGGTGGTGTTAAAGGTGACGTTAAAGGTGACGTTAAAGGTGACGTTAAAGGTGGTGTTAAAGGTGACGTTAAAGGTGGTGTTAAAGGTGACGTTAAAGGTGACGTTAAAGGTGACGTTAAAGGTGACGTTAAAGGTGACGTTACAGGTGACGTTAAAGGTGATGTTAAAGGTGACGTTAAAGGTGACGTTACAGGTGATGTTAAAGGTGATGTTAAAAGTGACGTTAAAGGTGATGTTAAAGGTGGTGTTAAAGGTGGTGTTAAAGGTGGTGTTAAAGGTGACGTTAAAGGTGACGTTAAAGGTGACGTTAAAGGTGACGTTAAAGGTGACGTTAGAAGTGACGTTACAGATGACGTTAAAGGTGATGTTAAAGGTGACGTTACAGGTGATGTTAAAAGTGACGTTAAAGGTGATGTTAAAGGTGACGTTACAGATGACGTTAAAGGTGATGTTAAAGGAGGCGTTAAAGGTGACGTTACAGATGACGTTAAAGGTGATGTTAAAGGTGGCGTTAAAGGTGACGTTAAAGGTGATGTTAAAGGTGGCGTTACAGGTGGCGTTAAAAGTGACGTTAAAAGTGACGTTAATGGTACGTACAAACCGCAGACGCCTAAACGCGCCCGACGCAGAATTTGAGTGCGTCCTCGACGGCCCGTGCACTACACACAGGCGCGCGTACAAGGCGCGCTCGAGCAGAAGATGACATTAGGTGCCTCTGGGACACAATTTTTTTTTTTTGTAGGAAGGTAGATTTCTCAGCCAATTAGAAGGTGAGCAGCTTCTGGGTGCGTGTTGACCTAAGCGGGCAAATCACATGCGAGGTACATTTACCATCTCACAGAGGGGAATCCTCAGCTTTGTTGGCAAAGCGGTTAAAGACACGGCATGGGGCGCTCGAGATCCTGCGTTCGACTCCCGCTCCCACCTAGAATTTATTGCGGGATTGAACTTTTTTTAATTTATAGATTACGTTTTTCCCCCCTTCGTCTCCTAACTACTACAGAAACTTAGGGTTTAGGGTTAGAGGTTAGCGTTTAGGGTTAGAGGTTAGCGTTTAGGTTTAGGGGTTAGGGTTTAGGGTTATTTATTTTATGGTCAAACACTATCTTTGAGCAGACTATACTACGTGTGAAGTGGAACAAACTGTAATGCAATTAAAAAAAGCTTCTAGCATGTCCATTGTCATTCTCTAGTTAGTTCAAGTTATGTGGCGCTGCAAACTCTTGGGAGCGGCAAACACGGATCTATTCTGGGTGGGAGGAGACCAGATTTGAGGTCAACTCCCACCCAGAAGCTGCTCGCCTTCTGATTGGCTGAGTGTCAGAACGTTCCTACGAAAAAAATATTCGCCTCCGTGACACCAGGAAACACCAGTCCACTGACGTTTACAAGGGCCCGCTCCGCCGCCATTTGCATGTAAAATGAACCTCTGCTTACTTAACTGCATCTATTCGTATTTGTTTTTCATGCGACTGCCAAACGAAGCGCGAGAATTTTTAAACTCAAATGTCGCAGCGGTTTTCAGAAAAGGTCAAATGGATTAAACCGAGATTTGTGCGCAGAATGTGTCAACGAATCGATACGCATACAACAGAAATTGATAAAAAAATAAATAAAAAGATGTTCTCACAATATTTTCACAATGCATCAGGATCGTGCTAAAATGCAACAGTAATAAACGTGTTGGTTGAGGTTCGAGTGTTGCACAAAACATGAAATTGACCACAAAAGCGCAGAAATATCACTTTACCTTTAAAAAAAACTATATTCTATTCCTTTCTTAATATATATTTTTGCTTTTTAGTGAGACAAACAAACAACAACAACATAAGAATTATCCAGAAAGGACAAAAAATATATACAATACTCAAAATACTAATACTAAAAATATATGTGTTTCAATAAATATCCTGCCTCTTTTTAATTTAAATATACATACGAGTATAAGTCGCACCAGCCAAAAAATGCATAATAGAGAAGAAAAAAACATATATAAGTCGCACTGGAGAATGAAATGCGGTTGCAAGTGTGAAAATAACAAATAATGTCACATATAGTTGCTCCGGAGTATAAGTATATAAGTATAAATATAAGTATAAGTCGCACCCCAGCCAAAACAATGAAAAAAGGTGTAACTTATCGTCCGGAAAATACGGTAAATAATGGGCCAGTTTGACTTTGCCACACGCTTTACAGGGAACGAACCGGTCCGGCCGGATGAATCCTGGTGATATTTGCTTCACAAACTCTTGATAATCATCTGCTCGGGCTCGCGTTGTTTGCTTTGAACACGGCCGCTTAGACCAATCACAGCGCAGCGATTCTGTTTGGGCGGAAGTCAAAAAGGACGAACTTATACTAACCTGGCGACGCCCACAGACAAACTTTGGCCCGTTTGAGTAGGATTTAAAAAACGCGTTAGAAGCGCTTTGAGCATCTGAGGACGGGGGGGAAAAGTCAGTGCTCTTCTCTGACTGGATTTAACTGCTGTTTGGACTTCTCGGCTCGTGCCCGTAGCCGTGACGCTTCGACCAATCAGATTCAATTACTCGGCATGACACCGAGCCTGTGAGAGACTGATATTGTGTAAAAAAAATATCCATCTGGCAGCGGTTAACAGGGAACGCCATTGTTTGAAATGAACCATGCGGCTTCTTCACGGTGTTGGCGATAGGAGAGGGGCTGGTTCCCATGGTAACAGCAGCTCTTTACACGATCGCTTTTGTAAAAATAGGGACAGCTTGGCGACTCAAACAGCTAAAACTTGGAACAGCTGTAAGTTTTCTGGTGGAGCGTCACTTTAAAATGCAGTATTATATAAACTTCTCCATCCTTCATTCCTTCCATTTCCAGTACTTGGTTTTGCTGAGTCGCCATGCCGATTAATCAGCATTATGTCATTTTGAAGAGCATTTCAGGCAAAAACGACATTTTCATGGACGAAAGAACGTTTCTGGGCCAATTTTTTTTAATTATTGACTGTTACTTTGCCACTAGTCTGAATACATGACTCAGTATCCAGGTCAAATACTGTACGGGTTATACAGGAAGTGAAGATTATATAGAAAGCTAAAGTAGGCTGGAGGATTAGCGTGTACGTAAGTAACTGACCAGCGTTAACAGTCATTTTAAGTAGAGCAAAAATAATCTTTGAGGCGTTAATGCAAAGCTTACTTTACATAAGGAGTGTTTGGAGGTCACTATTGAGAGAAAAACAGTCTAATAGTACTGTAGTCAAGTTATTACAATATCGGAGTAGTAAGTATTGTAACTTCAAAAGAAAAATATCATAAATAAAAGTGTTGTACTAACTTGTCCCTGGATCAAGTATTAAAACACATTTTACCTTGGAAAGCACAATGTTATCAGCGCTAATATCGGTTTCGGTGATATCAGGGGATTTCTTCAGATATCGATATATTAGAAAACCTTGCTGATACATGGGACCGATATCTTTTCTAAATCTAATGTAAGCAGAGGAGGAACGACCCTAAAGAGGAGGCTGTATGATACACAAGTGTCATGAAAAGTTCAACAAATGACAGTATATTATATCAGAGAAAATACATTGTGTGATTACTATGTCAAAAGTCCTGTAACACTTTATAATAACTAAATCTTGCCCTAATAAAGTATGCAAAACCCCCCAAAAAGTTACTTAATTGCAGTAATTAGGCCCGAGACCCATATGTATACAAAAAAAGATAAAGCCTTTTCCCTCAAGAGCATTCTGAATGGTTAAGGTTTGCACTTTCATACACAATATACTTCTGCCCTCAAGATACTTCAAGATACCAGCAGTATTATAAGAGAAACTGTAGCGCAGAGACCTTGTATATTTAGTGTTTGAACTGCTTGTAAAGAAAGATTCAGCCTTACAGAAAACCTGCTTTACAGTTCTAATGTGTGACACTCGTGAATCATTATGGACATTTTCAATTGCAATATTATATCTAAAACGAGTTATTAAAAAAATAAAAATGCAAAAGGAATCACTCTATTTCTGGTTGATGAGAAGGAATAAGAATGAATGTGGTTAAACGCTCCTAAATGACAATGTTGGATAATGGGGCTCTTTTAATAAACCATTTGTTCATTATGAGTTCATTAAGATGTAGTTATTATAAAGTGGTGCCAAACGTCAAAAGTGAATTTACTTCAATTTGTGGGTCTTGCCATCAATTTAAAAATATTAGTATTGACATCAGCAAATGTTAGTAATTGGTCACAACATGAAGACACATTTGACATTGCATCAGCTGATATATGTGGATAAAATCATATTAAACCATTTTAAACTCACACTTGTTCTTACAAAATGGATGATAACCCCGGCACGATAACATATTTTTAAGTGCAATATTTTGTTACAGAAAAATATCACAATAAACGTTAACACTGAACTTACTTGATGCCATCACTGACACAAAACGCCTAAAGCACCATCATAAAACTAAAGCCTTTTCTAAATGTGTAATAATTGTTCAAAAACAAACAAGAGTAGCAATAAATAAATATCAGAATGAAAGAAGTATCTATATAAAGTCACAGAGGTTCCTTCCGTATTTTCCAGATGATAAATTGCATCTTTTTTCATAGTTTGGCCGGGGTGTATACGACTTATACTCCAGAGCGACTTGTATGTGATATTATTTGTTATTTTCACACTGACAACCACAAGAGGGCGCTCTAGACTCTAAGCGACGCAGAAGAAGAATCTGCACTTCCTCTTCCTCTGGAGTTTGTGGAGTTGTTTAGAAGTGACACAGAGGAAGAAGAATGCAGTGGATTTAGTGATTTAAGATAAGATAAAATAATCCTTTATTGTCCACACATGGGGAAATTTCGGTGTTACAACGCAGTAGATACAGGGGGAAAGGACAGATAACTTATAGTTTGTAACTAATATTTGGGGTAAAACTGATGCTTTGGTAAACTTGTTAGCATGTTCTTTATGCTATAGTTATCTGAATAACTGTTAATATGTTACGTTAACATACCAGACACTTACAACAGTTCGTTGTCTGTGTCATGTAGCTGAAGGTGTTAGCGTTAGCATACGTACACCTATTCACCATGTTCTCTAATCTGTTATTATTTTAAATTGCATTTCAAGATTAAATGTCTGTTATTGGTCTTGGATTTTATCAAATACATTTCCCCCAAAAATGTGACTTATACTCTAGTGCGACTTAAAGGTGGTATGGACGATTTTTTTCAGCAAATATTTTATCATATTTCCTCGTGGCGTGGATAAATCATTTGTCCTGCCATGTATCAATCATAAAACGCACCTACCGCTCACCTGCAGCCGCGTCAGGCTCGTCCCCACGTTTCCGCGTGCCTAAGCGCATGGATCTATCATAATATAGTTCCCTCAGTGTACGGGGCAAAATGAAGACGGAGAAAGACAGTTCGAGCTGACGCAGAAGTGGACAGAAATCTACGGGAGACGAGAGATGCGATCCGTTGCGCTAATAAACAAACGCACGTGTGTGTTGTATCAGTCCACACGGGGGAGTGCGCAACCCTGAACCAAGTAAAAGTACTCCAATCAAAGCACTCAAGTCAAAGTACTCAAGTCAAAGTACTCAAGTCAAAGTACTCAAGTCAAAGTACTCAAGTCAAAGTACTCCAGTAAAAGTACAGTCAAGTTACTCCAGTAAAAGTACAGTCATATGGGCAAAAAGGTGCTCAGTTGCAAAGAATACGTACTGCTGCCACACTTTAACTTGAGGAAAAGTAACAAACATGGACATTTTAGTATTTTTTTTAAAAGCTGTTCAGTTTGTCAAGTTATCACAATCCGCTTTTACAATGACATGCTGAAATTGTACTCAATTACAAGTTCAAGTCTAAGTTAAATCTAACTTAAAAAAGTACAATTTCCCAAAAAACTTACTGAATTAGAGTAACTGGAGTATTTGTAATTTGTTACTTTTCAACCCGGGACAAGCCAGGGACTAGACCAGGACTAGACCAGAACTAAACCAGGACTAGACCGGGACCAGACCGGGACCAGAACGGGACCAGACCGGGACCAGGCCGGGACCAGACCGGGACTAGACCGGGACCAGACCGGGACCAGACCGGGACCAGGCCGGGACCAGACCGGGACTAGACCTGGACTAGACCTGGACAAGACCAGGACCAGACCAGGACCAGATCAGGACCAGATCAGGACCAGACCAGGACTAGACCAGGACTAGACCAGACCAGGACAAGACCAGGACCAGACCAGGACCAGATCAGGACCAGATCAGGACCAGACCAGGACCAGACCAGGACTAGACCAGACCAGGACCAGACCAGGACCAGACCAGGACTAGACCAGACCAGGACCAGACCAGGACCAGACCAGGACTAGACCAGACCAGGACCAGACCAGGACCAGACCAGGACTAGAACAGGCTGTTTTACACTGTTTACATTTTCGAGCAGAACATGTTTTGCTCAGATTTTTCTATTTCGACGTTTCTTAAGTAAATAATTCAAGTCGATTTCAAATTGCGTTCTGCAGTATGAATAAAATATAAAATGCGGTTTCATAACTCACCTGTATTCTTGTTGCGAGAAGCAATTTAGAAGATCCGTGGCCGTCAGTTTGTCCGCTCCAACAATCTGTAACAAACAAAATGGTTTCATGACGCCGTTGGCCACAGCCGGTAGATAGATAATCACACATTTTAGTTATTACGAGGACACTTGCCTGAATGGATTGCATAAGACTGAGGAGACCTTGTGCTTCAGCTGAACCTGGAGATGTCAAGACACTGCAAGGACAAGAACATGAAGCTTTTGTAGAATCTAAGCAGGAAAAACTGTTGCGCAGGCCGACTAAAAATGTGAACAAAAATGTGCATAACAAAGAAGACATTTTTGTTTTGGTCAAGGCTGCAAACACAAAAAGCGTAGAGACAGTATTTTAACACTTTCTCACTCATCCGAATCCAGATATTAAAATAAATAAATAAATAAAATACTTCAATAAAAAGGACAAAATTAGACTTTTCTTAAATTCTTAAGAATTCTTAAGTTTTGACTAGCACTGGGTAGAGTTCATTCATTAAAATGTAATCAGTTGTTTCAGTCGGCTTTGTATAGGGCTTTTTGATAGGGAGTTCGACCGTCAAACTTCTGTCAGTAAAAGCCCGTGATTTGGAGCAGGGTTTAAACTTTGGAGGAGGAAATTTGTTTTTGGGGTAAATGACACATGAAAAAAAATCTGTTTCGTCAATATTCATGAAATTGAAAGACATATTTACCGTATTTTCCGGACCTTGTTCATAGTTTTGACTTATATGCAATATTATTCGTTATTTTCATATGACAACCACAAGAGGGCGTTCTAGGCTCTAAGCAACACAGAAGAAGAATCAGGACTTCCTCTACCTCTGGAGTTTGTGGAGTTGTTTAGAAGTGACACAGAGGAAGAAGAATTTAATGGATTTAGTGATTTGGGGTAAAACTGATGCTTTGGTAAACTTGTTAGCATGTTCTTTATGCTATAGTTATCTGAATAACTGTTAATATGTTACGTTAACATACCAGACACTTACCACAGTTCTGTCTGTGCGTCATGTAGCTGAAGGTGTTAGCGTTAGCATACGTACACCTATTCACCATGTTCTCTAATCTGTCATTATTTTGAATTACATTTCAAGATTAAATGTCTGATCTTGCAAGGTCTTGGATTTGATCAAATAAATTTTCTCAAAAAATGCGACTTATACTCCAGTGCGACTTATATATGTTTTTTCTTCTCTTTTGTGCATTTTTTGGCTGGTGCAACTTATACTCCGGAGCGACTTATAGTCCGGAAAATACGGTATGTGTTCTGAAGAAGAAAACATTTAAATTGTATCGAAAATCGTGATGGATCGTGATGTGATGTCGAGTATTGAGTCTCGTATTGGGAACCAGAACAAGGCCTCCGGAGCGAGCATGACGCAGATGTCGGACGCACCAAAGCGCGACAGGCTAAACGTGCAGGTAAATACAGGCTCAACGTGCAGGTAAATACAGGCTAAACGTGCAGGTAAATACAAAACCAGCAGAATAAATACAAAACCAGCAGAACACACGGGTGGAGCGAGCCCTAAATGATCCGTAGCTTGCGTTCTCCTCTGAGTAAAGAGGCTGGGGAGATGGGGACGGAGCTCGGCGCAGTGATTCATAGTGCCTGGCTGCGAGCACGTGAAAATGAGTTGAGCCGTCTCCATGGTAACGGAGCCGGGAGCAGCGGGAGCAGCAGCAGCAGCAGCAGCAGCAGCAGCAGCAGCAGCAGCAGCAGCAGCAGCAGCAGCAGCAGCCTCTCGACGCAAACTGTTGCATGGGTGATTTCTGCAGACGGGGAAACGCAATTACATAAACTGCGAGGATTAAATATCTGGCCTTTCTCACAGGACATTTTCTGCTCATGACAAAGAAAAGGTTCAATACTTCAATACAACAGAATGTAATCTCCAAAACAAAATAGTAGAAGTTTCTTTATTGTTACAGATCTGCATCAGAACTAGAATAAGATCAAAACCCTTCTAAAACGATTCAATTAACTTTATTTATACCGCACGTTTCATACACAGAAAGTGTTTCCAAAGTGCTGCACAATGCAAATAAAAAAATCCCAAAAACAATATAAAATGTAGCTACTAGTCCTAACAATAAAACTAGTCAAATCAAATAATAATACAAATATTAAAACTAGCTAATTTTTAAAAAGTAAAACAGACAAACTTGGACCTAATGGATCTATTAACAACACAAAAACTCTATGTTGCTTATTTCTTAAAAGAGGCTAAGCACATTTTAGTGAACTAACAACTGCAATCCTGAACAAAGGTGGCATTTCCAGCACAATGCGGGAGAACATTCTGAATCTCTCCGTTTACGTGAGACGAGTTTAACGTCGGAGGGTCGACCGTGGCCAACGCATCGCAGACCGACAGCGGCGCTCCGTAAATGTCAAAGTGGCATCGATAGGGCGACACACGGTTCAACATGTTCCCCACGACTAACCGGCATGTTGCGGCGCCTGTGTGTCGACCACGACGAGGTAACGCTAATGCAGGCTCATCTACGCAACACTGAAACCACAATACGTCCAAGAAGCTGAGGGTGCGCTACGAAACTTTTCCAGTCTCCGTGGATACGTTATTGCTTTGCGTGAAACTGGTAAACGCGCTCAAAAATGTTACGTATGTCAATGTTTGATCCGACCAAAACTGCACTCACAAGTTCACGCAAAAACAACTACCGTATTTTCTGGACTATAAGTCGCACCAGAGTTTCAATCGCATCCGAGTATAAGTCGCACCAGCCAAAACATGCACAACAGAGAAGAAAAAACATATATAAGTCGCACTGGAGTATAAGTCGCACTGGAGTATAAGTCGCATTTTTGGGGGAAATGTATTTGATAAAATCCAAGACCAACAACAGACATTTCATTTTGAAATGCAATTTAAAATAATAACAGATTAGAGAACATGGTGAATAGGCGGCGGTGGCGGTAAAGTTAGCGTCATATTCACAGACTTCCGAGGTCAATAGCTCCTAAACGCAAAAGTCTTTGCAGATCATTCACATGCCAAAATACTCATATTTACACTGCCAAGTGACGACAACCTCGTTTTTAAAAATCAGGTGCGTATTTTGGGGGCAGCGAATTACACTGATCCGAATGTACAGCTCAAGCCTTGACGAGTGCTTAGGGACCGTCATCAAATGTGCAGCCGAAGCCAAGACGAGTACTTAGAGACCGTCATCAAATAGCAAAACGAAAAATTTAAACGTTATATAGCTGGAATGGAGCGTCAAATAGAGCGGTACACTTTAAATAACACACTAAATACACCATTGTGGACACCACAGCAACCTTTATTTTTGCATCAGAAGCGTAATACATATTTTTTGTGAGTGTAATGACAATTAATATGTAAATGAGACTCCTGCAAATAGTCATCTGATTGATAATGATATGGAAGAAAGTTGTAAATAAGGCCATCTGACTTTATGTTAATTGTTGACTTTGTTCAACAATTAATTTTATTTGCAAGTTTTCCGTTTTATATTAGATTTTTTTTTTGTGTTTAAAAGTTAATTTGTAAGTTTTTTTTTTAAAAATAGAATGTTTACAAATACATTTGAAATAAATAATCTTGTTACATCAATGGAAAATATTGATTGTTAGTCACTTTCGTGTTTTGCTATGCAATTATGAAATTGCTATACAAATTTGAAAAAATTCACGGATCGTTTAGCAGCACCGCTATACAAGTGAAAATCCTTAATCTAAGCCCTGGGTAAGTGTCTGGTATGTTAACGTAACATATTCAGATAACTATAGCATAAAGAACATACAAACAAGTTTACCAAAGCATCAGTATGACCCCAAATCACTAAATCCATTGAATTCTTCTTCCTCTGTGTCACTTCTTAACAACTCCACAAACTCCAGAGGTAGAGGAAGTGCAGATTCTTCTTCTGCGTCACTTAGAGCCTAGAGCGCCCTCTTGTGGTTGTCAGTGTGAAAACAATCAACATGTGAAATGTGGTTGCCAGTGTGAAAATAACAAATAATATCCCATAAGTCGCTCTGGAGTATAAGTCACACCCCGGCCAAAATTATGAAAAAATGTAAATTTATGGTCCGGAAAATACGGTATTTATACAAAAGTAAAAGGTGGAAACGGTGGTGTTATATGTGAAAAGGCACAATTCACTCCCAAACCTGAACCGACAAACACTGGTCTGACAGACATCTAAAGTATCTAAAATACCTGGCAACAACACCTGCACAGAGTTACGATATATGTACTATACAAATTATATTGTTCTTTATAATGTGTTCCAAACGAGTAACAAACTAGCCCCCCTCTTCTTCCTCCTCCTCTCTGAAAATGTGCCGGTCGTAGATGTGCAAGCGAAGCACTTTAGTGTTTGGATATATTTAGCTCTGCGTCACTGCTGCAGGGAAAGGGGAAAAAGGGAGAGAAAAATAGAGTAGAATGACAAAAACAGAATGCCTTGGGAGTAAAACACTGAAAAGTATTAAAACAGGGCTGATTTGTCATGATCGTTACTGTCTTAATCAAATCTATTGTGACATTAGGTAGTAGGTATTAAAGGTGTTTTATGTAAATTGAGTTAATTGTCTCCATGGAGATGTTAACGTTTTACCAAGAATGTTCCAAAGTATTGCATTAAACCATCTCCAGCAGGGACTAAACCAGGACCAAACCAAGTCTACATCAGGACTAAACCAGGACCAAGACTAAACCAGGACCAAACCAATTCTACATCAAGACAAAACCAGGACCAAACCAATTCTACATCAGGACTAAACCAAGTCTAAACCAGGACTAAACCAGGACCAAACCAAGTCTACATCAGGACTAAACTAAGACAAAACCAAGTCTAAACAAGGACTAAACCAGGACCAAACCAAGTCTACATCAGGACTAAACCAGGACCAAACCAAGTCTACATCAGGACTAAACCAGGACCAAACCAAGTCTACATCAGGACTAAACCAAGACAAAACCAAGTCTAAACAAGGACTAAACCAGGACCAAACCAAGTCTACATCAGGACTAAACCAGGACCAAACCAAGTCTACATCAGGACTAGACCAGAACCAAACCAAGTCTACATCAGGACTAAACCAGGACCAAACCAAGTCTACATCAGTACTAAACCAAGACAAAACCAAGTCTAAACCAGGACTAAACCAGGACCAAACTAATTCTACATCAGGACTAAACCAAGACAAAACCAAGTTTAAACCAGGACCAAACCAAGTCTACATCAGGACTAAACCAGGACCAAACCAAGTCTACATCAGGACTAAACCAGGACCAAACCAAGTCTACATCAGGACTAAACCAGGACCAAACCAAGTCTACATCAGTACTAAACCAAGACAAAACCAAGTCTAAACCAGGACTAAACCAGGACCAAACTAATTCTACATCAGGACTAAACCAGGACAAAACCAAGTTTAAACCAGGACCAAACCAAGTCTACATCAGGACTAAACCAGGACCAAACCAAGTTTAAACCAGGACCAAACCAAGTCTACATCAGGACTAAACCAAGACAAAACCAAGTTTAAACCAGGACCAAACCAAGTCTACATCAGGACTAAACCAGGACCAAACCAAGTCTACATCAGGACTAAACCAGGACCAAACCAAGTCTACATCAGGACTAAACCAAGACCAAACCAAGTCTATATCAGGACTAAACCAAGACCAAACCAAGTCTACATCAGGACTAAACTGTGTCCAAACCAGGACCAAAGCAAAGTGTGAACACCTAAACTCATCGGTTTGTGTCATCGTGGTGTAGACAGTGCAGTGTGTCGGGAAAAGTAAATCTCTCTCTCTCCAGTGGCAGTAGGAAGTACAGTATATTCAGAAAAATGTATCGCAATGGTAGTTTGAGATTTGAAAATTAGAATTTTAAACATATAATCTGCAAAAAAAGAAAAAAAAAAACTATATGAACTGTGCAGTAGGAGCAGATAAAAAAAAAAAAATGCAGTGTAATCTGTCAAATAGAGGTACAAAATAATATTTCTGTACTTTTCAATTTTACAGCCTTTCAGATGGCCATGTGAAGACGCTCTCGTTCTGAACTGGACCACAGAACGACCTTTGCAGAGTCACAGTGCAGCCGACTCTGGCGCGTCACAGCCAAAGGTGATAAAACAAAGCCGGAAAGGTCGAGCAGATTACAGCCAGACCAGAGCTGAATGCCAAATACGACACAGACAGTACACGGCTGTGAACGCGTGCCACGAGCAGAAGCAAGGGCTGGACACCAAACAAATAACACAGAAAAAAAGTCAAATATACTCCTCAAAACGTCTCATCTCCAAACCACATCATTTTACACCGGATTATAGCCCTCAATTAAAAGGCTCAAGCTGATCATTTGACCTCAATTTCGTTAAAATGTATTTACAGCCGAGTATATTTAAAAGAGCAAGTCATAGAAATCAGTTTGTGGTTGTTTAATCGATAACTTCTTACTCAAAAGATTCCAATATCTTAACGTTTTGAAATAATTTAAACACATTGACACAATTATGTTAACACAGAACTTCCAAACCACTTCAGTTAAGCGCTCGTTCTTATTATTATATTGATTACGAATGTGACAATGGATTAGGAAAAATGGGAAAGAATTAAAAGTGTAGGTTAAAATTTATTTCTTTACCGACATTACAATGACCCAAGAGTGAAAAAAAATCATATTTTCCTTAAGTTTTGCAGCGGTCCAAACGTATACCCCACTTTCCAAACGCAGTTCTAATTCACCCTGATGAGTTTATAGGCGCTTTTTACAACTTTCAGAGGCCAGAGTGAAGTTTGGACGTCGCGGTAACGCTAACGTTTACGTCATAAGGCGCTGGTACAGCTGGCAGCCCGGTGTAAACGCTCTCTCTTCTTTCTCACACTTATTGTGCTTTATCTCCTATATTTTGTAAATATAGTTAGTATATTTTTTCTATTTTACTGTACGATAGGGACACGCGCTGGAATAGTTTTTTAATTCAACTGTTTTTGACTTCTTTCGGCTGGATTTGAGCGTTTTTCGTTGCGTTCGTCGTGTTGTTGTGACGTGAGCTAGCTCCGAGCGAGCCCACCAGCCCCCCCCCCGCGCCCTCCGGCCGCGCTAAAGTACGGCGTGTCGTCGGTACACGTTTATGTACACGTTTATATGAAAGAGGAACTTCACGAACGATCAGGACACGCACTGGAATCGCTTTAAATTAACTTGTTTTGACTTTATTCGGCTGGATTGAGTGTTTTCGTCGTGTCGTTGCGATGTGTCTTGGCTCTGAGTCCCCCGGCTCCGGCCCCGCCCCCCGGCTCCGGCCCCGCCCCGCCCCCCGGCTCCGGCCCCGCCCCCCGGCCGGCGCCGTACCGCGTTTCCACAAAGGAGGAACTCATGAAACTGCGGAGAACAGTCGTCTTACCCGGAGATCGTCACGTTATCCCGTCGCAATACTGACCTAACCTAATACTGATGTGCAATTCTGTCGTATGTGCAATTGCTGTTGGAATTCATGTGCAATTCATGTGCAATTACTGTGAAATTCATGTGCAATCTATGTGCTGTCGTGACACATATTCATGTGCAATTACTGTCGGGATCACATGCAATGGTATTTATTTATTTATTTGTCTATGGGAGTTTTTATTTATTTATAGGAGATCTTCTACTGAAAGTGTTTTTCAGACTTCCTATAAGTGATCTGTTCTTCTGTATCTACCTCTGTATCTACCTGCGTTGCACCAATGAAATTTCCCCATGTGGGACAATAAAGGAATATCTTATCTTATCTTATCTTAACAACAGCTAGCATGCTAACAGTGCTAAAAACAACTATCATGCTAACAGTGCGAACAACAACTATCATGCTAACAGTGCAAACAACAACTATCATGCTAACAGTGCACGTCTTTTACAATACGTCAGCGCTAGAGCGAGACCATTTTTACTCTATTGCATGAAGAAAGGCGACGACACCGGCCTAATTACAGGTCAGATCCGTGGCGAGGCGAGCCCACTCACAGTAAGAATGCATGCGTTTCAAGGTGCGTCTTTGCTTGTAAATTAATGAATGGAAAAATAAATGTTTCTCATGCTCTGCTGTGGAAAACTCCAGGCATTTTCACCGAGATAAGCAGGAAAGTTACAGAGTGCAACTTTAAATGGTGGCGATAACATTAGAGAGGGCACAGGGAGTAAAGCGCACGTACCCGCTGAAGGCCTGCAGCAGCTGTGGGACGGTGCGCGCGAGCCGGTCCAGGCAGAGCAGGACGTCCTGTGGCGGCGGGAGACCTCCGGCGGGCGGCGCGCTCTCGGAGGCGTTCGGGTCAAAGTCCAGAGCTTTGAACACGCTCAGGCTATAGCGGGACAGAAAGACATGACCTTTGGGGGTTAGCTGGGGAGAGAAATCAATGTAGACGGTCTCCACGGGGCGTTTCTGTGGCAAAATGCGCCTCGCGGGGCTCACACTCTTTAGTCAAGACTCGAGCAACACATCGAACAAGATAATTACTCTCATAATTATCTTATGAGTTTTTAAATAATACCAATCAATAAATGGTTTGGTCGTTTGCATCGCTATTTGCTGTTCTCTGATCAACTTCAGTAATGTTAAGAAATGTATCCATTGTTGAACAAGTACAGTATTTTCCGCAAGGTGCACTTAAAAGCCTTTAATTTTCTCAAAAAACGACAGTGCGCCTTATACATGGATTAATTCTGGTTGTGCTCACTGACCTCGAAGCGATTTTTTGTGGTACAAGTTTTGTTTCGGTTAATGTGCCTTATAGTTCAGAGTGCACCTTATATATGAAAAATGATTAAAAATAGACTCATTGACAGTGCGCTTTATGGTGTGGAAAATACGGTGGTACTTAGCATAGTTATATACCAGCGTTATTTTTTAGACAACTGTACTTTTGCTCGAGTAGTGAACTTTAGTAATAAAAAAAACACTGCGTTGAACCAAGTAAATAACTAAACGTGGTAAGCTTTCCGTCACGTACACTTCATTGAAAGGAGTAGTCCAACCTGTCACGTGCACTTTAAAGATGTTGGCTGTTCTGTGTAATGAAAACGCTGCGCCTTGAAAATACAGCATTAATATCTCATCTGCGTCTGGTAAATAAGACCAGAGCAGTACAATCCATCGGACGCGTACCTCGCTTGAAACACGTGGTCCCAGATGTTCTCAAAGAGGGCCCACACATCGCAGGGAGGGACCTGAAGCGATGCGAGCAATCGATCCTCCTCCGCTTCCCTCATAACGACGTCGTCGGCTGATGTTTCTCCCTGCGCGGACAACCATTAGTGTCACGGTAAAACCCACAGACTGATCCCAAGTAGACTTTTATCATTACTTCAACTGACCTGATGACTTTGAAGAGCGTTTAAGATGTTGCCGACGACGGAAATGGCACTGGGAACACGGCTCGAGCGTTTCACAAATGTTTCTAAAAGGTCCTTAGCGTCCAGCAGCGCCGCTAAAGTAGCATTCTCATCTAGAGCTTTACCTGAGAGAAAAGGGAAACAAATTCAGTCAGACGCTACTGTCCATATCGAGCAGAATAGTAAGAAACCGTATTTGTGCGAGACAAAAAAAACATAGTACCATTGTATTTTAGCTTTAGCTTATGTTAGCTTGAGCGTGCTAATAAACTCTTCAGATAATGTCCTGTGTTCCTTCTGCACATTTCAGTGAGAAGAGTTAAGTGTTATTCATACTTTATCCGTGCAATATTTTTTGGGCTTAATATTCATCATCTGTACATTTTATTTCACTCTTGTGGTACTTTTTTCGTGAATAACGACGTCTTTGTGACTCTTTGTTGATGCTACGATTGTGTCACGTTCTGCCATCTTGTTATTATCGCAGGATTTATTTTTCTTGACAATTTAGTGCAGTCCTGCAAAAATGCACCTTGATATTATAATTAATCGCAATATTATCTGTAGCAATTTATCCCGCTTGGAAAAATTTTATCGTCAATTTTTACTTACAAAAATTCAGGAGAAGGAGAAGGAGAAGGAGAAGAAGAAGAAGAAGAAGAAGAAGAAGAAGAAGAAGAAGAAGAAGAAGAAGAAGAAGAAGAAGAAGAAGAAGAAGAAGAAGAAGAAGAAGAAGAAGAAGGAGAAGGAGAAGGAGAAGGAGAAGGAGAAGAAGAAGAAGGAGAAGAAGAAGAAGAAGAAGAAGAAGAAGAAGAAGAAGAAGAAGAAGAAGAAGAAGAAGAAGAAGAAGAAGAAGAAGAAGAAGAAGAAGAAGAAGAAGAAGAAGAAGAAGAAGAAGAAGAAGAAGAAGAAGAAGAAGAAGAAGAAGAAGAAGAAGAAGAAGAAGAAGAAGAAGAAGAAGAAGAAGAAGAAGAAGAAGAAGAAGAAGAAGAAGAAGAAGAAGAAGAAGAAGAAGAAGAAGAAGAAGAAGAAGAAGAAGAAGAAGAAGAAGAAGAAGAAGAAGAAGAAGAAGAAGAAGAAGAAGAAGAAGAAGAAGAAGAAGAAGAAGAAGAAGAAGAAGAAGAAGAAGAAGAAGAAGAAGAAGAAGGAGGAGGAGGAGGAGGAGGAGGAGGAGGAGGAGGAGGAGAAGGAGAAGAGTATGTCTAATAACCTATAACAAACATCACAAACCCAATTACTCTTCATTTATCAAAGATTCAGAGCTATAGTCTAATCATTAAACCAGAAAAAACACAAAATTGCCTTTAGACTACATTGTGATTCAGTGATTTAAATTTAGTTTTATTTAGCAAATCAACAGAAAAACATTGACTTTTCAGTACGTCTCGAAACAAGATTTGAATCATGACAAAACAAAGCATTATTCCATCCCAAAAAATACACAAATTAACGTTGGGACCACTTCCGCATTTGAACATGTAGTGCGTTTAATTCTGCAATAAATAACTATTGTTTTTGTTGTTTTGTTGTTGTTGCAATATCCCTATTTTGAATATGCATTAACGTGAATTAAACACATTTTTTACTCTGAACAGCGCATACGACTCTAAATTTGACAATTGCTTACGTTTTTATCTGTTTGTATTGTGATTTTAATGCATCTTTTTTTTTTTTTTTCTTTTCATGTCATGTAAAGCCCTTTGAATAACTTTGTTTCTCAAGCTAAGACAAGCCACGCTAAGTCTGCGGAAAAGCCCAGAAAACGACCTGCAGTATTTTTCCACTCCTGGATTTGTTTCACATTTGGTTCTTCCCTCCCCCTTATTCCTCTCCCTCCCTCCTCCTCCCCCTTCTTCCTTTCCCTCCCTCCCTCCTCCTCCCCCTCTTCCTTCCCTCCCTCCCCCTCTTCCTTTCCCTCCCTCTTCCTCCTCCTTCTTCCTTTCCCTCCCTCCTCCTCCCTCCTCCTCTCCCTATTCCTTTCCTTCCTCCTCTTCCTTTCCCTCCCTCCTCTTCCTCCCTCCTCCTCCTCCTCCCTCCTCCTCTCCCTATTCCTTTCCTTCCTCCTCTTCCTTTCCCTCCCTCCTCTTCCTCCCTCCTCCTCCTCCCTCCTCCTCCTTTCCCTCCCTCCTCCTCCTCCCCCTCTTCCTTTCCCTCCCTCCTCCTCTTCCCTCCTCCTCTTCCCTCCTCCTCCCTCCTCCTCCTTTCCCTCCCTCCTCTTCCTTCCTCCTCCCCCTATTCCTTTCCTTCCTCCTCCTCCTCCCTCTTCCTTTCCCTCCCTCCCTCCTCCCCCTCCCTCTTCCCCCTCTTCCCTCTACCTTCTCTTTCCTCCTCTTTGCTCCTCCTCCTTAACAGCCCGGTCATAAAGCCAACCTGTGTGAGACCAAGAACTCCGAAGTCATGCTAGTCAACAAAAATACAAAAAACAGATCCTATTGTTCCGCTTAATGCCCGTTCCTGGCTGGATTAAGTTTATCGCGCCGCCACAGAGGGGCAGAGGGGTGGCGCCGCCACAGAGGGGCAGAGGGGTGGCGCCGCCACAGAGGGGCGGCGGCGCGAGGGGGGCAGAGGCGGCGCGAGAGGGGCAGAGGCGGCGCGAGAGGGGCAGAGGGGCGGCGGCGGCGGAGGGAAGGGGCTGACGGATGCTGGACACTCCAGGCGTAACGTCATTAAAGCCCGCGACGAGAACCAGAGCGCCGCAGCGGACGACTCGGCGCTTTCCCCTGACACACATTCGAGCCGCTGACCCCGTTCTGCCCACTGTTACTGTCGCGTCGGTTCCACTTAAATGCGATCAGGGAAAAGGGGGCTCGCGCACAGAGGTCGACAGTTCAAATCAGAGCTATTTTAAGGCTATGGAAAAATCATAACCACAATGAAATACTTACAAAGGTTAACCTGCAGTGAAAGAATAGACTTTCTAACGTTAATTAATACTGTTGTTTTTAAAGCTACTATTAAGGCATGAACTGGGCTATAATTTGAACACAATTATAACACTGTTTTTAACTTTTTTGAAATGAAAACTGTGTCATTCTGTGTCATTTGCTGCAACGACAACAAATTACTCAAAAAAACAACCGGATTGTTCGGGCTAAAGTTGTTAAATAAAATAATCATAGTCCAGATGATAATGATACATATGCACTACAGAAGAAAGAAGAAAGCCCGGAGTAAGTTATCTGGAGTTATTTTTTAGTC
Organism: Eucyclogobius newberryi; assembly: GCF_026437365.1. Classification (NCBI taxonomy): domain Eukaryota; kingdom Metazoa; phylum Chordata; class Actinopteri; order Gobiiformes; family Gobiidae; genus Eucyclogobius; species Eucyclogobius newberryi. The sequence continues at coordinate 22,127,463 of NW_027316532.1, forward strand.
GATTAAGCGATCCAGACTGATTTTATACATTGACCGGCAACAATTGTATGTGCTGTGGGTGTACTAGGCCCCTCCCCCCTTCTTTGTGTATATCATTTTAACATTGGTGTAATTCATTTACCATATATTTGTTGATCAACAGCACGTTTCTGAACCGAAATGATCACACATAGTCCCATCTCTCTCTATACCTGCAGTGAAGAACTCAAGGAGGTTCAAGACGTTCTGCTGCTTGGACCGCAACACCACGTGACCAAAAACGGCGATCCAGTGTTTTTTCATGCAGTGCAGCGCGTCGTAAAGCGACCACGGAGGTTTCCTGCAAACGATCTGTCGACAATCAAACACAAAGACATTGTTAGGACCGCCGTGTGCGTTCGTGCTCGTCGCATTGGCGGCAACGGTCACTGTGGAGACTGTGCCGAACACCATTTCCCAGAGCTCGCGTTTTTTACCTCCAGCCAGAGGTCATCGTAGGCGGCCTTCATTTCCGCTTCCAACACGTCCGACAGCGCCTCCTGCAGGCAGCTTTCAAACGCGCACACGAGGCTGTCCAGGTGCCCTCTTCTTCTCCTGGCATCGCTGGCTTCGCTTGTCTCATTGTTCTCTGCGGCATGAGATACAAAATGGAGGCATACTCAACACGTGTAGGAGTTACAATCTTGGCAGTAATGATATAATAAACGATTAATTCATGTGTATTTAGTAAGACTGCGATGATTCGATAACTGTAACCATTATTTGGACTAGATCGACTCTAAAACATATACAAGAATATTATTGCTAAATCAAAATGTCCTGCTGTTACCATATTTCAAACTTCATTTTGTTGCAAATGTATTCAAAAAGTGTACCATATTTTTCGGACTATAAGTCGCACCTTTTTTCATAGTTTTGGCCGGGGAGCTTATACTTACATTTATACTTATACTCCGGAGCGACTTATATGTGATATTATTTGTTATTTTCACACTTGCAAACGCATTTCATACTCCAGTGCGACTTATATATGTTTATTATGCATTTTTGGGCAGGTGCTCCAGAAAATACGGTACTGTTGACTACTAAAATAATTGCTAGCTGCAGCGCTTTACAAAAGGGTGGCATATTTTAACACAAAAGAGCAAGAGCCGCAATTTTACACAATAGGAAAAGGAGAAATGATTAGTTAATGTGTATTTAGTGCAACCTCTGCTTGAACTTTTAGCCAGTGTCTTTAGGATTATCTCATGTACACAGGAACAGGTCTGATAGCTTGAATGACATAAGATGTCTATGTAGATGATAAAAGCTGATGATGAAACAACCCTGAGAATGTTTTCATTAGAAGAGCACATCTAATCCCCCCGGCTCACCGTTCTCCACCGAGAGGCTTGTTGCTTCTTGGCCGTATCCCGCTTGCGTCTGCGCGTGGACGTCGCCCGGCGCTAGTGTCGAAACGCTGTGTCGCGCTCCAGCCGGGGCGGTGGACGTGCCGACGTTTTGCAGGAAAGGAGAGTCGAGGCTGCACCTGGCAACCTCGGTTTCCAGGTCGTTCTTGCTGAAGGCCTTGACCCCACTCAGAAGAGCTTTGATGCACAGGTTCTTATCATTACTGGAGCAGAGAAAAAGAGATGATGCGTCGGGTTTAGTTGGACGATATTGAGGTCACGCAGTCCAGGTTTGCAAGCTGAACACAAAAAACATCTTAGTAGTAGTGTCATTATTATATATAAGTAACTATGGGTGAGTTCACGCTTCAATCCCCACATAAAAAGTTGTAAAATGGGACTAAAGCAGGACAAGAGCAGGACTAAAGCAGAACACGAGTCTACATTAGGTCTCAATCTGTAGTTTTTAATCAGCATAGGCAATTAGTGACCTTTATTCTACATAAATTGCATCAAATAAATTATTCAAATATGGATTGCTTGTGTAGCATTAAGCTTGGATTATACGTCCCTCCTGGCAGAGTGCAGCGGAGAAGACGTTTGCAGTATTTATAGTCGTGGGGTTCATGCGGTGACTAAGCGAGCTGCAGGGAAATAATGCTCATTTCCAAGTGGAACCGTCCACATAGTTACACATTTTTCCCTAACGCGGAAATTCAGGTTCCTTGCGGACCTCGCGTCAAGCATAAACCTACATTTAAGCTGCGTTCAGACCAAAGCGTCCACCAGCAGACGCACATGCGCGGCGGCGGAGGAGCTGTTGTGTTTCCCACTGTTGCTGTTCTCTTAGTCCGATGGCAGAGCAGGCTGAGAGAGTGGCTTTGGTCCATTTGCTTTATGAAGTCCAAAAACTGAGACATTCGGCTCGGGGGCTTGTGTGGGCCCCCCCTTGTCTGGATTTGGGGCTCAAAAACGCTCAAAACGCCCCGCAAAAACCCTGGACGCACAGGATGCATGTCCACATAGAGTTTGAATGTAAACTGGACGCTTTGACGCCGCGGTGTGAACGCTCCTTAAGCCTCAATTTGTGGCAAACAATTTTGGTCCCGTTCTTGTCCTGCTCTAGTCCTGGTCTAGTCCCGCTCTAGTCCCGCTCTAGTCCCGCTCTAGTCCCGCTCTAGTCCCGTTCTAGTCCTAGTTCAGACTCAATGTTGATACAGTGTGTGCAGAAGTGTGTGTGCGACATGGATATCTGAAGAATAAAAATGATATGCTTGCTTATTAAAATGTCATAAATATGTACTAGCAGTGTCTGGAAACCTGTGTTGGGCAGGCAAATGGCTTAAAAGGAAGAAAAAAAAAAGAAAGAAAGATAGGTTTACAACAAAACACTGCTATTGTGAGAAGAGAAATGTCCTTGCTCAGCACATCTATTCACTCCCAATTATCGTGTCTGGCCGTTCTCTTTCTCTGTGTTGAACTGGAACTATCTGGCTGGAGTCACATGCGTGTGCATTATTTGCAGAGGACGCACACTTTGCAGCAGCAGCAGAATGGAGGTGGGGGAGGGGACTCACGTGCACAGGATGACAGCGCACTCTGGATACAGGAGCTGGAACTGCAGACAGCACTGCAAGACGCGGTCGTCATTATTCTCCGCGTTCAGACCGTCTGGGGACAACCAAGGAGGAAGGAAAAACATGAGAACGCAGAGAAGGATCGGGACGACACGCCGAGACAGGACAGACGCTCCCACAAGGACAGGACGGGGAGAAGATTCAAGTCAACTCTGAAAGCGCTTCTGCAGACGGCTTTGCAAAGAGCAGGGGGTTTGAGAGAAAGAGAAGATGCAAAAATGGCTCTACAACTAAAATCACAATGGAAGTCTTTCTAAAACATCCCTGTGATTTACATGTGTTATTTTCTTATATATACCTGTGTTTTTTTTTTTAATATGGTGGAGGTGCTTGCCCTTGAGCAGCACAGTGGACAATCAACAGTGCCCCCTAGTGTCTGAGTGGTATTAAAGGTGGGTCAAATTGAGAAGCAAATGCCGATTGAGCAAATAAAAAATGCCTTCCCAATATAATTACAATTGCTAAAAATACATAGGATATACAAATGGTGAGTAAGACAGACTAACTAACTCATTTCAATCAGATTTGAGGTTTTATGTGAACTGGTCTATTTCAGGAGGTTTCGCTCAAAAAATCCTACTAAAAATGTCTGTGCATTTAAATGTAGTTCTGTTTTAATTTTCCTTAAATGTCCCCTTTTGTGTAAATATGCTAATGATTTATGTGCGGTCACTTTTTCACCTTGCCCCAGGACAAGTGTTGGTTAATAAATAATGTACAAATAACTATAATAACTATAACAAACCAACAATAACTAACACAAAGTAAATAACTAATTAATGAACTATCCAACTATTGATTAAAGTTATAAATCATATATATGTGAAGTCATTTGGCATCACTAAGCGACATTGTCAGACCCTTGTTCATCCAGGGCCAACCATTAAGTCCAGGCTTAAAACGTGTTTATTCAGACTGTCTTTTAACACTCTGTAATGTAGTGACACTTTATTTTGTACAGTTTGTTTTTAGTTTCTTAGTTTTATGTTTTGTATTTCCATCGTGAAGCACTTTGGTCACTCTGAGTGTCGTAAAGGGCTCTATAAATAAAGCTTGATTGATTGATTGTAAATTCCACTCAGTCATAACATGGTGTAAAATGATCATATAGTGGTGTAAAGTGTCATATCGTGTTGTAAAGTGTCATATCGTGTTGTAAAGTGTCATATCGTGGTGTAAAATAATCATATCGTGGTGTAAAGTGTTATATCGTGGTGTGAAGTGTCATATCGTGGTGTGAAGTGTCATATCTTAGTGTGAAGTGTCATATCTTGGTGTAAAGTGTCATATCGTGGTGTAAAGTGTCATATTGTGGTGTAAAGTGTCATATTATGGTGTGAAGTGTCATATCGTGGTGTGAAGTATCATATCATTTTGTAAAGTGTCATATCGTGGTGTAAAATAATCATATTGTGGTGTAAAGTGTTATATCGTGTTGTAAACTGTCATATCGTGGTGTAAAATAATCATATCGTGGTGTAAAGTGTTATATCGTGTTGTAAAGTGTCATATCGTGGTGTAAAATAATCATATCGTGGTGTAAAGTGTCATATCGTGGTGTGAAGTGTCATATCGTGGTGTGAAGTGTCATATCGCGTGTGAAATGTCATATAGTGGTGTAAAGTGTCATATCGCGTGTGAAGTGTCATATCGCGTGTGAAATGTCATATCGTGGTGTGAAGTGTCATATCGCGGTGTGTAGTGTCATATCGCGTGTGAAATGTCATATCGTGGTGTGAAGTGTCATATCGCGGTGTGTAGTGTCATATCGTGGTGTGAAGTGTCATATCGCGTGTGAAGTGTCATATCGCGTGTGAAATGTCATATCGTGGTGTGAAGTGTCATATCGCGGTGTGTAGTGTCATATCGTGGTGTGAAGTGTCATATCGCGTGTGAAGTGTCATATAGTGGTGTAAAGTGTCATATCGCGTGTGAAGTGTCATATCGCGTGTGAAATGTCATATCGTGGTGTGAAGTGTCATATCGCGTGTGAAGTGTCATATCGCGTGTGAAATGTCATATCGTGGTGTGAAGTGTCATATCGCGGTGTGTAGTGTCATATCGTGGTGTGAAGTGTCATATCGCGTGTGAAGTGTCATATAGTGGTGTAAAGTGTCATATCGCGTGTGAAGTGTCATATCGTGGTGTGAAGTGTCATATCGTGGTGTGAAGTGTCATATCGCGTGTGAAGTGTCATATCGTGGTGTCAAGTGTCATATCGTGGTGTGAAGTGTCATATCGCGTGTGAAGTGTCATATCGTGGTGTGAAGTGTCATATCGTGGTGTGAAGTGTCATATCGTGGTGTAAAGTCACCCTCACTCACTGGAACTCTCGGCGGCTTGCTGCATGGACTGGCCCCACAGCTGGCTCTCTTTGCCCTTTAATGAGTTCCAGATGTAGGAGATGGCAGGAATGGCCAGGTGCGCCACGGACCCCGAAAGACCCCGGCCCTTTTTGAGAGAGTCCAGCTCCTGGAGCACCACCCAGGGAATGACGACGACCGACCGGCTCTCTGCTGCACGAGGAAGAGAAAAAGAAGCAGTGCGCGGATTACTACAGGATACTTCTGCAGTATTCACACCATGGAATCATTTCTTTTATATATTATATAATTTGTCCATTCTTTGAAATTAGTAATAAATCATTCTAATTATTTATGTGTACATTTCTATACCGTATTTTCCAAACTATAAGTCGCACCTTTATTCATAGTTTTGGCCGGGGTGCGACTTATATGTGATATTATTTGTTATTTTCACACTGGCAACCGCATTTCACATGTTGATTATTTTCACACCGACAACCACAAGAAGGCGCTCGAGGCTCTAAGCGACACAGCGACGATCTGCACTTCCTCTACCTCTGGAGTTTGTGGAGTTGTTTAGAAGTGACACAGAGGAAGAAGAATTTAATGGATTTAGTGATTTAGTGATACATTTCCCCCAAAAAATGCGACTTATACTCCAGTGCGACTTATAGTCCGGAAAATACGGTACTTGAAATGAAACGTATGCAGTATATGTAAAGTGTTTTAATCAAGCTTTTTTATCAGGGCCGTAGACGTCTAGTCGAGTCGATGAATCGGTCGCTGTCTTGAGTGACTCATTTCTGAGGTTATTTTAAAAGGATTTACATTCAAAACAGCAGAAAGGAGACAACATGGAGTGAGTGAATAGTTTACAGATGAATACGCCATTTACGATTGGTTTTCAGTTTAAACATTTGTAATTAGAGCTGGGTTGAAATAATCGATTTTCAGATTTTTAATGACGATTATCGATTTGTACATCCAAAGATCGATTTTTAAAAAAAAAATTTTTTTAATTCAAATTCTTTTCTGCATTTCCCTCAGTGAACTTCAATCTACCTTTAAGAAAGATAATTCAGGACTCCTGGATTATCTTTCTTGAAGGTAGATTGACCCTTAACCTTTTCATCAGTCTTCCATCAGTAACTACCAATACTTGTAAGATTTGCTGTTTAATATTGATATAATACTAGTTTTAATATGTTGCTTCTCTAAACAGTCATGAAGTGAAGGAAACGGTTCAAATACATTTTTCATTTTTAATAACATTAACCCCCGGATTGAATCATAATCGGATCGAATCGGAAATCAGATCGAAATCGGAGCGAATCGGATGGAATCTGAGAAATCGAAAAAATACGATTTTGAAACGTAAAAATCGGAATCGAATCGATTCTTGATATTTGAATCGAAACCCAGCTTTATTTGTAATAGTGTGATCTCCTGGAAAGATGTATGGTCAGGTCAGAGAGATACTTCATAGTTTTATCTTTTTGCCAGCGCCACGCCCCTTTTAATCAACCTAGACTTTTATAATCAACTGCAGCCCTACTATTTATGTAACATTATCATTTTAATCACTTTAATGTCATAAAGCTGGTCACATAGAAGAATGGTGATCTATTACTAAACAACGTTAATTTGATTTGCCAATAACGTCTTCATAACTGGAGCCTATCACTCTCATTCAGTGATAGTACTGGTGTATTGTGAGAATAAGCACATATTAAAATAACATCATAAAAATAATAATAAAGAAAATAAAGAAAGTTTGAAATAGTTGGTGGTGTGGTGGATATTCTGTTCCTTTCAAATGGTGATTTACAATGTCTATAGAGTTCTTTTACCTTTTAAACCACGAGTCACAATCCTTTTCACATAGTCCAGGTGACTGAGGAGAATGTTGGTGTCCAGCATGATGAGCAGGTCTTGTTGTTTGCCTAAACAGCTGAGCTTTAGTCACTTTTTCCCACATAACATGTATGCATCTTTCCCTTTAGTTCAGCTTCACTACTCACGCTCTGTGTTTATGGCTCCCTCTTCTGGTGGATCGATCTCCATGCAGGTGAGCTCCCCATAGCTTTGCATTACATCCACCTCCAGGAGTTTTTCTGAGCGAGCCTGGTGGAGCTCTTCTGCCAAATTCCTCTGGGGTAAAAGGAGGCAACAAATAATACAATATTTACTTCATGCTAACCCTAACCCGCGTGTTACAGGTACAGAGTGCTTCCTGGAAGATGGGCTGAAACAGCGTAACTCAGCCCCCGTTCGTCTGCTCATCCGAGGGGAAGGATAGAGACTGTTCTCTAGCTAAAGACAGCAGGAATCAATCAAAAAAACACTTTGGGCACATATACGAGGAACCGATAGCACTATAAGAAGGTCAAAAGCTCTGAAAAGTCGATTTTGCATGATATGGAACCTTTAACCTTAAAGTGTACCTTAACCTTAATGTGTACCTTAATGTATGCAATTACATGTGTTTTTATTGTTAAATGAGCCTTGGAAAAAGTGAATTTTTACTGTGGAATATTCCAGGCAGAGCAAATGCTTCTCCATGGATAGAAAAGTTGAAAACGTACGTGAAATGTCATTACCTGGTCCTGCCACGGCGACGGGTCAGTGTGAGGACAGAAGCTGTTCACAGGATCTTGATTTGGGGCGATCGTCGCGCTACATGACGACTGCGGGGGCTGTTTCGTAACCGATGGAGCAGGCTCATGTGCTGAAGGCGTCTGATCGCTCTGTATTTGAAGAACTGCATTGTCTTTTACCAACGCTTTTATAACCGTCTTTTTGGGGATTTTAAAGTTCAGGCGTCCAAAAGGCGGCAGACGCGGGAGGATGTCATTTTCTTTCAAAGTCTTTCGTGGTTGTGCCGGTGACAATTTAAAGATTATTTTAGACGTTGTTGCCGTTGTCGTCTCCTTCGAAATAGCTGTAGCCGGCGTTGTCCATAACGACTGGTCCGCATGTTGCGCAGGTGAAGCTTTTTGACTGCTTTTCACACTTTCGTTTTTGTCTTTTGCAGCGATTTTAACATCTACAGCAGGAGTTTTGGAGTACGGGGGCACGTCGAGTGTTTGGGGCGAGTCTGCGCGACACAGTGGAGAAAAGCTGCTACAAAACGCTGGCTCAGAATCTTGTTTATTAAGACTTTGATTCAACCGTTTTGTCGCGCTACTGCCTGACTGCGTAAGTTCTTTGTCTTCAGCGGATTTTTCTGCGACAACTGTTTTTTTGGAAAGAGGCTGAGGCGTGGTCACGGCCCTTTCTTTCAGGGTTTTGCGTTGCTGCGATAGCCAAGCTACGGCGCTTTCTTTCGGGGTTTTGCGCTGCTGCGATGGCCAAGCTTTTGCTGTCGTTTTGAGGTCCGTTTTTGTCTCTTCTAAAGCAGCGACAGCAGGCGTTTTACTCTTCAACGTTGCCTTTAAATCTTCTTGTCCATGATAATGCTCATTTGGCTTTGCAGGCTTATATTTCGTTGATGTATCGTTGAGAATCAGGCGCGGCGTTTTTGCCTCCGTGGTTTCAGACGGTAAAACATCCCAGCGTCGTTTTCTAGTAATTTCTTTCTGAGCCACAGAAACGGACCTCGGTATCAAAACGTTCTTCTCCGCTTTAAGCTCATCCTGTGAATACGTTTTAATTGATCTGTCTCTGGATGACTTCCTTTCAGGTCTTTTACCGTGTTCACTTTGTTCTTCTTTAAAAATGGGAGACTCTGCTCTTGCTGATTTTGTTTTTTCCAGCCTGGACACCGGCTTTTTAACGTGGTGCCAGCTTCGGGCCTCATCTTTACTGGACCTGTAGTCTTCTTTGGTTTTGTGCACAGTGCTGCGTGTAAGAGCAGAGCAGACACGTTAACATGAAAGAAGAAATCATAAAGAATAGAACACAAACACCTACGCATCATTCTTCTTTTTGCTGGGGGACTGAGCACGTTTGGTCTTGCTCGTTTCTCTTTTGCTCGTTTCTCTTTTGCTCGTTTCTCTTTTGCTCGTTTCTCTTTTGCTCGTTTCTCTTTTGCTCGTTTCTCTTTTGCTCGTTTCTCTTTTGCTCGTTTCTCTTTTGCTCGTTTCTCTTTTGCTTGTTGATGTCTGTGGTGGATTAAGAACATAATTATTCAATATTACAGGAGTAAATGAACATCAGTCAGCTCATCATGGACGATGCAGAACTACACATCAATAAATAATAAATGTTTTACATGTCAATTTGCCTTTTTGAGGAGAGAATGAAAAACATATTTAAAGAAAAAACTAAAAAGAAATTATAGTTAACTTAACAACTGAATACAGTGAAGTAAACTATATAAACACATAGATATAGAAAAGGCAATAGTTTTTTTACTTTATTTTAATACCACAATGATGAAAAATAAAATGTATTTCAACACTATATAATAGCACCTTCTTTATGTTGTAGTTTATGCAATTTCTGATTCAAAAACTGTTCAGGAAAGGTCACATTTTGTCTTGTTAATGTACATTTTACACTATGTATTAAAACTTTCTCTTTCTTCTGGATTGTGACTGGCCCCTCCATAAAGAACCCAGATGAGGGGAATGTTAAAGCGACTACAGAGTCAATTTGACAGCACAACGCACTGTGTTCATATTCAATTATTCAAAATAAACTAGAATAACGTCACATAAACAGGAAGTCCTTACCTCTCCATAATCCTCACTTGAAGATGATGACAGCTTCCTGCGTTTCCTCTTCTTTGCTTTCTTGGCCATGTCCTGCACAAGAACTTTAAAATGTTAAGATTTGTGAACTGTATCGTGATATTATTGACCTCTAAGTTTGTTACAGAAGCAGATTACTTTTGACGGACACCATAAAGGCTTTAGTATGACACTTTACATTATTATTATTTTTGTATTTAAGAGGATATTAAGATCCTGATGTTTGAATTTTACAGGACAAATACTCACAGAAATATTAACCCTACATTTCTTCTTCCAATAAAACTATGAAAAGGAAATGTTAAAGCTAGACATTTGTTTGTTTCTCATCTTTTGTAATAGAAACGCAAATTAACTGACATTTCTATCCTGGAAATGTAAAATTCTTGCTTACTTTTAAAACCATTAGCATTTAGATTAGACGTCAGCTAATCCTTGAGCATGTTTTATGGTTTACTTCATTTTGCCTACAGTCGCTTCCATCCAGGATCTTTGCACATTCAGATGACAGCATTTTAAAGGGTCTTTTGGCTTTGGATTTGAATTGGGAATTGTCAAAAGTCAAGACTTTCCCAGTCTTGTCAGACCAAAGAGCAGAGCCATTTGTTCACACACGTTTAGAACCAGCTTCAGTTTGACTTTACACCTGTTTTTGTCCATTTCTTGGAAGATTCTGCACCAAGTTATCTTTTATTTTAAAGTGTAACAGATAAAACTAGCTAAAATTAACTGTTAGTCACTTGCAAAAATAAATCCTACAACGACAGGAATTTATAACCTCTCAAAAACATAATATTATCAGAAATAAACATTATAACAACGATATTATGCTATTTAGGCTAAGTTTATACCAATGGTTGTGTTCATTTCTGGAGTCTGGGCTAAATGTCACGTCAGATCACAAAGCTAGCATTAGTTAGCATGATGTTAGCAACGCCGTGGACGCTTATTATAGAAGAAAGCTGTTTTTTTAAACGGAATAAATTGTAAAATAGCTAAGTTGTGTCCGAGCTCACCGTGGATCAACGTGTAAAACCAAAACTTCCGCTTTAACCAAAAAAATTACAAAAATAAAAGCTCCGCACATGCGACGCTACCGCCCCCAACAGCACAGGAGTGGTATGGAAAACATCCAGAAAAGGTACAATTGTTCACTTGATTATCGATTTATGATGTTTTCTGTCTTTTACTGCTATTGTGTAAAGAAGAAAAATGTGAAAGAGTTCTGGACGTGTCGTGTGTGGAACAAGAGGCAGCAGCCAAGGTCATAAATGTGGGAGTATCAGTCTGTAGTAGTCACCTTGACCGCTCAAAAATGTGCAGATTAAAGCTTGTTGTTCTCATCCCACCACAGTCTGAACATTGCCCTTGGGAGACAATAATAAGACTTGAAGCATAGAAGTAAATGTACACTTTGAGGTATTTGTACAGTACATTATACGATGGATTTTTTAATATTGCACCTCACTACATTGGATCTGTAGTGTTTGATCTACTCACACTACATTTTGTAACTGAAATGAAGTACTTTTCCTTATGGTTTGCATTTTTTTTGGACATCCTGCCGAATATATAAAATGACTAGAAAATAATTAAAATATTGCTTCAGTTGTCCACAAATCATCACAATTCTTTATTGAGATCACTACATTTGAGTCTTGAAATTAGTGTGAAGTACTTTGCTTTTTTATTCTAAACACGCTTTTACTTTCACTTGTTCCACTTGAATAATGTTCTGCCTCCGATACTTTTACTTTTACGTAACAAAGGCTGGTTACAAAGGCTGAATAATCTACATTTTATGATTTGTTATGGAACTATACACCGTACTATGTCAAGAGTTTAGTTTGTGCAGTGTGTGCAATGTGCTGCATTCTCTGGTTCAGAGCTTCTTAAACTTTTGATTTGGGTTGTATTATATGATTATTGTGTCTCTTTTTGTCACTCTTTAGAGATTCCACTGGTTCTGGACAATCAGACAATCCAGAGCCAGGATTGAAGGTCAAAAAGTATATCTATGTTTGTTTACTTTGCCAACAGTTGAAAACAAACTCGTTCTGTTTTTCCACGTTTGTAAGACAGTAAAAATCAGGAAGCCTACAGTGCTTTCAATAATTAAGGTTTATTCTCCTTAAACAATTGTAGGAGGACACAAGTTTAACAGGACTATTTCCATATTCATGCTAGATATATTATCAAGGAGGTAAAGAGTACTACCAAGAACATTATAATCAAATACAACAAAGAACATTTTATAATCAAATACAACAAAGAACATTTTATAATCAAATACAACAAAGAACATTTTATAATCAAATACAACTCAACTTTTTTTTAATCTGAAATAAAATAATAATAACACTACTACTACTACTACTACTACTACTAATAATAATAATAATAATAATAATAATAAAAATAATAATAATAATAATAACAATAATGATAATAATAATAATAATAATCAGGAACTATGGTTAAAGTCAATAACAAATCAAGGCTTTCACTGAACTGCACTTACCTTTATTCACCACACGGGGTCGCTACAGCTCTTTTCCTAAACAATCAAAATAGAAACAAGCCTAAAATCAATACTTAAAATACTAATGTTTGAAGACGTCCAAAGTGACAGGCAGTATAACTTACAGATGAGACCCAGGAAATCATTTCAGACCACTTCAGTGACGCTGGACGCGTACGAGAGCGACGTATAGACTCGCAAAGCCGGCGGGATTGAGAGGATGACACAGTTTGCTGACAAGTTAAACACATAATGATTACATCCAATACTACAAACGGGGTCTCACTTTCTGCTGCTCAAATGAAAGGCTTGTGATGTGGTCTGTGTTTTGTGTAAATTACTTTGGATGTGCGTGTGTCAGTTCTCCAGCAGACCGCTTCATAACATTACATCACCCGGACGGCTTCTTGTAGCTTCAGGACATTCGATCTCTTGTCTGAGCTTTCCAGAACATTTATATGTTTTATATGTTTTTTCATTTATATTTATAACAGGACTTGGTGTTCTTGCATTTGTTAATTTGGGGTTTACGTTAGGGCAGCGCAGTTTATTCTAAAATTTTAAATCTAATTGGGATTTGTCTATATGTTTTTTGTTTGTTTTTGTCAACTTTAGAATCAAATTAAAAATCCTCCTCCCGACCTACAAAGCCATAAATGACATGGCCCCATCCTACCTCAAAGATGCTATAGAACCATATCATCCAAAGAGAGCTCTTCACTCAAAATGCTGGCCTTCTGGTGGTCCCAAGAGTCTCTAAAAGCACAGTAGGAGGTCCAGCGTTTAGCCACCAAGCTCCTGTGTTATGGAATCAGCTCCTGTCCATGTTAAAGAGCCCGACAGTCTCTTCATTTAAGACCAGGTTTAAAACCTTATGGTCAGACCAGTTAGGAACAGAAATAAAAACCTACAGTTTTCTAGGTGCGCTGCCTTCATCTGCCCTGAAGAACTGGTTCTCCTCCTAAAGAACTGGTTCTCCTCCTGAAGAGCTGGTTCTCCTCCTGAAGAACTGGTTTGAGAACTGGTTCTCCTCCTGAAGAGCTGGTTCTCCTCCTGAAGAACAGGTTCTCCTCCTGAAGAACTGGTTCTCCTCCTGAAGAACAGGTTCTCCTCCTGAAGAACTGGTTCTCCTCCTGAAGAACAGGTTCTCCTCCTGAGGAACTGGTTCTCCTCCTGAAGAACTGGTTCTCCTCCTGAAGAACTGGTTCTCCTCCCAAAGAACTGGTTCTCCTCCTGAAGTGGCTCCAGCTCCACTCTCTATCTCGCATCAGCCTGTCCGTCTGCAGGAGTCAGATCTCTCCTTCACTGTGGAACTCCTCCAGGTTTCTACTTTTTCCCAAAGAGGTTTGGTCTAAGAACAAGGGAGCTTGGGACATTTGTCTAAGGACACAGGACGCTGGGACATTGCCAAGTCCCTATAAACTTTGTTCAATCTGATCTCACTGTCGCCCTATCTCGCAATGGTTGACACATAGTGCTTCGAATGGAAACATGTAATCCAAAGTGTACCAAAAGTGTATGATTTTCCTAGTGCCCCCTATGGGCTGAAGCTAATACTACACAAACATTTACATCATTATGGGAACATTTTAACAATTTTACAATCTTTACTTTTCATTCGAATAGCTGAACAAATCAGATAATAGACGCAGGATTTTGTGGTTTGTTCACACCGGAGAATATGTCTACAATTTTGTGGTATCTGATTGCAACGTGTTCCCCACCAAATTGTTATTCAATCACTTTCTGGCTGATTTCTACTGACCAGTGCGGCTTAGGAGCTCACATTCGTACACGTTCTCCGGGCCAAACATCTGCCTGCACAAGTGTCCCCCTGCTCTCCCTCTGTCCAACTCCACCACATTTGGCTTTCATCAACAGGCCGGGACAGATTGACAGTGAATGCCCCCGGTACAGGCCCGTGCACCCCAAAGATAGTGAAAGTGATGTGTGTTTGCTAATGGTTTGTACAGAAACTAGAGACAAGCGGTAAAAGAGTTCAGCAGCTGTTCAGATGGGATACTACTTTTGTGGGCAAAAAACAATGTTTCGCTTTTTTTTATTGAAGAGTTGTTAAAGTTTGCGATTCCCATGGGGTGAAATACCCGAATACACATTTTTAGGGTGCCCTCGTGTAACTTCTGTATCTCCATGGAAACAAGCAGGTCAAGTTGCAGGTCAGATCTGTGGAAATGCAGTTTTAAAAAGGTATATGTTTTATTTACTATCCATCCATCCATCCATCTTCTGCCGCTTTATCCGGGGCCGGGTCGCGGGGGCAGCAGTCTGAGTAGGGACTCCCAGACTTCCTTCTCCCCAGACACTTCCTCTAACTCCTCCGGGGGGATCCCGAGGCGTTCCCAGGCCAGCCGAGAGACATAGTCTCTCCAGCGTGTCCTGGGTCTTCCCCGGGGCCTCTTCCCGGTGGGACATGCCTGAAACACCTCCCGAGGGAGGCGCCCAGGAGGCATCCGGAACAGATGCCCGAGCCACCTCAGCTGGAGGAGCAGCGGCTATACTCCGAGCTCCCCCGTGTGGCCGAGCTCCTCACCTTATCTCTAAGGGAGCGCCCAGCCACACGGCGGAGGAAACTCATTTCGACGGCTTGTATCCGCGATCTTGTTCTTTCGGTCACTACCCAAAGCTCATGACCATAGGTGAGGGTAGGAACGTAGACCGACCGGTAAATAGAGAGCTTTGCCTTTCGGCTCAGCTCCCTCTTTACCACAACGGTCCGATGCAGCGACTGCATCACTGCAGCCGCTGCACCGATCCGCCTGTCGATCTCACGCTCCATCCTTCCCTCACTCATGAACAAGACCCCGAGATACTTGAACTCCTCCACTTGGGGCAAGGACACCCCACCCACCTGGAGAGGGCAAGCCACCTTTTTCCGGTCGAGAACCATGGCCTCGGATTTGGAGGTGCTGATTCTCATCCCAGCCGCTTCACACTCGGCTGCAAACTGTCCCAGTGCATGTTGCAGGTCCGGGTTTGATGGAGCCATCAGGACAACATCGTCTGCAAACAGCAGAGATGGAATCCTGTGGTCCCCAAACCGGACACCCTCCGACCCCTGACTGCGCCTAGAAATTCTGTCCATAAAAATTATGAACAGAACCAGTGACAAAGGGCAGCCCTGGCGGAGTCCAACATGCACTGGGAACAGGTCTGACTTACTGCCGGCAATGCGAACACAGCTCCTGCTCCGGTCATACAGGGACCGGACAGCCCTGAGCAAAGGGCCCCGGACCCCGTACTCCCGGAGCACCCCCCAAAGGACACCCCGAGGGACACGGTCGAAAGCCTTCTCCAGATCCACAAAGCACATGTGGACTGGTTGGGCAAACTCCCATGAACCCTCGAGCACCCGATGGAGGGTATAGAGCTGGTCCAGTGTTCCACGACCGGGACGAAAACCACTCTGCTCCTCCTGAATCCGAGGTTCGACTATCAGTGTTTTATTTACTATTTTCAGAAAAAGGGGGAACATTGCATATAAATGACCACTTAAACAAAACAGGCGAACCAGGACAGAGACTACAGTATTTATTTTCTTTCTTTCTTGATTTATTCATTCATTCATTTTCGACTTGTTCCCGTTCATGGGTCGCGGGTGACTCGAGACTGTCCCAGAATGAAGAATAATGGCCCCAGAACAAACCCTTGTGGGACTCCACATTCTGCACTATTACATTCTGAATCTAAAATGTACATATTGTTTTCTATTTGTGATGTAACTAGTGAGCCATTTGTCCATTATTCCACTTATTCCATAACTGTATCATTTTGATAATAAGAACTCATGATTTATGGTGTCAAAGGCTTTTTTAATGCACACACTGATTGTATATTGTTTCTTGTTGGTTGCGTTCATGATATCTTTTTCCCATTAGATGTATTTCTGGCTTGTTCATCTGTGAGATCTAAAACCATAGCGGTTGTCACAAATTAGATTATGCTTCTGTAAAAAGTGTTTTCATTTTTCTGCCAACCATTTCTCTGCAACTTTGGAAAAACAGTGAGAGCAAAAATTTGGCTCTATCATTATTAAGCTTGTGTTTGTCACGACTCTTGGACATTGCATAGACAAATGATCAAAGTATCACGTTAGAACAAACATTCCACAATATGCTACTGTAAATAAGTCATAAAGCACATAATAGTTACACCTTTAAATGAAGCACAATGAATGGATTTATTGTTTGATTGGTTTTGTGCATGAATCTCTCCTTTGTAGTTGAGGTTACTATGTACAGGGGCCTACAAACATCTTACATAAGGCCCCCACAAAGGAACACAATATGCTTGGAACAAATCAGCAACAAAATCTATGCAGTTCAATGTGTTTTGGAAGATACTTTTTGCACATCAATTACAATTCAAAGGCACAGATTGGAACGATATGGCTCGAACGTTGTGGATAAAAACGTTTAAATGTGGTGAGTGCAACAGAGCCACCAAAGTGCAGTGCGTGGACTTTAGACGGCCCCGAAGTATCAAAGCAAATTCTATTATTAATGGAAAGTTAGTGTGAAAGTGAGAGTTACTATGCTCTCTTTTTGTTCTGCAATGTTTTTGTATTTTTTCATTGATATTGACTATAATGGTACTGGAATATGTTACTTTCATACCATACTTTATACAACTCTTTATATAACAACTCACCCTTAATACATAACCTCATGTAATTTACTTCTGTGCACTGTATTTTCTTACCTAGAGCCAAGATGTTTACTATATTTCATATTTTTGACTTGTGCCTTTACAAATAGTATAGAAATAGTAATTTCCCTTGTGACTCTATAAAGTTTATCAAAGTCTGAGGTTCTGGACAAACTAAAGCAGCTGATGAGATGCAGCAGTTACTACGAGACGGGAGATGGCGGAGGAGAGTGGATCGGTGGTCGAAGACGTTCTGGACGGCGTGGAGGAGCAGCCTTTTCTGGCTGCACGTGCCCGGAAACGTAAAAAGTCCCTTAGCTCGTCCGAGGGTTCTAGGAATGAGCAGCAGGATGAGGCTGAAGCTATTGATATCCGGAGTGAGAGCAGAGACTGTAAGGTGATCATAAAGCTTGCACAGGATAGTGCATCCTTTAAGGAGTGGAATTCAGTGGCATTGTCAAAGAGCCAAACTGTAGCTGTGGGAGTGATCAAGAGTGCGAGTGTCCTTAGAGATGGCTCGCTGCTGGTCGTGTGCAAGGACGCGGCTCAGCAACGGAAGGCGATTGGAACTAAACGTCTGGGTGGAAAGGACATTCTTGTGTCTGATGCTGAAAGAAACATGGTCAGAGGAGTTATCGTAGGTGTCCCTACGGCGACGTCTGTGGATGAAGTTAAGGAGAATTTGACTGGAGCTAAGGTGGTGGACGCTAGGCGGTTGAAGGTGACCCTGTCTGGGGTAAGATGTGACAGCTTGTCGGTAATGGTAACACTTGAAGGGAGGTGCCTGCCTAGTAAGGTGTTCATTGGGTTCATGTGCCATGACGTTAGGCCATATGTTCCACCGCCCCTGCGTTGCTTTAAGTGCCAGCGCTTTGGGCATATTGCAGCGGTCTGTAGAGGGAGGCAAAGATGTGGTAAATGTGCAGGAGATCACGAGTATGGGAAGTGTGACGTGGGAGCAAAACTGAAGTGCTGTAACTGTGGGGAAGAACATAGCTCTGCCTACGGGGGATGCAGGTTTAGCAAAAGAGCTGCTGAGGTGCATAAAATAAAGGTCTCTCAAGGTGTATCCTATGCAGATGCAGTCAAGAAAGTTTCAAGTAACGAGTTTAGAGTAAATACAGAGAGAGGAGCCAGCGCTGCTCCCAGCCAGGGCGAAATGAGAAAGGCCAGCGTGGCTCCCAAGAAGTGTGAAGGTTTCAAGAGTGGAGGTCCCAAGTGTGCAGGTTCCAGAATTAATGAGAATACCCTGGTTGTGGATAGAGAGGATTTTGTACTCTTTATGGTGGATGTTGTAAACTGTGCTGCTCAGACTCAAAGCAGAACTGAAAGGATCAGGGTCATTGCTAAAGCTGCAGGGAGATTCCTTGGAACAAAGGAGCTTGATTGGGCAGATATAGAAAACAGGCTAAAGGTGCTAAATGGGAGTCGGAGTGATGGGGGTCTGCTTTTGGGGAGTCAGGGTGATCAGAGTGACGAGATGGGGGTGGGGGTGGTCTCCTGTCCTCGTCCAGTCTCGTAGACGCACGGCTACCAAGCAGCGACATCAGTGGAAATATTAAAGCCTATAGAATGAAGCCTAAAGAATAAAGCTGTACGGTGGAAGCACCGAACGTCAAAGAAGGAGAGGAAGATGAAGAAGAGTCTCCCTGGAATAAAGCCGGTTGGTCTCTGAAACAACAACAACTATTCTAGTCACAAAGACATATCATGACCTCATGGGCTTTGTAACACCAAAGCAATGGGAGGAGTACTTTTAGAGATGGCTCGCTGCTGGTCGTGTGCAAGGACGCGGCTCAGCAACGGAAGGCGATTGGAACTAAACGTCTGGGTGGAAAGGACATTCTTGTGTCTAATGCTGAAAGAAACACGGTCAGAGGAGTTATCGTAGGTGTCCCTACGGCGACGTCTGTGGATGAAGTTAAGGAGAATTTGACGGGAGTTACGGTGGTGGACGCTAGGCGTTTGAAGGTGACCCGGTTTGGGGTAAGATGTGACAGCTTGTCGGTAATGGTAACACTTGAAGGGAGGTGCCTGCCTAGTAAGGTGTTCATTGGGTACATGTGCTATAGCGTCAGGCCATATGTTCCGCCGCCCCTGCGTTGCTTTAAGTGCCAGCGCTTTGGGCATATTGCAGCGGTCTGTAGAGGGAGGCAAAGGTGTGGTAAATGTGCAGGAGATCATGAGTATGGGAAGTGTGACGTGGGAGCAAAACTGAAGTGCTGTAACTGTGGGGAAGAACATAGCTCTGCCTACGGGGGATGCAGGTTTAGCAAAAGAGCTGCTGAGGTGCAGAAAATAAAGGTCTCTCAAGGTATATCCTATGCAGATGCAGTCAAGAAAGTTTCAAGTAACGAGTTTAGAGTAAATACAGAGAGAGGAGCCAGCGCTGCTCCCAGCCAGGGCGAAATGAGAAAGGCCAGCGTGGCTCCCAAGAGGTGTGAGGGTTTCGGGAGTGGGGGTCCCAGGTGTGCAGGTTCCGGAATTGATGAGAGTACCCTGGTTGTGGATGGAGAGGATTTTGTGCTCTTTGTGGTGGATGTTGTAGACTGTGCTGCTCGGACTCGGGGCGGAACTGAAGGGATCGGGATCGTTGCTAGAGCTGCGGGGAGATTCCTTGGAGCAGGGGAGCTTGATTGGGCAGATGTGGAAGGCGGGCTGGGGGCGCTGAATGGGGGTCGGAGTGATGGGGGTCTGCTTGTGGGGGGTCAGGGTGATCAGAGTGACGAGATGGGGGTGGTCTCCTGTCCTCGCCCAGTCTTGTAGACGCACGGCTACCAAGCGGCGACATCAGTGGACATATTAAAGCCTATAGAATGAAGCCTGAAGAATAAAGCTGTACGGTGGAAGCACCGAACGTCAAAGAAGGAGAGGAAGATGAAGAAGAGTCTCCCTGGAATAAAGCCGGTTGTTGTTGTTGTTGTTGTTGTTGTTTTATGGCGGTTGGCATCCAAGTGTTGCATTACCGCCAGACTTTATTCCTCAGGTTGGTCTCTGAAACAACAACAACTATTCTAGTCACAAAGACATATCATGACCTCATGGGCTTTGTAACACCAAAGAGTCTAAGGAATAAAGTCTAAGGAATAAAGTCTGGCGGTAATGTAACACTTGGATACCAACTACGAAAAGTCTGAGGAATAAAGTCTGGCGGTAATGCAACAATTGGATGCCAACCGCCATAAAACAACAACAACAAAGCAATGGAAGGAGTACTTTTACGGACTACGACAGAGTCTGAGGACTACGACAAAGTCTGAGGAATAAAGTCTGGCGGTAATGCAACACTTGGATGCCAACCGCCATAAAACAACAACAACAACAACAACAACTACGAAACGTGTGAGGAATAAAGTCTGGCGGTAATGCAACACTCGGATGCCAACCGCCATAAAACAACAACAACAACAACAACAACTACTTACTGTCATACTTACTTTAGAGTATAGTGTGTATTTGATGCAAAAAACATGTTTACAATTGCTATACAAGTAAACAGTGAGAAGGCTTCAGTAGGAATATGGAGTACGAGTGTGTATATATTCAGTCAAAGTATTTAGTATAAGTTTATTTTGTGTATATATTCAGTCAAAGTATTTAGTATGAGTGTATTGTGTGTATATATTCAGTCAAAGTATTTAGTATAAGTTTATTGTGTGTATATATTCAGTCAAAGTATTTAGTATGAGTTTATTGTGTGTATATATTCAGTCAAAGTATTTAGTATAAGTTTATTGTGTGTATATATTCAGTCAAAGTATTTAGTATAAGTTTATTGTGTGTATATAGTCAGTCAAAGTATTTAGTATAAGTTTATTGTGTGTGTATATTCAGTCAAAGCAGGCATGTCCAAACTATGGCCCAGGGGCCAAATGCAGCCCTCAGACCAATTTTTGTTGGTCCTCCGGTTTCCTGCTAAGGAATCATCTCAAAATGGGTTGAAGCTGAAAAGACTTAATTTTTTTCATCTCTCTCTGGACCCCCCCCCCCCTGTCTCGCATGTTTGTTTACTCAATCCACATGGTCCATGGGCCCTAGGGGCCCTACGATCGTCCCATTCAACCCAAATTGTGAGATGACCACATTGAGATAGTCTCAAGAGGATGAGAGAGTGAGAAACTAATGTTTCTTGTCAAAACCTGTAATTGTCAATTGCCTGTGTTTAGACCTTAGACATGTCAGAATGACAGAAGCAGAACAGGTGCTTTCGTCTCAGTGAGAATCTCACGTCTTCTGTGATTGGCCGAAACCTCATGCGGGTTTATTTTGTTTCCTTCTTCCGGGCAGTGCGTAGCACGTTACTAGAGCCAAATCTCTTGATCATTTGCTGCACTGCATCTTGCCGCAAAAAAGCGTTGGCGACGGCGACGCCCCGCCTCTCGCGTCGGCCAAGGCGCGCCGTGATCCCCCGCACGCACCCGCCATGCTCCGCGCACGCACTCGCCGCCTAATGTTGGCCTAATGCTCGTTGCCGATAGAGTTTTTTAGCATTTCAAAACATTTACTGCCACAACGATGTATTGAAGCTTCAAAGCAACAAAAAGACGAAATGTAGGTTCAACCCCCCCCCCCCCAAGACGAAAAATATTAAGTCTTTTCAGCTTAAACCCATTTTGAGATGATCCCTAAGTTGGTCCAAGCACAAAAAGTAATACATTTCACTGGAAAAACTCAACTATTTTGATGTTATACTGACCTCATTTTAATGTTCCAAGTCTCATTAAAGGTGTGGAGGCATCGAAACAATGTCAAATGCAAAATTTCGATTGAGTGACTTGTTCGTGGCCTCTGCCCTATGTTAGTTTCAAAATGCGGTTCTTGATAAAAAAAAAAAGATTTTTCTATTCTTTTTCAACCCAATCTTTTATTCATGCCTCAGTATCATTCTCTTATATTTTGCTATTATATTGTTGTTTCATGTTGCACCTTATCACTGACGAAAGTTCCTAGTTTGTGAATCTTGTTTTTATTCACTCACAATGGCAGTAAACCTGATTCTTCTAGAGATTTGTTTCAATAAATTAGCGTGTCCCCCTGAAGGGCACAACAATGTTATTAAGATAAGATAAGATATAGATAAGATATTCCTTTATTGTCCCACCCAAGAATATCACAACACAATTCATGTAAAAACAAATGTCATAATGTTACTATTATTCACCGCTATTGACACAGTGACCAAACAAAAGTGACATTTTAAAAAAAAAATTCAAATAAAGTCTAAAAAAAGCGACATTTTTCAAAACATTGTTCAAAATTTTTCAAAACATTTTTCTAAATTGTTCTCAATATTTTCAAATAAAGCAGGATAAAAAAGCACTACATGAAGATTTATTTGAACACGTTTTTGGTTCAAAAATTATCTTGATTATTACGTTTTATTTTAGTTCTTCCGATTATACTGCGACCTGAATAATCATCGATACCAAATAATCTGGACGTCCCTGCTCCTCGCCGTACACTCCATCAGATGAAGATCCTCCATTTTACGTGTCTATTTAAAGACCAAACACAGTGCTATTTTACCAAGCGCTCACTGCCAAAAATCGTACACTGACTAAATATTTACACAGTGCTCAATCAAACTTGGCTGATTCTTTCCACATTTTATCGCCGATGGGGACGACTCCACGTAAACAAATATAAGCAAAACAAGGCTCTCGACCTCGTGTCCCGAGCACGTCGACTTGGCAACGCTTCTCTTTACCCCAATTAGCCCCGAACCCGCGCCCGCCGCGACCCGCCGCTTTTTGGCAAAACACTTACATCAACATGAATAAATCTCACTTTATTAGTCTGCCCCAATAATTAGCCATAGCAAGGATCGGCAGCCCATAATGCGCAGTTTGTTTGGAGGGTTGTAAAAATAAAGTGTTAATAGGCCCAAAACAACAGACGGCCGTTGGGAGCGCTTGGCATTGGAGCGGGCCCCTGTGATGTCGGGGCCAAATTTAGAAGCGGCATTAGTCGAGCTTTGGCGTGTTGTGGTGATAATGAGGATGGAAATAACTGTAAATAGACTAGAAAAGGAACAGAAGAGGGCATTGTACCAGGGCAAGTGGGTATGGGTTTCCAGTGACTCATAAAGCATAGGGATTTAAAACGCTTTATGTAGAAGTTTGTTCAATAATTCAGTTTTTTTTGCAGTGGCAGTGATTTGGTTGAGATATGAGATACCAGGATGTAACTCTGCAAGGTCTTTCTATTTTAAAAGCCATACATTTATTCACATTTATGCTGGCAATATAGACATTTATAAATACATATTATGAGCACATTTAATTATGTCTGCAACACAATATTCTTTAAGGATCATTTACTGTAACATTTTATGACAACTACACTTTAATAACTTAACAAAGCATGAACAAAGAGTTAATTCATAATGAACAAATTGTATATCAAGGGCTGAGTAACTTATCAATTAAGACCCTAACTCCTTAATTAAGTAGTTACTAAGCCTGAATCATTCTTAATAAACGTGTTCATTCTTTATTAAGTGTTCATTCTTTATTAAGGCTAATTAAGGTGTAGTTAAAGCTTCACCAGATGGACTACGAAACGTCTGAGGAATAAAGTCTGGCGGTAATGCAACACTCGGATGCCAACCGCCATAAAACAACAACAACAACAACAACAACTTTGTAACTTTTGTGCTCGGCTCCATTTAGATGCTATTGTTTTTCCTGAAATGTTCCACAGTGTGGCTTTAAACATTTATTCAATTAGTTCTAAAAATGCCTCACGTTTCTTCTGTGAGCGATGGCGCCTCCACAGATCCGATGCTTTTCTCCATGGAGATATATGTCATTCCATGGAACATTCTTGACAGAACAATATTATCTCTACAAAGAAAAATATGTGGTGGTCCTATGACAAAGTGCTTATAGCAGGTTTATTAACTATAATCAGTGCAAATGACTAATATCTCTTAGGAGAACAATCTGGACATGTTTGCATTTAAGCTCTTGGAAGATTCACCAAGAGTAAAAACTACAGGCTGTAACTGTAGTTTAGTGACACTGTTGTTAAAATGATCGGTAGTCATGGTTACGTAAAGTAAACAGACTGTGATTTAAAGCTGTTTGTTGGCTGCTGCTGTAATGAGCGCGCGCGGAGACGCACATGGGACAGTGGGGGAGTGTCTCTGCGCGCGCGGGGGGTGAGAGAGCGCGCGCGGGGGGGAGAAGAGCGCTCTCGTCCGCCGCGCCGCAGATGTTTTCATTCACAATTCATCTGTCCCGGGAGCAGGACGCCGCCGCGGACTGCAGGAGACACGAGCGCGTATCCCGCCGGCCGCCAGTTACTTTTGCGCCATGTCTTTGCGCGCGCTGGCTCTGCTTCACCTTTGCGCGCTGCTCGCCGCGGGGGCCGTGGCGCGCCGGACGCCACCGGAGCACGAGGACGTCCAGGACAAGATCAACAGCGCGCGGTGCACGTCCCGGTGCCTCACGCTGCACATGACGCAGCTCACGGCCGCCTTCAGACACGTTCAGGTAGGACGGGGTCAGACACGCGCTCCTTTACTGCCTCTGACACTTCTAAACTTGAGAACGGACTGACTTTTACACGCGCGTGACTTTGATTCTGGTTTTAATGATCAAGTGCCAACACTGCACTCTATTTGTCTCATTGAAAGAATATTATGTCTCATTCATGAGGCCATAAACAGCACGTTTGGGGTCGTGTGGTTAACCATGATGTATTAATATGGAAATGTGCGTAAGGGGCTGTGGTTGGAGTGGGCATTACCTCACCACACTACAGTTGCATTTACCACTGTTGTAAATGGACTGACAGCTGCAATACGTGCATTCATTTAGAATGGTATTAAGATTAAAGATGTAGTATTTCTCTAGCTGGATAAAAAAGACTTTTGACGTTAACGTTGGATAGAAATCAGCCATTAAAATGCCTTGAAGAAGATGATGAAATATGAAGTTATGGTGCAGTCTAAAGGGGTATAAATGAGTAAAAGTATCCTATCACTATGTTGATTTAGCTGTTTAATTGTTCAGTTTGTGATGAATTTAGATCTGTAGCTTGAGTTAAGTGTGTCGAGTGCAACACTGTGGACTTTTAGCTTTTAATCCATTTAGAAATATTGTTCTTCCAAATAATGACCATGAAGAGGTCTCAGTCCCGTTTACAACCAAATCATTTTTCATGCTTTGTTGTGATGACTATTTGAGTGCTACATGACCAGATCAAGTCCTGTGAAGGTGTGCTGGCTCTAAGCAAAGAGCACTTTTAGATTTCTGCTGACATAGTTAACTAAAATTAGGTTTTGATTATGTAAAATAACAAACTGTAGCAGAATTCCATGTTCACAATTACCCTATATCAGAACATGGATAAGTCACATTTTCAGCCCTGCAGCAGTCAGAAGGTTCAAACGTTTTATAACTCAGCAATTTAAGATAAGATGTAATTTCTAATGAACTTATGTTGTTTAATACACATCTCTGTATCCACACACTCAAAGAAGCTGTATCACTATTCTGACTTCCACCCTGAGTGAAGAAAATGCATTCTGTGTTGACATGGTGCTGCGGTGAGCCTCACTGCAAGAAGGTTCTGTGTTCGATTCTCAAGTGGCGCTGTCCTTTCCGTGTGCATGTGTTTGCATGTTCTCTCCGTGCCTGCGAGGGTTTCCTCAGAGTGCTCTGGCTTCCAATACCACTAAATACTCCCAGAACTCCCCTCAAAACGAGATTCCGAATCCTATGGCTATCCTTTGGTGTAATAATACAAATAATACAAAATAATGGTAAAAAATACATCAATATTGTTGTTGTAATCGACTGAAATGTTGATTTAAGACCCATTTCTGTGCCATGAAAGATGTAGTTTGCTGTATTCTCATGATTCTAACATTTCAAACTTGATATCGATACTAAGGAATAGACTTGATACCAATATTTATACCAACATTATGATAAAAAAAACATATTTTTAGGCATTAAACATCATTTTCAACACAAAATAATGTAATTTTCTGGTCACATTTCGTCCTATTTACATCATTTGTTTGGTGTTTATTCTTGCTAAAATGAATATGCAGTTTCAATACATTTGCAGTATTGATTAGTATGCGGTTTGCGATACTTTTGACAATGCTTGTAGTAGAAAAACCGCTACGCACACTTTTGACCTCAGAGTTTACAGCGAAGGGTGAAGTGCGGTTCAAATACACGTTGTTAGTCCGGGCTCCAGAGGTGGCCCCGGAATCGCCTCTCGGTTCTGCCCCGCCCCGGCCTGGCCCTGCCGCCTTTGTAGTGCGGAATGTGAGATTAACGGGGACATTAGGACGTTACCTAGTTGGGGAAAAGCCACTTATCACTAACGGCTTCAGCATGTGCGCGCCGTGTAGTGGGTGGGAAAACCATTTATGGCCGTTCGTGTGCAGTGTGTGTTCGCGGGCCCCGGCGGCTCGGAGCAGTGCGGTGGACCGGGGGCTCGTGTGTTTGGGGCAGTGGTCCGGGAATAGCTGCGCCTTGCCACCTGTGCGCTGTGTACTGCTGGTAATGAGGTGGCCCCAGGATGACTCGGCAGTGTGTGTGTGTGTGTGTGTGTGTGTGTGTGTGTGTGCGTGTGTGTGTGTGCGTGTGTGTGTCATGCAGTTGAGTTAAGAACATAGGTGTGAGGACGTTTGGTCTGAACTTTATGAAGTGCAGCGCAGTAGTCAGATCTTCAAACGGCAGCGGGAGAACAGTAGGCTACGATGAAACGAAAACTAAAACATTTACAGTTCAGTTTATCTTTTAAGACAAGAGTTATTTAAGGCGATTTATCATTGTAACTTGATTTTGATGTTTGTGGTTTTTGAACAGTCATAATCTGGCAGCGTTCACTTTTCGCCGTAAATTAGGTGTTAAATTCCTGTGTTCCATCGCAAACCTCAGCCCTTTTTAACTATAAAACCCTGCATCTGCGTATCTAAACTTTAGACTGTCTTGCATGAGTCGGTGTGATCCCTCATTTGTCCAGGAGTGTTCCATTGTAGAAAAGGATTCAGTTGTATCATCTGGACACAAGACATTTCAACTCTCATCCAAGAGTCATTCTCAATCTGTGGATCGAGTCTGGGAACTCAGATATCCTCTTGATGATGGGTGTTTACAGTTTCACTTGAGACTGCTCTTCTTTGTATCCAGGCCTGTAATGGGCTATCGAAATCTTATTGTGAACTGACTGTCGCTCCCTTATGACGATGAGTGCCTGATTAGCATCCTGAGTTAGCGTGTCTTCTGTGCTGATAAAGCCTCCTGTGCAGTGGCTGTTTAGTCTACGTACCGCTCTCTACAACTTTTCTTAATACAGTAAATTGTCTAGTAATTGTTCATTCTGTTTTTCCGACAGTCCTGCAACATAAGGGATAGAAACACCCTTCTTTCTTGATTATGTTTCCCCTTTGTCCCTTTTGTCCTGCTTTTTGGTTCTCTTCACTTTGTTAAGAGCCCATGCAGGGTAACCACAGGCTGTAAGGGCATTCCGGACGTGTTTTTCCTCTCTCCTCTTGCCCTCTGAGCTGGTGGGCACCTCCTGGTCTCTGTTTTGTAAAGTTCTGATCACTCCCAGGTTGTGATGCAGTGGGTGGTTAGAGCCAAAGAGCAGATCAGTGTGTGTAGGTTTCCCATATACTTCTATTTGGAGCTTTCTGTCCTCTCCTCTGATATGAGGGTCCACAGCATTGATGTCCTCTGAGCAGGCTTCCTCTTGTTTTTTAATGGTCAAGAATGTGTCATCCACGTAGCGGTACAAAGAGTTGGAACAGTTAGTTACGTTTTGGTCATAGAGATGGTAGAACAGCTTTCAACGTCCTCACCGATGTGCCTGTCAGACCCTTCTGCGCTCGAACACGACTCTATAAAGTATCAAACAACCATCTTTATTTGAGATGTTCCAATCTCAAATATCCTTGGATCCTTCAGAACAAAACAAAATATTTACCTCGATACATAAAATCAGAATCATGGAACCAGTGCTATATCTCAGTCCTCTGTGTTACGTTTTACTCATAAACTGCCATCTTTGTTTTTGACACAGATGAATAATGTGTTTTCCAGTCACACCCATCAGAAACTAAGGTCCTCGAATCCGCTTTGTACAGTATAAAAGCATTTGGTCTTGACAGGACACAACATTTGAAACTTTGTCTAGCAGACTTCACCAAACTCGAGTCCTGTGCATCACGCATTTCCACTTTTATGATTTGTTTCATAACCACTGTGATATTATTTTTCAGTAAAGCATGCTAGGAAATCACTAACACCAACGTCTATACCAACTTACGTCGTTGTAAAACATCCACTCTGACCCAGCTCTCCCTTTGACCCACATCCTGGGAATAACCCTACGACACACGGTGAAGCAGACGCACACCGACCGACATGTGGCCATCGGTTTATTTAAAATAATTTTCTGACAGCAGCTCCAGTCGCCCGGGCCTTTCATGGCGCTCGTCTCCTCCGTCTGTGTCGTGTAGACCCTGTGTTTTGGGCCTTTTCGGTGGTTAGCGCAGAGCCACTGGTATGTGATTCGCTCGCGTTCTATTTACACCTCCTTCTCCGGGTTTTCCAGCAGCCCTTTCCCTTGGTGTGTTGTCATACTCCCAAAAACGATGCATGATGTAAACAGCTAAAATCAGATCGGGGATCTTAGTTGGTTCAAAGCAGTGGAACGGAGTAAGAAGATTAGATTAGGTCAAGATGATTCATTTTCCAGTTGATATGTGTAAATGTAGATTAAAGCTATCTGCAACTGTTTTAAATGTCTTGCTGCAAACAACGTTCATGGAGTTGCGTAACCTTTCTGTGCCCCTGTAGGTTTATCGCCAAAAATGATCAAATGAATTCACATACAGTAGAAATTCAGTGTGAAAAATGACAAAATGTGGTGTAAATGTACTGTACTGTATCTGTCTCATGTCTATTAGAATAAGACATGGTATTGTAAAACGGTTTATTGAGTTGTCGGAACAATAACTTCCAACGTAACGGGTGTATTTAGTCCAAAATGTGGTGCAAATGTCACACACTATATTCCAGACAATGATATTCAACACACATGACAACATTGATTACCAGTGTAAATCTAAGTAACTACAGTCTAATCTGTGTATGACTGTTTAGTTAAGGTTCCTGAAGGTTCGCACTATCTTCTCACAAGGAGATCAGTGGTTTAAAGTGTTGGTTCTCAGACTCGGGATCGCGATCCAAACGTGGGTCGCGGGAGATTATGGAAGTTGTCAAGCGAACGAGGGTTTTGACGCTCAGTGAAGGACTCCTGCAGCCAAAGTCCGGTTCCAAACGCCAACTTATCCTCCAAACCGTTAATGCTGAGAGCTGTTTTATTGTGACGAGTCAAGTCACAGCTCGCTCTTTTCCCTCTTACTTCCTGTCGGGGCGAGGTTGAGGTTTGCGCATTGGTGGAATATCTCAGCCATGTTTGATGAGTTTGATCAGTTCGTCCCGAGGATAAATGGGCGATGTAAACTTGGGTGGGTTTCACGTGAAGCCCATTCGAGATAAAAAGAGACATGGCGTGCGGATGCGAAATCGCGAGAATTCACGCTGCTGACGAGATTAAGTTGATTAATTGGAAGTGGAATTTTAACAGCAAACACTGTAATCGAGTGCCAAAGCTCGACTAATTCGCGCAATCGTTATTATCGTTATTTTCCAAAAACGATGCTGAAAATGTGTTCCTTGTGCGTAAATTGTCTCACTCTGCAATTCGTCGTGTAATTTTCAACATTCTTTAGATGTAAAACTACGATAAACATTCACAGCTTGTGCTTTCTCATGAGTAATAACACACAAATACATACATAAATCTGCCAAATGCACTTTAAAAGAACGGTCCAAAAGCTTAACACGTGCAAAGTCTTCGTCCTACCGCAGCATGGGGCGCTAACAAGGTCCTACTAAAGCAAGATGGATGTGGACAGCTCCAGTATGAATGGGACAGCTCGGCGTTCGGGAGAAATCAATGGCACTACATCTAAGAGGCGAGTGCAGAGGTCAACGAGCACAGCCTGCTTTACGAGTGATTGGTTAGGGTCGGATTGAGCCGTAGCATTGTCTCTGTCTCAAGGTGTGGACATTTAGCTCAGTAACGGTGGCAACACAGTCTAAATGGGATTAGAATGTCTGTTGGACACGGTGTAGGCCTGTAATCAAACCGAAATCACAGTTTGAATAGTCACACAATGATAAAAGATACACCTTTTTAACAAAATATCCTGTCTTTTTGTGTACAAAACCCTGTAATTAGACCTTTACGAACATGTTCTAAACACAACATTCTTCTATTCGTTTTAGCAGTTCATCTTTCATGCTTTAAAGGTTCAGTCTGAGCCGAATTCTACCATTAAAAAGATCTACAAGGGTAACATTTTTAAAACAACACTATTAAAGGATCTAAAATGTATTAGATTTGAAATAAAAGGACGAAGCTCAAAAAATCAACAATTGCCTACTATTTTCACAAATAGCTAGTATCTTAAACTCTGAGATCAATAACTGTGTGGACTTAATAAACACAGAGGAGCCCGTCTGGGATTACCAACTAATGACATCACAAACGTTTTGAGCTCTGAAGATGACGACGGTCTAAATATGCGAGATTTGTCAAATGTGACACAAGTGCAAGTAAAACAACTAAAAGCCTGTGAAACCCAATAATCTTCTCCCACAAGTCCCTCGGAACCTTCACCCGACCGCTTGAGGACATTTTGCAGGTTTGTGGAAACGACGGGCCGACAGTCGGGACTCTGGTTCGGGGCTCCTGGTTGGGGCTCCGGGTCGGGGTTTTGGGCCGGGGCTCCGGGTCGGGGCTCCGGGTCTTGTCTCAGGGTCTTGGCTCAGGGTGGGGGCTCCAGGTCTTGGCTCTGGGTCTGGGCTCCGGGTCTTGGCTCAGGGTCTTGTGTCAGGGTCGGGGCTCCAGGTCTTGGCTCTGGGTCGGGGCTCTGGGTCGGGGCTCCGGGTCGAGGCTCCGGGTCGGGGCTCCGAGTCGGGGCTCCGGGTCTTGGCTCAGGGTGGGGGCTCCAGGTCTTGGCTCTGGGTCAGGGCTCCGGGTCAGGGCTCTGGGTCAGGGCTCTGGGTCGGGGCTCCGGGTCGGGGCTCCGGGTCTTGGCTCAGGGTGGGGGCTCCAGGTCTTGGCTCTGGGTCAGGGCTCCGGGTCAGGGCTCTGGGTCAGGGCTCCGGGTCGGGGCTCCGGGTCTTGTCTCAGGGTTTTGGCTCCGGGTCGGGGCTCCGGGTCTTGTCTCAGGGTCTTGGCTCAGGGTGGGGGCTCCGGGTCGGTGTTCCGCTGAAGGAGCCACGTTTATGTGCGTCCCACAGATGCACTGCGGTAGGTAATTCTAATCAGCTCAGAGGTCGCCCGGCCAACCAAACCAGCCCCCACTCTGCGCAGCGGAGCAGGGGCCGCGGAAGCAGGGCCACAGGAGCCGGAGCCGTCGGGTCAGGTTGCACCGGGACGGGCTCACTGATAAAGACAGGAGACGCAGTAGGTCAAGCATGAAGACGCAGCGACAGACAGGTGTGAGCGGGACAACCGGGACGTTTGTGGTTTTCTGAACGCTGTAGGTCTCTGGATGTTTCCCCGATCCTGCTCCACCCAGACCAGGGCAATTTATTGTGTTTTTAAAGATCCAGATTCAGCCGTGTCTCATCGTCAATAATATGCTTAGGGTTTTCAAGTAAATCCTCGGTCAATAAGAGCGAAGAGTTCAGACTTTGGAGGAAGAAACAGTGGCAAGGATGAAAAGCCTGTATTGTTTATTGTCATGAAATCAACACCAAAAACTGTGATACGCAAAAAGTGTGATTTCTTTTTTCTCGATTTTTTATTTTTCCACATTGTTTTGTTGGTCATGTTCTCCTTAAATTACTAAAATGGACCAAATCAGTAATCACTAGCATTAATATAAGATAATGGAACCAGCCCAGTTGTGTATTGCAGTGGATGCTGAGTTCATTTTGATGATTTAGAAGATTTCGATGTATTTTGACATGATACAACCTTTGTAATTCCGTTTTATAGTCTTTATAATGAATAAGTAGTGGATTTCAGTGACTTCGTAGTAAGTATTGTCATTGTAAAAAGCAGCGCTGCACAAAACATCACAAAAGCTTTGATATCAATATTGCAACAAACTAAACGTATTGTACCAGTAATATAAAGTTCTATTTACAGTTTATAAAAAGGCCTATTTTATTCATAATTTACTAAATTAGACTCGACTTAGTCTTGGTTTTTATGTTTTATGTCACATATTTGAATCATTTTCATTATTATTCTGCCCTAGGAAGAAGTTCAGGTGTTTTGTCTTCGCACTTAAATTATTCCTCTGAATTTGACCCATTCTCTCAATGCCACTGGGTAAAACCTCTCAGAAGCAGGGGAACCATCAGGGGAACCATCAGGGGAACCATCAGGGGGACCATCAGGGGGACAATCAGGGAAACCATCAGGGAGACCATCAGGGGGACCATCAGGGAAACCATCAGGGGGACCATCAGGAGAACCATCAGGGGGACAATCAGGGAAACCATCAGGGGGACCATCAGGGGGACCATCAGGGAAACCATCAGGGGGACCATCAGGGGGACCATCAGGGAAACCATCAGGGGGACCATCAGGAGAACCATCAGGGGGACCATCAGCGAAACCATCAGGGGGACCATCAGGGGAACCATCAGGGGGACCATCAGGGGAAGCATCAGGGGGACCATCAGGGGAACCATCAGGGGGACCATCAGCGAAACCATCAGGGGGACCATCAGGGGAACCATCAGGGGGACCATCAGGAGAACCATCAGGGGGACCATCAGCGAAACCATCAGGGGGACCATCAGGGGAACCATCAGGGGGACCATCAGGGGAAGCATCAGGGGGACCATCAGGGGAACCATCAGGGGGACTATCAGGGGGAACTATCAGGGGAACCATCAGGGGGACCATCAGGGGGAACCATCAGGGAAACCATCAGGGGGACCATCAGGGAAACCATCAGGGGAACCATCAGGGGAACCATCAGGGGGACCATCAGGGGAAGCATCAGGGGAACCATCAGGAGGACCATCAAGGAAACCATCAGGGGAACCATCGGGGGGCCCATCAGGGGAACCATCAGGGGGACCATCAGGGGAACCATCAGGGGAACCATCAGGGGGCCCATCAGGAAAACCATCACTGCTTCTGTGCCTGCAGTGGGGGCCGACGTGGAAGCTACATATTTCAGTTTGATGGTGGAGAATCCAGAGGAAACACTTCCGGACTCAGTTGAACCTTCACGCCATCAGATGATCACGCTGTTAATTTAAAAAGAAAAAATTCTGAATATCCCACGTTGGAATTTGAAGACTCTGAACACGTGCGATGAACCTGCGGACAGACGACGAGCGACGGGCAGCGGGTCCTGAGGGGGAAAGCGGAGAGAGACGGGCGGCGGTTACAATGGACTGTTTGATTCGGACTGCGGTCGGCGTCATTCGATCGGCGCGGAGCCCAGAGGGGCGGCGGTGAAGCTGTGGCGGGAGAAGACCGGCTCGCTCACCCGAAACCGGCGAGGGACGCAGCGGGACGATGGACGGCGAGGACAGAAGGGAGGCGCGCGCAGCTGCAGGGGCACGAGCGGCACAAAGAAAGACCTCTACTGCCTCAGACCCGCCATTATAGTCCATTCAGAGATGTCAAGATGAGTCCTTATCGTGATTGCTCAGGTGAAAATGTAATCGCTTCTTACAATTAGAACTGAATTATAATTGTGAGAAGCTAAAATAGGCCCGTTAAATTTAATCTATAGTCTTAGATTGTAGAAAAAGATTCAGTTGTATCATCTGGACTCTGGAAAAACTATATGTTTCGACTCTCATCCAAGAGTCATTCTCAATCTGCAAATCAAGACCGGGAACTCAGATATTTATCCTTCTCGGGATAACGGCCGGGACCTCCTGATGAAAAGGTGTTATTGGTTTCACAAGAAAATAAACCACTTTGTTTTCTATCAAACTCTTTGTTTACTATCAGTCCTTTAATGGGCTATAAGCCTTCTATTGTTCCTGACTCACTCACTCTCTCCTCCCTGTGTCAAAATAGTCCTTTTCCAAATTAAGTTTGAATGTTATTTTTTTCCCCATTTGTCTAATTCCTGTTTAGTTTGCATTTTACCCATTCATTGTATTATTTATTACAGTAGGCTGGGATGTAGCACACACTTGCATTTAATGACGCGAGCAGCAGTTATGAAGTAAAACTGTAAAAAGACGAGATACCAGAGGGTTTACGGGCCGTTACTCTCCCTAATTCATGATCTACCTTTAATTACGGCTGTTTTATTCGCTCACAAATACCTGACCTGCAACTTTCCGGGAAAAGTAATACAAGCAATGAAACTGTTTACTGTTTGTTTCTAGATTTAGCTTTACAGTTTGATCGGAGCGGTCACGTCCTTCGTACACTTTGTTTGGAGGATGTGGGCGCCGTGACCAATAACGTGACACACTGGGCTGGTGTCGGGAAAGTTCAGGCCCCGATCTGTGCTTTTTGGGAAGAGTTTCGCCGCGAGTTAGTCACGGCGCGTTCGTTCTTTTCTATCGGGGCTCGCAAACCCGGTTGCTCAGCCGTCCACCGTCATCTGGGGGCCATTAGTCGAGTTAATGCATCGTGTAAAAATCCGCCCGCTTCTGCACTTCACCGCGAACACTGACCACAACATCCACCAGCCAATTTCACACACATTTGCACTCACTTCCATGCCTCTTATTTAGTTAGTTAAGGGGTATATCGTGTAGAATAGACTTTTATGAGCGTTTGACCGTGTTATGACTCTGCTCCCTCACCACTGCCTGATTCAGAGGTGTATTTTGATGTATTTGCTCATGTTTGCGTCATCCTGGATTGTCCTGGATTTGAGGTTTGACTGTTTTCACCTACCCCCTATCTCCGCCCGTTGCTCTGTACATAGATTATACAAAACCTTCAGACTCCGGGTCATACATAGGGTCATAAAATGTCACCGAACCATTTTTCTGCAGTGAAACGTGTAAATGAAAATCTGCAGCTTGTTACAAAGAAATACCACCATGAGGGGGGGGGCCTGAACAGAAAGTCAATGGACCTGTTTCCATTATTAAGCGTTTTTTGATAACTATTGTGGTTTACAATGACCCAAAATGTAAACTAATGATCTAAGTATGCTTTAGTTTAATATTAAATACCAGAAAAAGTACGTCTTCTTTAAAAGGCCCATAATTTGAAAAACCTTTAAAAGCAGTTGAGCACACATAAATTGGTTGATATATATATTTTTCATGTTACATACATACATACATACATACCATCTGCTGTTCAAGACCTTAAAACATACTGTTCCACCTGCTGATGTCATGAGGTAGATTGTGTTTATGTTAATGTTTGCTTGCCGCTTTAGTGTCAGTCTTATGTTTGCAGCTTTTTCTCTCCAGTCCATCCTCCCTCTGCTGAAAATATTGTAATTGTAGCACTGCTTGTCTCCATGGAGATAATATTTCTTTGCAGGAATGTTCCGCAGTTTGGCATTAAATGTATCTATATAGCATTTATTCAATTGCAGTTGTCTTTATTACCCCCAAAAAATAAATAATGATGACTGAAAATATTTATTGCATTCTTACTCTCCACAGATCAAACCTGTGCTTGGCCTGGTGGTGATGCCTGTTGTTTTCACGGCGATAGATGTATTTAATGCCACACTGTGCGACATTCTGGGCAAAGCCATTCAAACGTTACAGGTGGCGAACGCTTCACATGATGATAATGATAATGCACCGTATTAAAAACCCTTAAACAGACTTGAGAGTGTGTTACAGTTGACAGTTCTCTTGAGTCTTAATGTCATGGCTGCAAGATCCAACTAGAAAAATGTCTTCCAATTTTGTGTAGATTCTTCTTTCAAAGGAAATAAGTGAAATGTCCACACCAAATGCTTTTTTGCAATTACCCTTTTCCTTTATTTAACGAGCCAAACCATTTACATTAGTGGTTGCAGGAAGGAGCAACAACTTTGATGACAAACTAATAATGACAACTACATTTTCTTTATTTTCACATTGAATTTTCGATTACACAATACTTAAGTACATCACTAAATCAACGACACTTCTTAGCGTTTTTTGTCCACGTCCTGAATAGTTTTCTCTTCTCATAATTCCCACAAAGCCTCCTATTCATAAAGTTTCCGATGATCAATAGCCTCTGAAATCCATTGAGTCCTGCTCCATAATTAGTCTCCGACGGGTTTTTGCCAGACTTCTATTAGCTTGTATTTATCCACATCTTTCACTGGGATTCTCCTGTCTCTCGCTGCTCTTTTCAACTTCCTCCTCGTCCACCGAAAACGTTTGACTCCTGGAGCAATTGCAGCTGTTTTTGCCTCAGACACATTAAAACCTCTTACTTCGACCACCATTTAATAGCCGGAGAGCTCAGCGGTCCGTCCAAACTGCACTGATTGGTTCTGACAGCAAATATGTCCCATGAAATTGACTTGGGACTCGAGTGTGTGCGTCCACATGTGTGCGAGGACAGAGGCGGTTGCAAGGACAGAGGCGGTTGAGCAATAGCTGGTAGAAAAAAGAAAGAAAGGTAAAAGCATCAAAGAATTATCAGAAAGCTGCAAAAATGGAGTAGAAAGATGCAATTGGTTGGCAGTTAAAAGAGAAATCTGCCCTCCTTGTTGTAGGGGTCCCTTGCATATCCCCCCTTGTAGATGATAAATGGAGGGATGAAGATCCGGATGCTCCTCATCTGGCTGGAGGAACAGTCTGTACTCCAGATGAACAGCTCTTTATCTGCCTGGATGAGTCGTCCTCCTGAGTGGCTCTGGCCCCACAGCCTATTTCCTCACTGTCACCCTTCGAGGCAACTGCGGTTGTGATTTTGGCCGTTGCAACAATAAATTGAGTTGAATATCCTTCCCAGCCGCATTAAAGCAGGACATGGCGGTGATGTGGTCTCTTGTTCCAGGGGCCTTCCTATAAATGTGCTTTGTCCTCCAGGACGACACCTTTGCTGTGAATGCTGTCCAGCTGAAACCCCGTCTCATCACAGTTGTGTATTTGATGGGTTTCTCCCTCAGCACATACTTCACCATGGTGTTTTTCAGAAGTTTGCAGTAGTCTTCAATCGGCCCCCTCTTTGCACATGAGGCCCTCCCACTGCCAATAATGTCTCGGGGGTTGTGAGGCGTTGATAGTGTCGCTCTTGGAAGTTTATCCACCTTGTTTGACCTGGCGTCACCTTTGGAGCCTCTGGCTTGTTGTGGATGGTCGGAGCCTGGGCCAGGACCTGAGGCTTCGTCAGTGGAAACCCATAACTGGCAGAGTACAAGCGGTACTCCACCAGCGTACGCTCATCCTGGCTGGAGAGTAGGTTCTTTGGCCCTGTGATGCAATTTGAGGCCACCTTTCCACTGACTCGGTCACTCAGGCTGGACTTCTGTCTGTCTGCACCACAGGGCCCCTGCCATGGTCTCTGGAGGGCTTCCTCTCCCTCCTTTGGAACCTTCTTATGTTTATTAACAAAACAAGAAAAAATGATGCATTTTACTAATGAAAACAGCTATTTGTTTCCACTTGAAAAAATAAACTAATTTAAAAAATCCAGTAAATTACCCGCCACAGTCAGCTCCCATTTTTTGTACAATCTGAGGACGACACTTTAATATTTATATATATATATATATATATATATATATATATATATATGTATATACATATATATATATATATATATATATATATATATATAAAAATACTTTAAGCCTTTAAAACTCACTGTTAAGAGGCAGAATAACACCAAATGTCATGTAATAAAATTTAGAATGAATAGAGCTTGACACACTTTTTTTTTTATAATCAGCTGCCTATAAACTATTTATTTTACATTACTAAATATATCGGCACCTCCAACCTCATAACCCCATAATCCATAACAGTCAGACAGAGATGTTATTGCTTTGCCTGGAACTTTTCTGATTTATTCATTTTCAGTCACAAAATGCATCGAAAGACATGCATTTTTACTGTGAGCAGGGCCGTCTCTCCTCAGATCTGACCTGTAAATTGGTCTAATGCGTCGCCACAAAGAAACATCACATCACTTCTTCACAAGCGGGGCCAGAGAAATTCAATAATTCCCCCAAAACAGGATGACTATTTACTTACCTTCACCCGTACATTCTTCTAAATTTAGCCTGGAACGATGGACGTCAATGTCGTGTGCAAAGTCCCATTTCAACATTTAACAGGATATTGAATTTCCTCCACCTGCCTGACTCATAAACATGCAGATAACGACACGACAATGCGAGGAATGCCACGCAAATAAAATAATATCAAAAAGATGTCGACGTTTGAGGCGCGCAGAGAGAGGAATGTGATTTCTATTGAAAATCTGGAGATGTTTAAGAGCCTCGCCGCCGCGCGCTGCTCTTTGGAGGGGAACACGGCGTATATCATGGTCGTCGTGACAGTTTCTGAGGCGTTGTGTGGCGAATGGTGCACAGGAGAGTCGGGCAGCGTGACAGGGCACAGCCGATGCACATGTCTCTATTATATAAGGCTCACTCTGGCGGCGGGATACAACCATCAACCCCAGTGGCCGTGCGTAAGAGGCATAGCTAACAGGCGTCTGCACATTCATCTGAGCCCAGACAAGACCAGCGGTAAATCAGACACAGCCACAACTCAATATGTCTTGATCGTTACAATATTTTTTATACATATGTTCATTTTTTGGTTCCAAAGAAGGTTCCAGGTTTGGTGCTTGTTTGAGCTCAGTTTAGTCCTGATGGAGTGTTAGTTTGGGCCTGATCTAGTCCTGGTTTGGTCCTAATTTAGTACAGGTTTTTCTCCGGCTTTTGACCCAGTTTACTTCAAATGTCTATGTTGATGTTTGATGTGAAAGTGTTACTAGGGCCAAAATGGCATATTATATTATTCTATTTTGATTTTCGATTAGATTTCTTCTTTAAAAAAAATAGAAATTGATCAAACAATAGATTAATTTTTCGTGATTATTTAGAGTTCACTAACTATTGAGAATCCATCTTGTAAACGGGCCAATCGCATGGCGTTTAGAGCCTGCAGGGGGGGGACTAGAACCAATCACAGAGCAGCGTTGTGGTTTGGGTGGAAGTCGAAACAACTGAACCAAAACAAACATGGCGGCGCCGACAACCGTACTTCGGGCTATTTTAGGAGAAATACAAACGATTTTGTTTTTCTGAAATGTGCACACGATGTTGTTTTGTACATTTGTGGATGAGAAAGAGGAATGTGCTTTTCTGAACACTGGATTTAACACGATTTAGATGTTTCTGCTTCTTCCTCTGTTGTAACACTTCAACCAATCAGATTGATTCATGTGAAGAACTCGATTCAGAGTGAGACAGCGAGCTTTAGTCATTATCATAAACATAAACTTTTAATCAGTGCCTTTTAACACCAAGAATAACCCAAATTCTTTCTCGAAAGTCCAAAAACTGCCTTAAAAACATGTTTTTACTGACGGAAAATTTACTGTAGTGCTCGCTCTCAATTAAAAAAGTCCAAGTATATTACTGATGATTAGACATAAATCAATACAAATCAAATTAATTGCCCTGCCTGTCATTAAAAGCAATTAATCAAAGTTTTAAAAGTCGCAATGAGCAAATCCAAAAGTTTTCAATTATCATATATTTTCTGCAGAAAACTAAATATCTTGTCTTGTGGTTTGTCCTGATGCATTTCTTGTATTATTTTCATATTTCAGCTGAAAGTCAGTCTGATCGCAATAAAAATATATACAGTATACATCAGATACTTCAAATTATTCAGCGCCACGTCAAATATTCTTTGTAGACCCAATAAAAATGTCTGTAATGTCACAGCAGCATTGGTCTCTGCATCTCCGTCAGCATGTGGAAGACATTCATATGGCTTTGCTGTTGGATCCAAGGCCTTGGCAGCACGTTTAAAGCATATTTCTGGTCATATTAATGAATGGCTGTTAAAGGTAATTAGTAAAGCCATCATTAAAATAGTACGTGTAGTGTAATTTAGACTCGCATTCCTGGGCTCTTTGTTGATATCGGCTTGTCATATCAAGATTAGATTGCACAGATAAACCACACCAGCGTTATTCAATTCCAACTTTCCAATTTGGTTTGAAGCTAATTGTAGTAGGTTTTCTCAGGGTGATCAGTCAACTGCAAATACGCAGTGATCGTAGACTAATCCTTCATTTGACCATTGGCGGGACGGTGAAAGAGTGGCTGAGACTCTAGCCTCACAGCAAGAAGGTTCCATTGAGCACTCCAGTTCTCTCCATCAATGCAAAACGTGCACAAAAAGTCAAATCCTCCAAATTTGCGCAAGATCTGGAGATGTCTTCCAGGGCACTGCATGCACTGCTCTGTGAAGTCCTCTGCTGTTGCCCCAGAAGACGTATCTCCCTATGGGAATATAAACCGCTTCCAGCTTCTCACAGGTTACACCAGTGGTCCTAAAGGATGGGCCTTCATGTGGAGAGGAGCTGCTGACGTGGCTCAGGCCTCTGTTCCCTGGGGAGGTGGGGCATGTCCCACCAGGAGGAGGCCCGGGGGAAGATCCAGGACACGCCGGAGGGACGATGTCTCTTTGTGGCCTGGGAAGTCTGGCCGTTCCTGCTCGGACTGCTGCCTCCGCGACCCGACCCCCGCTTGGCCTGGAAGGTTCCACTGTGAAGAGTTAGGGCAATGTTTCTCCATGAAGACAAGCAGGGGACTCCACCAGGTCACCTCATGGCATAGATACAAGACTGATAAGTTTAATGCCATAATGTGGAACAACAAAGCAATAACATCCCCTTTGAGACAAGCAAGTTGCAGATTCCCCTCCCCCCACCAGAAAAGTTACATAATGCTTTAATTTCACATTTAGAAGCCAAGGAAACTTTGTTAATTGTTATTTGTCTTGGCTCTGGCTAAACACTGTACAAATAAACTCTAGTGGAAATTACCAAAATAATTACTGGGACTATACTGAAAAACTTCACACAATCATTAAACAAAGTGTCTTTATTTTATTTCCCCTGACCCATGACAATCCTTTCCCGCTCTGCAGACTGTTCATGTTTCTTGTATCACTTCCAAAACTGCTCTGGGCTTATGACATTGAGCTATTAAACCCTCGAACGGTGTGACATGGCAGCAGGCCTCTGGTTTCCTGGCCCTAACCTGGCTTCCACAGACCCGCCTCCAATTAGTTTGCGTGGGATTTAACTAATACTTTACTGGGACAATGTCAGGCTGTTGGTTCTCTCATTAACACATATACCTGAAGTAGAGTTTAGTTGGAGTAATCCTGCCGTGGCTGGGTCCTTCTTGAGAGCTTTGTCCAGGAAGTACATACAACTTCATCAGACTTTCATCAGACTCTCATCCCAGCACTTAAATTAATTACCTTCTTTGTACAAGCAACTTTGATAGCTTTTGTCTGCTGTATCATTATAATCTGACACCTTTTTGTATTTCGGACATTTTAAATTGCAATATTGATCGGAAAACAACTTCCGGCTGAAAACTGTGGCGCTGATTTCCGCCCTTTACGGGTTTTTTTTTCTTTCCCTTTTCATATAGAGGGAAGAGAACATTTAATTCTGTCAACTGGACCAAAGAGTGAATAACCTTTGCCACTTATCGACAATTTTGCATAATATGTCCCTTTAAGACCCTCTACTGGCCAGCAGAGGGTTAAGATGAAGCGTTTTCTCTACAATGGTTGAATTACATCTTTCCACATACATAATAATACACTACAAATAATACAATTTCAGCCTTATTTAGGTCGTTTGCAGGATCCATTCAAGCCTTTTTCGAATCAATCTTTGGCATTTTCTTTCCATACATATAAAATTCCACAAATACGTAGCGATGCCAATGTAAACTATCTCGAACAAGTCATCAAAACATGTTGATATCTTGTCCCCGTTTTATTGCTGTAACTCAAACCGAGCAGCTGAACCCCGCTCGATGCCTGGCCGAGCAGCAAGAACGACAGGAATGGTGCAAACAACGGCATTGGAACAGGGCTTGGCGCGCGCCCCGTTTTCACACGTACTAACTCTTCTCTGGGAACTCTCCTCAGTCCTTCGAGGTGTATCGTGTAGCTGAGAAA
Source organism: Eucyclogobius newberryi (assembly GCF_026437365.1). NCBI lineage: Eukaryota > Metazoa > Chordata > Actinopteri > Gobiiformes > Gobiidae > Eucyclogobius > Eucyclogobius newberryi. Next base: position 22,169,843 of record NW_027316532.1, read on the forward strand.
AGCAGCTTGGAAACGCATTGTCCCGCCTCAAAAGAAGTCCTCAATTTACTAAATGACTATTATTATTTTTGCTGCGTCATCACAAAGGGGGGGAGAAAAGAAAAACATTAAAGCACGTTGAAGAAATTGGCTGCCCGTGTCTTGTAGCGCGGAAAGAAAAGTCCCTAAATCCTAATTGCTGACCCTAACCTGTTCAGAATGGCCCTGGCCTTAACCTTTGAACTTGAACCAAAGCAGGAACACAATAGGTTGTGCAGGGAAAGGGAGAGAAAGGCTGCGGAGAGAGATAAGCTGTGCACAAGGGCTAAATACAGCTCTCGTCATTATGAGGGTTTATCCCGGACGGAGACGCCGGAGAGGACGATCGCTAAGGATACAAGGCGGGGAGAGAGCGCGTGGGCCGTCCCGACAGACGCAGGCGCAGCACGTCACGCGGGGGTAATGGCTGTTTTGGTGAGGAGCTGATTGGGCTGATGACAAAGCGGCGCAGAGGGAGAGGTGGAGGGCCCAGAGGAAAATGAACTGTTGAGTGTGGAGCGTCAGTAGGAGTGGAAAGTAGGGCAGGACGGGTAATCGCAATCAAACTGGAATTGCAATCTGAATATGTGCAATTAGCTGATCGCGTAGGCTATATTTTTTGCAGAATTTCCTCCACAAACAGTAAAACATCGCGTCCTTTTCTGCGTTAAAATTGTTGACGCTGTAGTTTAGAGCAGTGCAAACGTGTTCTGAAATACATCTGATTCTTTTATTAGTTTGTCTTTTTGTCACGTTCAAGATGTGAACATTGAACAGAATCCAATTATTGTGACGTAAATAGAATCTAATTGGAATACTTTTTTCAGAAAAAAATTGCAGCTAGCTAATATATTTGTGCAGCCCTGAAATGAAGAAGAAGTCAGTTTGCTTCCTGTTTATATGGTCCAGTGATTAATTAAGTTTTTTTTTTTATTTGAATGGTTAATGTTGCTTAGGACTAGTGGAGTTATATTGTTATTTGTTTGTATATTATACTTGAATTGTGCAAAACCCCCACTACACACTTTATACGGGCATTAACGTTCCCTCACATTTCTCTCTTGTTTAAACACTCTCAAAGTTCAAACCTTCCTCGACGATCACTTTGTTGTTCTCGTGTGCCTCTGCTCCTGTAAAGTGTTTCTGAAATGTCTCAAACCAGCCGCCGATGGTCTTGTCGATGGCCCGGGCTCCATGTCGTCCTGCTCCTCCTGCTCCTCGCGCTCCTCCTGCTCCTCCTGCTCCTCGTGCTCCTCGCTGTCATGGACGTCGCCGCTGGCAGCAAAAGTTTCATCACAACGTATTGTCCTTTTTTCTGGCGTCACTGATCCGTTCTTTAGCTACTGCACAAGAGACACGGTACAGAAGAGATTGATTGACAATAGTCTACGGTCCCTTAGCCAATCAGGACGCAGAAAACAATGATCAACAAACAACGAACAACAAAAATATGTGAAAGGTGAAGCGCGTTATAGCAAGGGACCACTGTATAAAACTATAAATACACAGACTTGAACGCTTTCAGAAGAAGTACGGCCGCACTGTAAAATAAACATGAAAAAGACATTATTATTCTGTCTTTAATGTTACATTTTATAGTTTCATAGGCTATAAAACACTGATAATAACCTGGAGTTCTCTGCGGTGCGTCTCAAAGCCAAAGTGTGCGATTGCTTTCATCGTATCGAAATCGGTCACTTTTTATTCCAGTAGTATCAAAATCAAGCTTAAAACGCGACTGGTGAATCGCTCATTTTTCGTCTTCAACTTTATTCTTAATTCTTTCTTAATTCTGTGTGGCCTTGTGTGGACGCCTCTCTGTGCCCAGACTCTTTTAAACACACACACACACACACACACACACATATTTGACTCCTCCCCTTGTCCACAGTCACGCATGCACAGTATAATTATTCCTACCCTCCTGGATAATCGCCGTGCGTAAATAAGCACAAATGTCAGCCGCTTGTGTCGTTTAGCAGTGACCTTTCAGGAATAATATTTAGCTTTCTGACGGCAGGACTTTTCCCCCCGGCCGGGTTTATTTTCCTTTCCCTGCTCATTCTAACGCTCGCCCTTGTGTTTTGTGTTCGCAGAGTGACCACGTCCTGGACTGGTGCGAAGGCCACAGACGCTGCGCTCAGGTAAAACGTCGCTAAAACGTTCGTCATCTCACAGGCGTTCGTAATGAGAGGGTGAACGGATAATAAGACGATAATAAGCTGATAATAAGATGATTCGTGGTGGCCGTTTAATCGTTGAGTCGGTCGTGGTCTTGATTGATTTGTCGTTTTATTGGGATTATCCAGATTGAATGGATCACAGTAGAAAGGAAAAGGCTTGGAGTGAGTTGGTTTGAGATAAGGACTATAAATTGCACCTTTTTTCATAATTTTGGCCGGGGTGCGACTTATACTTATACTTATATACTTATACTCTGGAGCGACTTATATGTGATATTATTTGTTATTTTCACACTTGCAACCGCATTTCATACTCCAGTGCGACTTATATATGTTTTTTTCTTCTCTATCATGCATTTTTTGGCTGGTGCGACTTATACTCCGGAAAGTGGCCAGCTTTTCCTTGTAATCTTTTGGCAGTTATTAATGAATCCATATACAAGGCGTACTGGATTATGAGCCGTTTTTTGAGGAAATAAGGCTTTTGAGTGCGCCTTATAGTCCGGAAAATACGGTACTTGCACTTCTACATTAAAAGATCATTATTGGTCTTATGTCAATTACAATTTTAAAGCAGGACACCACATTTGAAAGCTCAGATAAGAGTATATTTTAAACACATTACAAAACCAAACCATGACTACACTAAACAGGGAAGATCCTAAAAATAATAAAAGATGTTTTATTGCAGTTTTGTGGTAAAATCCTGGTTCAAGCTCTTCCTATTGCACGACAGGAGATCTTGCAATAGTCCGTATGCGCCTTAAACGCTTCGTGATGCTTTTCCGCCGGCTCCTGGACAAACGTAAACAGACAAACTGTGCTTTCCTGCTGCAGACCACACCGCTCCCGTTATAGCTCGCCCTGTGTGTTCTGCTAAAATAACCTCCTTGCATCCGCGTCGCCATCCTCCGTAGCGCACAAATCATTCGTGTTTATCCCTCCGACACGCTTGCAGATGACTCTCCCGTTTTTCGGAGGAGGTTTTTTTTTTACGGGCCCGTGCGGAGCTGCCAGCGTTTCAGGCGGAGCGGCGGTCGCACCGTGTTACAGCTCTCTGGACGTTCTTGAAGCGGTGGGTGGCAAACCAAAGCCGGAGCCGGTGTTTGTTGTGCTTGCGCTAAGGCGGGACTCACAATGGACATTAACACCGGCATAAAATACATGTTCAGCTTTTCTTGGTTTAGAATCCTGTGAGTGGACCGTTGGACTTATGTTCTTGAGGCGAAAAAAAGACTCTGAACTCCATTTTTAAAACCATACAATTTCCATGATGTTCCTTTTGTCAAATGAGAGTGTTTATGAAACTATTTTATATTGATATTCATCCCAAAATACAATTACATGCATGCACAATTAAATAACTTGAGAGAAGCCGTGTAAGTGAACACATTCAGCTACATGACGCACAGAAGTGTCTGTTATGTTAACGTAACATATTAACAGTTATTCAGATAACTATAGCATAAAGAACATGCTAACAAGTTTACCAAAGCATCAGTTTTACCCCAAATCACTAAATCCATTGAATTCTTCTTCCTCTGTGTCACTTCTAAACAACTCCACAAACTCCAGAGGTAGAGGAAGTGCAGATTCTTCTTCTGCGTCACTTAGAGTCTAGAGCGCCCTCTTGAGGTTGTCAGTGTGAAAATAATGTATAATATCACATATAAGTTACTCTGGAGTATAAGTTCAAAACAACAATAACAAATAATATTTGTTATTGTTGTTTGCAAAAACAAAACTCAGGGGGGCTCATGTCGGTGGCGCATGTCGAGTGGCTTATGTTGGGTGGCTTATGTCGGGGGCTCATGTAGGGTGGCTTATGTCGAGTGGTGCATGTCGGGTGGTGCATGTCGGGGGCTCATGCCGGGTGGCTTATGTCGAGTGGCTTATGTCCGGTGGGGCATGTCGAGGGCTCATGTCGGGTGGCTTATGTCGGGTGGCTTATGTCGAGTGGCTTATGTCCGGTGGGGCATGTCGAGGGCTCATGTCGGGTGGCTTATGTCGGGTGGTGCATGTCCGGTGGGGCATGTCGAGGGCTCATGTCGGGTGGCTTATGTCGGGTGGTGCATGTCCGGTGGGGCATGTCGAGGGCTCATGTCGGGTGGCTTATGTCGGGTGGTGCATGTCGGGTGGTACATGTCGGGTAGTGCATGTCGGGGGCTCATATCGGGTGGCTTATGTCAGGTGGCTTATGTCGTGTGGTGCATGTCGGGTGGTGCATGTTGGGTGGTGCATGTCGTGTGGTGCATGTCGGGTGGTGCATGTCGGGTGGTGCATGTCGGGTGGTGCATGTCGGGGGCTCATATCGGGGGGCTTATGTCAGGTGGCTTATGTCGTGTGGTGCATGTCGGGTGGTGCATGTCGGGTGGTGCATGTCGGGTGGTGCATGTCGGGGGCTCATATCGGGGGGCTTATGTCAGGTGGCTTATGTCGTGTGGTGCATGTCGGGTGGTGCATGTCAGCGGCGCATGTCAGCGGCGCATGTCGGGTGGCGCATGTCGGTTGGCTCATATCGGTTGGCGCATGTCGGTTGGCGCATGTCGGTTGGCGCATGTCGGTTGGCGCATGTCGGGTGGTGCATGTCGGGGGCTCATATCGGGTGGCTTATGTCAGGTCGCTTATGTCGAGTGGCTTATGTCGGGTGGTGCATGTCGGTGGCGCATGTCAGCGGCGCATGTCAGCGGCACATGTCGGTTGGCGCATGTCGGTTGGCGCATGTCGGTTGGCTCATATCAGATGGCGCATATCGAATGGTGCATGCCGTGGGGCGCTGCTCTGGTTTCGGACAGACAGGAGCTCGGCCAGATATCGAGGTGCCAGGCCATTTAGAGATTTAAAAACTAAAAAGTACAATTTTTAAATCAATTCTAAAAGAAACGACGAAGCCGGCGGAGAGCGAAACGAACTGGGGTGAACTTGGCATCGTCCTTTGCCCCCATCGACGCGCGCGAGCCCATCGTTTCTCACCCGCCACCAATTTATCTCACTCAGTTGTTCTCCTGCTACAACACCAACACCATCAACATCACTCATTTTGCACATTTCAGTTGCAACAAAAGGCCGTTCCGTTTGCGCCGCGTGAGTAACGAGGCTCTTGTGTGGAGGACAAATATGTGTGAAATGTGACCTCTTTATGCGCCGGCGTCGGGGATATTCACAGCCTCCTGACAGAGAGTGTTATGGTTCAGGGCGCTAAAGCGAGCTGTCCCGGCCGCAGCACACCTGAGTCGTATTTCTCCTCTTTTCTGGAACCTTCTGACGCCGGGGCAGAGGCGGAGGAGGAGAAGGTGCAGGACGACGGGGTTTATGGCCGTTTGACGGGGTCGCAAAGGTTAACGTCAACGCCAGGCGAAAGCAAACAACAACAGGTCGTTACGAGGCGCAGGCACAAACACAAGTGGAGCGATAGTTTAAACTGATTTAGAAAACGCAGTGTCTCTTTTTTGATGCAATAAACTGTACATTTTAATACAAAATAGTTACATTTTCTGTCATTTTGCCACGTGGTCAAAGGAAAGGTCCAACTTTGTCCTATTTATGTGCTGTCTTCCGGTGATGATTGTTAAAATTAAAATGAGTCTTTTCAATGATAGTTTTAGTGTTAATTAGTATCTGGATATATATTTTTGACAACATTATAGTCTGCACAGGATTGTAGACAGAGAATCGTACATGAGCTTTACATTTAAAACCAAATTAATGATTGTGGCTCTCCATTTTCTGATGAAGAAAGTTTTGGCTCGTGTGAGGAAAGCGGCTGCTGACAAACGAGCCGTGCGGAGCTCATTTAATCTGACAATTGCGTTCAGTAAAGTTGAAGAGGCGATTTGAGTTTTAGACATTCATTAGGAAGTTCATTGAGGTTCAGTTACTTGTCGTGTTGTCACAAAAATAATGGCAGAATTTTTTTTTCCCTTCTCAATAGACACAATAGTCATTTTTGTAATTTTCAACACAAAATAGTATTACTTTCTATATTCTACCATGTCCATCTATCCCTCTGTCCTCTGTCTTTCAGTCCCTCTGTCTTCTGCTCTCTGTCCTCTACCGCTCTGTCCTCTGCCCCTCTGTCCTTCTATGCGTTGCCCCTCTGTCCTCTGTCCCTCTGCCCCTCTGTCCTTCAGTCTTCTGCCCCTCTGTCCTCTGCTGTCTGTCCTCTGTCCCTCTGCCCCTCTGCCTTCTGCCCCTCTTTCCTCTGCCCTCTGCCCTATAACACTCTGCCCCTCTGTCCCTCTGTCCTCTGCCCTTTGCCCTTTGCCCCACTGTCCTCTGCCCTCTGTCCTCTGCCCTTTGCCCCTCCGTCCCTCTGCCCCTCTGTCCTCTGCCCTTTGCCCCTCCGTCCCTCTGCCCTTTGCTCCTCTGTCCTCTGCCCTTTGCCCCTCCGTCCCTCTGTCCTCTGCCCTTTGCCCCTCTGTCCTCTGTCCTCTGCCCTCTGCCCCTCTGTCCTCTAACCCTCTGCCCCTCTGCCCCTCTGTCCCTCTGTCCCTCTGTCCTCTGCCCTTTGCCCCTCTGTCCTCTGTCCTCTGCCCTTTGCCCCTCTGTCCTCTGTGATCTGCCCTCTGCCCCTCTGTCCTCTAACCCTCTGCCCCTCTGTCCCTCTGTCCCTCTGTCCTCTGCCCTTTGCCCCTCTGTCCTCTGTCCTCTGCCCTTTGCCCCTCTGTCCTCTGTCCTCTGTGATCTGCCCTCTGCCCCTCTGTCCTCTAACCCTCTGCCCCTCTGTCCCTCTGTCCCTCTGTCCTCTGCCCTCTATCCCTTGGCCCTCTGCCCTCTGTCCTGCTCCTTGGTGTAATCCCTCATTTGTCCAGAGAACGAACGCCTTATTTCTTCAGCTGTTTATACTGACAACTTCATGAATAAAGACAATAACTGAGTTGAAGGCGTTGAACATCTTTGTAAACGGATTGTTCACTTGTTTTTTTACGAATAAAGTCCAAAACAATGCATTATTTTCCCACTTTCAAATACAAAGTACAGTGTTTACGATCAGAGCTGCTCCTTCACACCTCGGCACACAATGAATCTTAGTGTAATGTTTACTATTATTAATGTTACAGTCTGTTGAGCGCGCGCACGGCTTCATTTGTATAAGTCAGCCGGCCGCGCCAACACAAATAAATCAGATGAGAAATGAGCAGGTCCCACTCCGGCGCTGTAATTGCCAATATTAATCACAATAACAAATGATGCGCGCTGAGGAAGTCCAGCGCCGCGAACGCTCCCAAGGTGTGACCGTTTGTTAAAAGAACATGTTCAGAGCTCACTTTTTCTTATTTGGTTGTGCGTCACGGCAGCATTATGTTTTCCACCACGCGCTTTATTACATCGTAGATTGCACCAGGAACGACTAAACAAAAGAGCATTTCACGGTTCACTTAAACGGGCCAGTGAAAGACAAGCGGTCAGCGAATTCAACCCTCAGCATAGTCATTAGTTGTTATGGAAGGGAAAACTAGCCTTGAGTCGTAGATTTGCACTTTAGGGAGGAACATTTTGGTGTCTTTATGAACCCAATTTAAAGTGAATTTGTCATAGAGGGCTTACAAAACTGTGCTGGCTCTGTAAAGGGAGCTGGCGGCGCTAGCATCCGCCTCAAGTTTACAAGATACACTGGGATCTGAATGAGGTTTCCCTGTTGTCCCCTTAAAAGCCAAATCCAGAGTTGAATTACTGCCGTTTGGTGACATTAACATGCTTTTTAAGGCAAACTTAGTCAAACTTTGACTACTAGTTGCAGTGTGTTTACGTGAGGAACGCTCGAGGGTTCACAGTTTGCTGCAGTGTTCATGGATGACACAGAGGAAGAAGAAGAATCTGCACTTCCTCTACCTCCGGAGTTTGTGGAGTTGTTTAGAAGTGACACCGAGGAAGAAGAATTCAATGGATTTAGTGATTTGGGGTAATACTGATGCTTTGGTAAACTTGTTAGCATGTTCTTTATGCTATAGTTATCTGAATAACTGTTAATATGTTACGTTAACAGACACTTACCACAGTTCTGTCTGTGCGTCATGTAGCTGAAGGTGTTAGCGTTAGCATACGTACACCTATTCACCATGTTCTCTAATCTGTGATTATTTTAAACTGCATTTCAAGATTAAATTACTGTTCTTGGTCTTGGATTTGATCAAATACATCCCCCCAAAAAATGTGACTTATACTCCAGTGCGACTTATATATGTTTTTTTCTTTTCTATTATGCATTTTTGGCTGGTGCTACTTACACTCCGGTGCGACTTATAGTCCAGAAAATACGGTGTCTGTAAATTGCATCACAAAAATACAGAAACATAACCTTTTATTCACATATTTGAAAATGTCCTGCATAACTTTTTTTTATTTGCATTTGTAATCAGCTCTTTTTGTAGCATTTCTTTTCTTTTTTACTGTAAACGACACCCTCTATGTTGAAATTATGCATATCTTCAAAACCCGCACGTTCACGAGTATTATCTAAATTTCGATTCCACTCATGGTCCGGAAAATATGGTACTTATCTGAGCTTGGAGCGAACACCACGCGCCTTTTTAAAACCGAAACGACACCGAACCACCACATCTCCGCGAAATCCACAACAAAGCACTTTTTTTTGTCCCCTTTCCCGAACCACGACTTGTCAAAAAGCCTCAAAATCCGACCTCCTAATTTCCCGAACAAACCGAATTACAGTTTGAAGATAAGCAGCAGCGACATGTCATTTGTTCTTATCAGTTTGTGCTTTCGTCTGTCCAAACACACACACTCGGGGCAAATGTAACCTGCTCGCATCTGGTTCCCATCCCGGATCATCCCTCGTCATTAAAACGCATGCGACTTCGCTTCTGCCCCTCCCGCTTTTACCTCCCCCCCCTCTGCACACGGGCCAGAGGGCGGAGGTAATGCGGGCCAGGTGCCTCAGCCGACGGGACGTCCCATCGAACAAACCGAGAACAAAGCACCGCAAAGGTATCGGGTCCGCTTCGTCTTCTTCGATCACGGTTTTATCCCCCCTTTACCCGCTCGCCCTCCCTCGCAGAGTTTGGTTTAGTCGAGTCCAGATGGAAGTGTTCTGAACGCCTTTTATTGCTTTGACCCGCAATACGGTTAAGCTAACCTAGAATTAGCCGCACCACAAACACTGGCGGGCCACGTTCTGATCGCGTTTCACACTTTCCAGCCCGTCCCTCACGTGCCAGCAGCAAAATACGCCGCTAGAGAAATATTTACGCCTGTTGATTTTCCACCGCTTGGGTATGAGTTGTGGCGGTTGCACAAGTTTAAAGATGCCACTGTGTTTGGGGTTGGTTTTGGCTGCGGTGTTTTGAAAGACGCAGTTTGAGGATTGAGACTGTTGGAATAATGGTTCGAAGATTTAAATTAGACATGATTTTATTCAACATTTGAACTAGATATTAGGAAGTTCCAATCCACGTCACTTCTACGTCACATTTTATGAACCAAAGTCGTTTCCAAAGTGTTGTAATAACTTAAACAACAACAAGTAAAGAGTAAAAACTAAAATAATTAAATAGATCAATAGGAATCGATAAAACACAAACACAGAAGACCACACAACCTACGCAGTGATAAAAGCCTAAGAATAAAGCATAAGACAAAAAAAATATACATTTATCTAGCTTTTGATTTGAACATTTATTCCAATATTGTGTTATTTTATCATTTTATACACCACTTATAGACGCAAACAATGACAAGGTTTTCATATTTGTAGGTTTTTAGTACAATATTTGATTGTTAAATTATAGGCATTTTGCAGATACGACAAACCCTTCGAGTCATCTTCAATTTATGCAACAAAGTAGATAAAAGAAATATTTGACTTTAAATATGAACTGACTGAAATGTGGCTTATTCCTTCCCTTTTCCGTGTACTTAAATGCCGCTTAAGTGCACCAGAAAGCAGACAGTGTTCCCTTCTAGAATGCATTTGTCCTGTAACACCAAAAAACATGTATTTTCTTTGGTGAAACACTTGGAAAGAAAGATTGGGGTTTTCCCTCGGCAGGTGGGACGACGTGGAGTGTCTATTCTCTTCTAGATGTTCTAATAAACTAAAAGGAGGTTTGGAATCAGCTCAAAGGGCTTCAGTTTCAGAACAGATGTTTTTATGGACTTAACAGGCGGAGCTGGTATTGGAAGTGTTTTTGATGAATGAAAAATGTTATTCTTGCATTGACTGACTACATTTTTGTACGCGATTTAAGTTTTGGCCACAAAAAGTACAAACTGTGAACTCAAAATTGCAATTTGAATAATCACAGCAAACGGTGAAGATTGCATTATTTAACGTGCACCATTTCTTCTGCAAACCCCAAAATATCCAGTCTTCTTGTACAAAACCTGCTAGAATTGCATGGGATTTTTGTATTAAATCTCCAGTTCATATTGTTGTTAATGGAGGTGTTTAAAACAAAATCAAAATATTTTAAAACCAAATCCAAAAAGAATCACGATGAAAATTAAACTAATATTCCAGTACAGTTTGGCCCCGTGTCCTGGCCCTGAGCACTATTTGAAGGCGATGATCTTAAACACCAAAGTGTCTCATTTGTCTTCTCTTTCTCCCTTCCTTCCTCCTTTCCTCCCTCCCTTCCTCTCTCCCTCACCTCTTTGTAGCGTCCTGCCATGTTGGATTTGGCCGGGCTGATTTTTCATCTTCCTCCCGCTCTGGCAACAGTCTTTAACATGCTTTTCAAAGGGATTTTTGGAATTTGTTCCGCTCCTTTTGACCAGAGACCAAACAAAAGCTGAAGTGTGTCCATTTGGATGTGACTTTAACAGTGTCGTCTCAGGTGCGGCGCAGCAGTGAAGGAGAACATGTGGGGAAATAATGTTGAAATTGCTGTTTTGGAGATACACTGTTGAGATAAAAAAAAAAAAACTCAAAGAATGGCTGCATAGAGAACATATTGAAAACAGAAATTTGCAGTGTTTTTCTGCACTTTTGTGACATTTTGCCTGGCAATGTCCATAATATGTATGCAAATATGTAGATTATTGTGAAAATAAACATTCTGATTTTTGTATTATCATGATTATTGACGAACAGAGAAATAATTTCCGTATTTTCCGGAGTATAAGTTGCATCAGCCAAAAGATATTCCCAGGCATATTAGAGAAGAAAAAAACATATATAAGTCGCACTGGAGTATAAGTCACATTTTTTGGGGGAAATTTATTTGATAAAATCCAGGACCCGAAGAACAGACATTTCATCTTGAATTACAATTTAAAGATTAGAGAACAAATGAGAGAACATGGTGAATAGGTGTACGTATGCTAACGCTAACACCTTCAGCTACATGACGCACAGACAACGAACTGTGGTAAGTGTCTGGTATGTTAACGTAACATATTAACAGTTATTCAGATAACTATAGCATAAAGAACATGCTAACAAGTTTACCAAAGCATCAGTATTACCCCAAATCACTAAATCCATTGAATTATTCTTCCTCGGTGTCACTTCTAAACAACTCCACAAACTCCGGAGGTAGAGGAAGTGCTCATTCTTCTTCTGCATCGCTTAGAGCCTAGAGCGCCCTCTTGCGGTTGCCAGCGTGAAAATAACAAATAATTTCACATATAAATCGCTCTGGAGTATAAGTCGCACCCTGGCCAAACTATGAAAACATCTTATAGTCCGGAAAATATGGTAATTAACTTTGTGATTGAATCAGATGAAGTACAGTTAAAGCAGGAGTGGACAATTATTTTCCTCCGAGGGCCTTATTCGAATCCAGACAAGTAGCGGAGGGCCAGCCCCCAATCATTGGTGTGAAAATAAAAATTCTAAAAAATTAAGAATGAAATAAAATATCGCTTTTCTGTCAAATATAGGCTATTCAATCTATTATTTAATTCATTTCACGTCATATTTATTAAGGAAACAAGTGCAGACAGATGCTTGAGGGCAAAAAATAAAAAAAAATAATAAAAAATAAATTAAAATATTACTTGGCATGTTTGGCGGGCCGGATTAAAAAGACAAACATGTGGCCCACGGGCCGTAGTTTGCCCGCCCCTGAGTTAAAGTGACCCCCATAAACAAACAATATAAGACTTAATGTCAGGCAGGGGCAACCTTTGTGGCCCAGTAAAAAATAATTGAAACCACCACCCCAAAGCTTCTGGTGTGAGTCTGAAAGTTAGTTGTGATCCTGCAGCCTCACATGTGACCAGGAACATAAATTACCATCAAACTCCACACATGTACACACCACACATGTACACACACATGTACACACCACACATGTACACACACATGTACACACCACACATGTACACACACATGTACACACCACACATGTACACACACATGTACACACCACACATGTACACTCCACACATGTACACACCACTCATGTACACACCACACATGTACACACCACACATGTACACACCACACATGTACACACCACACATTTACACTCCACACATGTACACACCACTCATGTACACACCACACATGTACACTCCACACATGTACACACCACACATGTACACACCACACATGTACACACCACTCATGTACACACCACACATGTACACTCCACACATGTACACACCACACATGTACACACCACACATGTACACACATGTACACACCACACATGTACACACCACACATGTACACACCACACATGTACACACCACACATGTACACCACACATGTACACACCACACATGTACACACCACACATGTACACACCACCCATGTACACACCACACATGTACACACCACACATGTACACACCACACATGTAAACACCACACATGTACACACCACACATGTACACCACACATGTACACACCACACATGTACACACCACTCATGTACACACCACTCATGTACACACAACTCATGTACACACCACACATGTACACACCACACATGTACACACACATGTACACACCACTCATGTACACACCACACATGTACATACCACACATGTACACACAACACATGTACACACCACACATGTACACACCACTCATGTACACACCACACATGCACACACCACACATGTACACACCACACATGTACACACCACACATGTACACACACATGTACACACCACACATGTACACACCACACATGTACACACCACACATGTACACACCACACATGTACACACACATGTACACACCACACATGTACACACCACACATGTACACACCACTCATGTACACACATGTACACACCACACATGTACACACCACTCATGTACACACATGTACACACCACTCATGTACACATATGTACACACCACACATGTACACACCACTCATGTACACACATGTACACACCACACATGTACACACATTTGCACACCACACATGTACACACATGTACACACCACACATGTACACACCACTCATGTACACACCACACATCTACACACACATGTACACACCACACATGTACACACATGTACACACCACTCATGTACACACATGTACACACCACTCATGTACACACATGTACACACCACACATGTACAGACCACACATGTACACACCACACATGTACACACCACACATGTACACACCACACATGTACACACACATGTACACACCACACATGTACACACCACACATGTACACACCACACATGTACACACCACTCATGTACACACCACACATGTACACACATGTACACACCACACATGTACACACATTTGCACACCACACATGTACACACATGTACACACCACACATGTACACACCACTCATGTACACACATGTACACACCACACATGTACACACATGTACACACCACACATGTACACACCACACATGTACACACCACACATTTACACTCCACACATGTACACACCACACATGTACACTCCACACATGTACACACCACACATGTACACACCACACATGTACACACCACACATGTACACTCCACACATGTACACACCACTCATGTACACACCACACATGTACACACCACACATGTACACACCACTCATGTACACACCACTCATGTACACACCACACATGTACACACCACACATGTACACACCACACATGTACACACATGTACACACCACACATGTACACACCACACATGTACACACCACACATGTACACACCACACATGTACACTCCACACATGTACACACCACACATGTACACACCACACATGTACACACATGTACACACCACACATGTACACACCACACATGTACACACCACACATGTACACACCACACATGTACACACACATGTACACACCACACATGTACACACCACACATGTACACACCACACATGTACACACCACACATGTACACCACACATGTACACACCACACATGTACACACCACACATGTACACACCACCCATGTACACACCACACATGTACACACCACACATGTACACACCACACATGTACACACCACACATGTACACCACACATGTACACACCACACATGTACACACCACTCATGTACACACCACTCATGTACACACCACTCATGTACACACCACACATGTACACACACATGTACACACCACTCATGTACACACCACACATGTACATACCACACATGTACACACAACACATGTACACACCACACATGTACACACCACTCATGTACACACCACACATGCACACACCACACATGTACACACACATGTACACACCACACATGTACACACCACACATGTACACACCACTCATGTACACACATGTACACACCACACATGTACACACCACTCATGTACACACATGTACACACCACTCATGTACACATATGTACACACCACACATGTACACACCACTCATGTACACACATGTACACACCACACATGTACACACATGTACACACCACACATGTACACACCACTCATGTACACACCACACATGTACACACACATGTACACACCACACATGTATACACATGTACACACCACTCATGTACACCCATGTACACACCACTCATGTACACACATGTACACACCACACATGTACACACATTTGCACACCACACATGTACACACATGTACAGACCACACATGTACACACCACACATTTGCACACCACACATGTACACACCACTCATGTACACACCACACATGTACACACACATGTACACACCACACATGTACACACCACACATGTACACCACACATATACACACCACACATGTACACCACTCATGTACACTCCACACATGTACACACCACACATGTACACACCACACATGTACACACATGTACACACCACACATGTACACACCACACATGTACACACCACACATGTACACACCACACATGTACACTCCACACATGTACACACCACACATGTACACACCACACATGTACACACCACACATGTACACACCACACATGTACACACCACACATGTACACCACACATATACACACCACACATGTACACTCCACACATGTACACTCCACACATGTACACACTCATGTACACTCCACACATGTACACACCACACATGTACACCACACATGTACACTCCACACATGTACACTCCACACATGTACACACCACACATGTACACACCACTCATGTACACACCACACATGTACACACCACACATGTACACACAACACATGTACACACCACACATGTACACACCACACATGTACACACCACACATGTGCCAGCCTGTGTCCAGTCTATGGATACGTTTCTCTCTCTCAGCTTTACAGTTGGTCTTTCATCTCTTCTCTCCTCCTCACCCCTTCACCGTCGCACCCCTGCGCTCCCCGAAACCGCACGTTCACCTCTCGTTTCCTGCCTGAGAGCGTCTGTCATCCCTCCGTCGCGGCAGGTGAGGCCATAAAACAGCAGGACAGCTCCAAGTGTAATTCATTATCAGAGAAATCCTCTACAGTCCCATCTAGTGTCATTAATCTATATTATATGATGTTACACAGGGTTAAACAGTAACATCTCTGACCTTTTTGTACTGGTTTCATTCAAATGCATAAGTCATCATGTCATACCTTGTCTTTGTTTTAAACATACATGTGTTCTATTAAGTGTGACGTACAAAATCTAAGTGAGATTTGATAGAGTAAGGGTTGGAGTGCTTAAGAACAGTGTCAAACATTCAAATGCCTTTTCGCCTTATTACAGGTTATGAGACATTCTCATGGGACAATAATAATATTTGCATATAAAGTCAGGGGGCTGGTTCAAACGACCCCTGTGGGTGCAACAAGGGTCTGAGACAGTCAGCGGCATTTGTTTTCAATTGAATTTCATGCAACTTTTGGACAGAAAATAGTGTTCCTGGAAGGTTTTTGGTTCTTATTCAACAAAATGTCTCTTGATTCAAATATCTGCTTTTGCATTGTGTGGAGTAAAGGGCATTTACCAGAGTTATGAGAAATACAAGGTACAGCCCCTTAAATGTACTGCTTCAGTACTGCAAGGCTTGTTAACCCCGCGACGAGCTTTTCCCCGTCCAGGGTGTACGCCGCCTAAGGCCCAAAGTCACTGGGCGAGGCTCCAGTCACCCGCGACCCCCAGCGGGAACAAGCGATAGAGAATGAGTGAGTGAACGAGCACTAGAGGGCTTTCCTCTGCAAGGCTGATTATAAAGATTCTGAGGTCGTTCCTTGGCGTGCTGCCGTCCTCAGAAGTGTCACGTGATGTTGCTATGACACGTCTGGTGAGCTGATTTAACACACACATTAAGTAGTTTTGTAGTTTTTCCTGGCCGAGAAGGAGGGTCTAAGGACATAATAATAATAATAATAATAATAACTTTTATTTATATAGTCCTTTTCAGTGACCCAAAGATGCTGAACATAATAAAAAAGGGGGGGGGTCTTTACAGACAGGGGGGGACAACACGTACAATACACATTAATATACAGATAAAATGAACAAGACAGAAGAAGTAGAGAGAAAATGATGGGGATGTAACAGGGGGTAGAAGAGTAGACAGTGGGGTAGAGGAGGCTAGGGGTAGGGGAGGTCATAGGCTTGGGTGAAGAGGTATGTTTTTAGGCGGGATTTGAATGTTGTGAGTGAGGGAGAGTGGCGGACAGGTTGGGGGAGGGAGTTCCAGAGTCGGGGTGCTGTTCGGGAGAACGCTCTGTCGCCAAAAGTTTTGAGTCGGGATGTTGGTGCAGTCAGGGTGAGAGAGGAGGAGGATCGGAGAGCTCGGGTGGGGCGGTGGGGGATGAGGAGGTCAGACAGGTAGGGGGGGGCAAGGTGGTGAAGAGCTTTGAAGGTGAGGAGGAGTATTTTAAAGTTTATGCGCTGCTTGATGGGGAGCCAGTGGAGAGAGCGGAGAACGGGAGTGATGTGTTCACGAGACCGGGTGTGGGTGAGGAGGCGGGCAGCGGAGTTTTGGACCATTTGGAGTCTGTGGAGGGAATGGGAGGAGATGCCAGTGAGGAGGGAGTTGCAGTAGTCGAGGCGGGAGGAGATGAAGGCGTGGATGAGGGATTCAGCAGCGGGGAGGGTGAGGAGCTTGGGACATTTGTCTAAGGACACGGGATGCTGGGACATTGTTTAATCTGTTTATCACTCCCCCCCCGAGGCAACCGCTGTTAATTTGTCATTTTGGGCGTTTCCAAAATAAATTGAATTGTCCTACTTGGAGCAGTAGGACACCATCTGCAACCTGACATCTTCAGAACTGTATCCCAGGAATGATCAAGTTGGTTTGCCACCCTTGTACAGTCTGGTGGATGCCTTATTCAAACACATAATGGAAACCTGAAACATGTCCAGATACGGCACTATAATACAGGTTTGATTATAAAACTCTAATCAAAACATGAAGCCAAATTAAGCTGTAATCCAACTATGGGGTTTGCAAACTCAATCTGAAGCCCCTCTAATCAATGAAAGAGCTAACCATCAACCTTTGCATCTTCTTCTTCAGCAGTGATCTGTATATGAACTTCTAGTCCCTGTGTAACTAAAATAATGCCCGTTTACAAATGCATGTGATGACAGCGCAAAGAGGTCCTGTCGGTGCAGTGCGATTGTGTAAGTTTGGACACATAAACACTGGATCAGGAGCGGAGCGGTGAAGTCTGTCCCGGATCGCCGTGTGCGGACAGAGGAGAGGGCCTGGCTGCACCTCTGGGTGGCGGGCCGTGTGCCGAGAGAGAACCCGTTGATTTGCGAGTGTACATTTGTGAGAAGTGTTTTCACTGAAAGTCTGACAGTTTTAAGCCTCGGAGCCGAGGAGGTGATGGGACCCGAGGGAGCTCATTCACCAAACACATCGCGCACGCAGATCCGGTTACGTTACGGACTACGGGATGGGCTTTTTATATGTGCAGTGCATCTGGATTTTGAAACCGCAGTTTTACCTATGGGCACCTACAAATGTCAAAGAAATGAAGTGGTTTGACTGTGGGATCTTGTTCTGTTCTTGAGCGAGATAGTGTGACCGATCCCGTCGAGAGTGTCTAGAACTCCAATTATTTCGCTCCCTCAAATATGTGGACGACGAATCACAGCTGCAAAGTCTTGAATACTGTAACTAGTCTTGAAGTAAGGAAGGTGCGTCTCTTAAAATGTCACTGTATCATAAAAACAACTCATCTAGGACTGGGCATGTGGGCCCATAACTGATTTGGTAATATCCTGATCCAGTGCGTCTCAGTTTACGCTCAAGCACTTTTCCAGACTTACTTCTCCTTTTAGTCAGCCTCAGTCATGCTTTACTTGTGTGACAGGTGGATTTAACCAACAATCTTATGTGATGTGTCAACCTCAGATGAATCGTGATCATCATGAATGTGGTTTCTTCTGTAGAAAAGTGTGATATGTCCTCAAGACACATCACACTAGACTCAAACTTGTTGCTTATTTTAAATACTGCTGCTGCTGCTCCAGTGATGACTGAACTGTAGATGCCAAAATCCTGATCTGTGGACCCGGATGCTCCTCATCTGACTGGACCCTCCACATCAGACTGGACCCTCCACATCAGTCTGGACCCTCTACATCAGTCTGGACCCTCCTCATCTGCCTGGACCCTCCACATCTGCCTGGACCCTCCACATCAGTCTGGATCCTCCACATCAGACTGGACCCTCCTCATCTGCCTGGATCCTCCACATCAGTCTGGACCCTCCACATCTGCCTGGACCGTCCACATCAGTCTGGACCCTCCACATCAGTCTGGACCCTCCACATCTGCCTGGACCCTCCACATCAGTCTGGACCCTCCACATCAGTCTGGACCCTCCACATCAGTCTGGACCCTCCACATCTGCCTGGACCGTCCACATCAGTCTGGACCCTCCACATCAGTCTGGACCCTCCACATCTGCCTGGACCCTCCACATCAGTCTGGATCCTCCACATCAGACTGGACCCTCCTCATCTGCCTGGATCCTCCACATCAGTCTGGATCCTCCACATCAGACTGGACCCTCCTCATCTGCCTGGATCCTCCACATCAGTCTGGACCCTCCACATCTGCCTGGACCGTCCACATCAGTCTGGACCCTCCACATCAGTCTGGACCCTCCACATCAGTCTGGACCCTCCACATCTGCCTGGACCGTCCACATCAGTCTGGACCCTCCTCATCTGCCTGGATCCTCCACATCAGTCTGGACCCTCCTCATCTGCCTGGATCCTCCTCATCTGCCTGGATCCTCCTCATCTGCCTGGATCCTCCACATCTGCCTGGATCCTCCACGTCAGTCTGGATCCTCCACATCTACCTGGACCCTCCACATCTGCCTGGACCCTCCACATCTGCCTGGACCCTCCACATCTGCCTGGATCCTCCACGTCAGTCTGGATCCTCCACATCTGCCTGGATCCTCCACGTCAGTCTGGATCCTCCACATCTGCCTGGATCCTCCACGTCAGTCTGGATCCTCCACATCTGCCTGGATCCTCCACGTCAGTCTGGATCCTCCACATCTCCCTGGATCCTCCACGTCAGTCTGGATCCTCCACATCAGTCTGGACCCTCCACATCTGCCTGGACCGTCCACATCAGTCTGGACCCTCCACATCAGTCTGGACCCTCCACATCTGCCTGGACCCTCCACATCAGTCTGGACCCTCCACATCAGTCTGGACCCTCCACATCTGCCTGGACCGTCCACATCAGTCTGGACCCTCCACATCAGTCTGGACCCTCCACATCTGCCTGGACCCTCCACATCAGTCTGGATCCTCCACATCAGACTGGACCCTCCTCATCTGCCTGGATCCTCCACATCAGTCTGGATCCTCCACATCAGACTGGACCCTCCTCATCTGCCTGGATCCTCCACATCAGTCTGGACCCTCCACATCTGCCTGGACCGTCCACATCAGTCTGGACCCTCCACATCAGTCTGGACCCTCCACATCAGTCTGGACCCTCCACATCGGTCTGGACCCTCCACATCTGCCTGGACCCTCCACATCAGTCTGGACCCTCCACATCAGTCTGGACCCTCCACATCTGCCTGGACCGTCCACATCAGTCTGGACCCTCCACATCAGTCTGGACCCTCCACATCTGCCTGGACCCTCCACATCAGTCTGGATCCTCCACATCAGACTGGACCCTCCTCATCTGCCTGGATCCTCCACATCAGTCTGGATCCTCCACATCAGACTGGACCCTCCTCATCTGCCTGGATCCTCCACATCAGTCTGGACCCTCCACATCTGCCTGGACCGTCCACATCAGTCTGGACCCTCCACATCAGTCTGGACCCTCCACATCAGTCTGGACCCTCCACATCTGCCTGGACCGTCCACATCAGTCTGGACCCTCCTCATCTGCCTGGATCCTCCACATCAGTCTGGACCCTCCTCATCTGCCTGGATCCTCCTCATCTGCCTGGATCCTCCTCATCTGCCTGGATCCTCCACATCTGCCTGGATCCTCCACGTCAGTCTGGATCCTCCACATCTACCTGGACCCTCCACATCTGCCTGGACCCTCCACATCTGCCTGGACCCTCCACATCTGCCTGGATCCTCCACGTCAGTCTGGATCCTCCACATCTGCCTGGATCCTCCACGTCAGTCTGGATCCTCCACATCTGCCTGGATCCTCCACGTCAGTCTGGATCCTCCACATCTGCCTGGATCCTCCACGTCAGTCTGGATCCTCCACATCTCCCTGGATCCTCCACGTCAGTCTGGATCCTCCACATCAGTCTGGACCCTCCACATCTGCCTGGACCGTCCACATCAGTCTGGACCCTCCACATCAGTCTGGACCCTCCACATCTGCCTGGACCCTCCACATCAGTCTGGACCCTCCACATCAGTCTGGACCCTCCACATCTGCCTGGACCGTCCACATCAGTCTGGACCCTCCACATCAGTCTGGACCCTCCACATCTGCCTGGACCCTCCACATCAGTCTGGATCCTCCACATCAGACTGGACCCTCCTCATCTGCCTGGATCCTCCACATCAGTCTGGATCCTCCACATCAGACTGGACCCTCCTCATCTGCCTGGATCCTCCACATCAGTCTGGACCCTCCACATCTGCCTGGACCGTCCACATCAGTCTGGACCCTCCACATCAGTCTGGACCCTCCACATCAGTCTGGACCCTCCACATCTGCCTGGACCGTCCACATCAGTCTGGACCCTCCTCATCTGCCTGGATCCTCCACATCAGTCTGGACCCTCCTCATCTGCCTGGATCCTCCTCATCTGCCTGGATCCTCCTCATCTGCCTGGATCCTCCACATCTGCCTGGATCCTCCACGTCAGTCTGGATCCTCCACATCTACCTGGACCCTCCACATCTGCCTGGACCCTCCACATCTGCCTGGACCCTCCACATCTGCCTGGATCCTCCACGTCAGTCTGGATCCTCCACATCTGCCTGGATCCTCCACGTCAGTCTGGATCCTCCACATCTGCCTGGATCCTCCACGTCAGTCTGGATCCTCCACATCTGCCTGGATCCTCCACGTCAGTCTGGATCCTCCACATCTCCCTGGATCCTCCACGTCAGTCTGGATCCTCCACATCTGCCTGGATCCTCCACGTCAGTCTGTATCCTCCACATCTGCCTGGACCCTCTTCATCTGCCTGGATCCACATCAGTCTGGATGACCTCTGCTATACTAGATGAGCCTCTGTCCCTCTGTTTTGAGTGTTTCTGGCTCTACAGTCTCTAGATGTGTGTCAGTCTTGGCCCATCTACAGCCTTGTCCGTCCGTGGGAGAAGAATCTTTCTACTTTTTCCCACTGTTTTTGTGTGTGTAGTTTTTCCTTGCCGAGGACTAAATCCAAGGACAGGGAATGCTGGGACATTTGCATAATTCCTGTGAAAGTTTGATAATCTGCTTCACTACGGAGCAATTATTGACCAATGACTGATTCATTGTTTGATTCTCTTACTTTCTGCTGGTAAAATCAATTATTTTATGCAGTGATTTTGTGCTTTACAAAATTGATTGAAAAACATTTTTTTTTCTTCACTTTTTCTTTGTGCTATTAACTTTACCTCAAGAATCAGAATCTTAATCTAACGTTATTGCCGTTATCAGTTTAACAGTTTATTGCCAATTTCACAGGATTTTGAGTCGGCGATATGATGCTGCACAAAACAATGAATACCAAATATAAAGTAAAATATATACGTACGTGCATACATTCCACAATGAGTTACGAAAGATGCGTTTTCCTCAATTACGGTTTGTCAAATTCAGATGATATTTTCAGTAAAATAAATACAACAACGTACATCTGGAACAATTTCGCGTGCTAGAGCATTTACCCCGAAAAACCCCACCTACAGTCGTCTCTGCACCGTTATCTCACCGGATTTTGTTCATTAGGAAGAAGACATTTCCTTCACACTGCTCTTGGGGGATAGAGTTTGGGCGGAGAACCACTTGAGCTTGTATTTCCATGACTTAAAAAAGAAATGAAGCAATGTCATGACATTAACTGGCCATCACGCGTCCCGCTGACAACCCATTATCGGTACTCTGCGATGCCATAAGTCTCTGTCGAAGGGAAAAGCATCTACAATCGATCAAAAAAAACGAGCGCCTAAAGAACAGTGTAGCGGCCGTATTCGAACCAGATGTGGAAAGCTTGTCAACCGTCATCAGCCCGCGGAATAAGCTTATCGAAAACTGTATTAGGAATTGACAATACGTCCCCGGTAGCCTTTTATTTGATGTGTTTTTAAGTCTTTTGTTGATTCCGATGTTCGACTGAAGTTGGAAACGTGGAATAAATTGTCAGATTGATTGAAGCCAGGCTGTGTGTGGGGCTGTGGCAGACGGAGGGAGAGCGAGGAGCGGGAGGAGGAGAAGGAGGAGGAGGTCAAGGTGAAACCGCAGTTTTTATATGGAGTCTGTTTTGGATTTGGTAAGAGGCATCACTCAGCGGTTCACTGAGGAGGTGGTGAACCAGATGGCTGCGCGGACCTGTGGAGAAGGCTTTGGCAGTGGAAGGAAGTTGTGTCGGGGAGTACAGAACAGGAACGAGAAGAACATTGTCAAAAGCGATAGAAAATGTAATTCAGCATTTTTAAGAGGTTTTTTTCTGGTATTTAGAGAGGAAAATCACACGTGTGGGTCATTATTTTTCGATTTGTTGATCGTAAACTGCAATGTTGATCTGAAACTACTTCATAGAAACAGGTTCATTGACTTCTTGGAGTCTGTACTTTAAAAAGAAAAAAATGAATGCAAAATGTTACTCAAAATGCAACTCTGAGAACTTTAATGAATGAATGAGATTGGAAACTATTTTGCAAATGGGTCTTTTGCATTCTTCATTCATTCACACCCAGTAATCGGTGGTGGTGTTATTGCACTGGCCACTGCTGCCTTGGACCTGACTGATGAAGATATGGATGCCAATCTGTGCATCCACATGTCATCAGAAAACCGTAAGAAATAACTGTAAAACAAGAGCAATGAATCATATAAAGTATTACAGAATTCCAATCATAGACTTCCTGGTTGCATCATGTCTGTAATTATTCAAGAGGAAGTTATCTGAAATGCGAAACATGCACATCCATTCCAATGTGACTCGTGTTTTAAATTGAAATGCCTTTAAACGCTGCTTGTCTTTCTGTGCAGTGCCTTCAGCCATGCAAAGAATTATGGGAAACAAAGAAAGTGATGTCTCCAAAGTCCTGTGAGGTAAGATACATTGGAATATATTGTATAATTTGTTTTATCTATTTGAATTGTGGGAAGAGTGACAACCGATTTGATTTTTACCAATTGTGCAAAGGAAAGCAGGATTGTGTTTTGTGTTTTAAAGTTGAGATTACAGTAAAACATGACTGCGGTTTCTGGCTGTGGGGGTAGAATTTGAGAAGAGAGGGCTGAGGCAGTCTTGAAAATAGGTGATTGATGGCAGAGGGTTAATTGGGATCATTTCGGATTTGGAACTGTTAAAGTGGAGGAAGTTGTGAGCTATTCAACTGTTCAGCAGCTATACTTCCAGGATAATTTGATCTCAGCGGCAGGTTTATCTGTGTCGTCAGCGTAGCAATGAAAGGACATATTACGACGATTATGGAAAGCATAAAAACAGCAAATACAATGGGGCCTAAAACAGAACCTTGCGGAACGCCACAGGCAATTGGGGAGGAGATACAATTATGGTGATCGCAAAGGTTCTGTCTTGATAAGAATAAAACCAATTAAGTGCAGTGCCTCTGATGGCAACCCATGTCTTGACCACAACATAAAATCTTGCGGTCTGATGTGTCAAATGCGGCACTGAAAGCAAAAAGGATTAAAATTGTATTGTTTCCTCTATATTGGCATCTAGTAGAAGGTCATAGGTGACTTTGTGCAGGGCTATTCTAACATACTAGAACAGGAGTGGAATAAAAAGTATAAAAACATGCAAGATTTGTTTTACTTTAACAAACATAGAACACGGAACATAGAACAATACTAAAGAGACATAATACACACATTATACATAGTTCTCCTTATGTAGTCTGGTGTAAATGTCCCAATTGGTCAATTTTTTTGGAATGTCAATCAAGTGTCAGTCCAGTCCTTGTGTCACGTTCCAAAGGTATCCATTTTTAGTGTCCATGGCAGGAGTTTTGAGGCCCAGATACATAGTTCTGAAGTCCAGTGCGACGCCAGTGCCAAAGATAATTCGCAGCACATTCATCTCAGTCCAATATTCCTGAGCAGTAAAACAGTACCAAAAAACACATGGTAATGGTGAGTCACTTGGCAAACGCGATTTCTCCAGCAAACTAGTATTTCCCTGTGAATAGTCAGCACTTTGACGTGGAAACATGCAAGATTATTTACAACGCGAGGATAGACCCCTCAAATCTAACGTTCCGATCTGATTGCAAGACATTTAGATAAGATATTCCAAAAGGTTTACTGTTCTAGTTTGTTAGTAGGCTACATATCCCTTGTTTGCGTGAGTATGTACAGTATGTGGGGTTAAATGAACGTTTGTCGAGTTGTGGTGCGGTCGAGGGACAGATACGTTTTTCATCACAATAGCTGAGGCATGCTACAGGCTGAATGGCTGAGTGCCTGGAAGCCTAGCAAAACATTGCAACGTCGACCTCTCAGGGTGAGCTGATGTTTGTGAAACCACGCTCAGGGAAATAAGTTTCATTCAAGCTGAGGTCAGATTCCAATTCAATGTAAAGTTTAGCAGTAGGAAATGTTTCATCAGTGTACAGTGTGTGGCTTTTGTCGAGGGTCTGAGGAGGTCAGAAGAATAAGAACAGTGATTCCCGAGCTGTGGTGGACCCCCTGCTGTCCTGTTTTATGTTTTTCTTGTGGTCTGCAAGGCCTTTAGCATTTAGTCCTTGCTTTGTTAGAGAGATATTTCGTCCTGCTTTAAACCTAGTATTGATATTATCTTGTTTATACTAGGGCTGTAGTTCACCAAAGAAAGGTGCGTTGATTAATAAGCTATAGCCTTAGTTTACACCAAGTTTCATTGAAATTCAGGTCAGGCCCAAATTTGAAAGACAAATATGAGAAAAGCAGAGATGTTTCCAACACATATCATCAATGTATATGTGTAAAAACACTGAATATGGCAACATACTGCAGACATAAAGCCATAGAGAGCGTCAGAGGGTCAGTGGTTGAAACGTCTGCCCACAAACCCAATGCATCGAATTGTGAAATCCCCAACGAACATTATAAATCACTAAGAGTGCGCTTGACCGCACGTATACATTCATCCTCATGTCTCTGTGTGTGCTCAGAAACAGACGGAGTGCGTGACGAGCCGTGAGTTTGTGCTGTCTCTCAGGACCTGTCGTCAGGGCGACTGTCCGGCTCCTCAGAAGGCCTCGGGCTTCGCTGCTGCCTGTGTGGAGAGCTGCTCCTCAGACCTGCACTGCCCCGCCCCCAGGAAGTGCTGCTCCAATGGCTGCGGACACACCTGCCAGGTCCCAGCCAATCTGTACAAAGGTAACACTGTTCCCACGGTTACTCGTACAAACCATGACCCTGGTTAAATGCACAATTTAGTGTCCGCGAATGGAAACTAGCCTTTTGCTAAATCTGGTGCAAAGCTTCTTCTCTTTTTATAAGATTAATGTATTTGTACACGGTCCCAGACAAATACATATTAAACTAATTAAATACATGACTTATGACAGCATGAGTTCTCTGTCTTAAAGATGGGATGATTTATGTGAAAATTAAATGTATTTAAAATGTTCCCTGCGACTTTCACACAATTTCTTGATTTTTGGACGGATGACTCAGCAAATCAGGAGGGACCACCCACAGCACAGCCATGTTGCACCTCAAAGCTTTTGCGACGTCCCAGATTCTTTATTTCAAGTTTATAATTGATACCATTTTGTATAATTAAATGCAGTTAGTGCACAGCAGTCTGATTTTGACACAAACGGCTGCTTCTACAATATAATCTACTCTACAGAGGAAAAATTAAATCATTAGAGTTGATTAAAAAATTCAAATCAAAATGGAGTGCTGCTTCTGAACTGGATAAATAAAGTCTTATTTATTTGGACAAATACATTTAAAAAAAAAATTATATATAAAGAGAACTGCTTCCAAAGAACCGCACATAACACTTGGGGTGTTAAAAGCCAGAGAATAACACTGACATATATCTCTTACTTACTACACTACTATACTATACTGACACAATACACAAGCTGACGTCTCGCTGTGGCGCCCCCTGCAGGCGTTCCCCTGAAGCCGCGCCGGGAGATGAGCTTCGTGGAGGACTCGGAGGGCCATGTCCGGGTGCTCTGGGTGTCCAAGTTCAACGTCAGCGTGGAGCCGGTGGCGTACGTCCTGCAGTCGCGCTGGAACCCGGGCATTCATCCCAGCGAGGACCACGCCTCTCCGTGGACCACCGTCACCATGGTAACCAGTAATCACCATTTCACTTAAACACCGGACCGTCATAATTTAAGGCTTTGAGAAAATGATGATGTTTGTCTGTCATCACAGTTGTGTCTGATCTAAGTGAAACTGCGCTGAAAGTGACAGGGGAATTGGTAAAAGTGTGAAATGTATTTTTAAACAATGAAATGTTTTATGTCAATTTGGAAACACTGTTTAAATTACATTTAGTAGTACATTATAATACAGTGGTGGTGCTTTCTGTTTGGTAAAATGTAAAGAATATCCTTTCCCAGTTCAACTTTGATGCCAGAAACATCTATATGAATAATTGGACAGTGGAAACAAAATTTTTGACATGTGTGGTAATATTGTGGTAATATAGTAACAATAATCAAAGATGTTGTGGGCTATAGTGTCCAGACCTTGTATCACAATTAAATATTCATTTGAACAAGAAAAGGACATAAATAGGACTAAAAAGGACTACATTGGACATTTTCTGTGGTTTTGGTGAATGGTCTTTTTATCTGAACTAGGAAAAAGAAACGGCCATTATTGTTGAAAACTCACTCTATTTCCCCCGAAATTGTTGTTTGTTATTAATGTTTCAAAATCTAGTATCCAGCGTTTCTCTTAGTATCAGAAATGAGGTAATTCTAGTATTGTGAAACTTGTGGGTCGACTGACTTGAGATTGGTTCACACAATAATTGCAAAATGTAAAAAATGAAAAGTAAATGGTAACCAGTACTTTTGCTCTCTTTTTTAAAAGTTTTTATTTTGGCCAGAGCACAGTCAGCAAATTGTAAGAGCCGGGTACAATCTCACAAAGGCACAGAACCTGATATATTTGCTGCTTCTTAGACCACTATACTGCAGCAGTATACTGCATTTCCAATCTCCATTGTGAACTCGAAGGCCCAAGGACACAACAGGAACTGGTGATCAAACCTCTGAATCTACAACTAATTAATAATTACACTTTGAATGCTTAAAATAGAGAGGATTAGACTAGACACTATAATTGACTTATCGTTCAATAGATGAAAGATGAACCAATTTTTACGAGCTCAATATTTATTGATAGTTCCTTTTCTTTGCAATATTGGTGATATTTTAGTTATTTTAATGAGTATTATAAGATTTGAGCTTTTGAAGGTTGACTTTACTTTCATTCTGCTGTATTTTAGTTGCAGTTTTGAGGTGCTCTTCCATGAAAAAAGGGCACTTTTACATATCGCTTGAATTAACTTATGCACAACGTTTAAAATGTATTGAATATATTTATACTTCTTTGGAAATCACTTTGTGGTTGCTATAGTTCTAACAGTGAAGCTTTGTGCATACGTAGGTGTTGCCTGTAAGAGCAGAGCTGTGACGGGGAGAGCGGGGCAATATTATTTGATTTCCTTGTTGAGTGAAAACAGCATTATATCTCTGCTGTCTTCATGGGGCAAATATTAAATACAAACATATGTTATATGACCACGAGGCCTTAAGGCAAAGGTGCTTGTGCCCCGGCTGGGCTCTATATGTGTACGTGCCTGAGCCCATGTTTTTTTATATGAAAGTATTCTATTTTATTCTATTTTATTCTATTCTATTCTATTCTATTCTGTTCTATTCTATTCTATTTTATTTTATTTTATTTTATTCGACTCGACTCGACTTTACTTTACTTTACTCTATTTGCTTAAGAAAAGCCGCTTTAGATGGTCAATCTCTTTATCGAGGGGATCCTATATGTTATTGTAAACGCTCTAGAGAGACTTTTTAACTTTAATAAAACTATATATAATAACCAGTGATGCATTGGTCCATAAGACACCTTTTTTATTCCATAACTTCTCCAGGCAGCTTCAATAAGTTGCATATCACTTTCCTAAAAGCCCATAGAGCTGCTAAAACAGTTCCCACCCGTCTTAACAGTGAACACACAAAGCGTTCGTAACACCTTTTATACCTCATAACTCTTCATTTGTCTGAACGATGAAAGTGCTCAGCTATGGAGATGGATGTTAGACCTTATTTCCACCTCATCCGTCTAAAAGCGAAGTCCCGGGCCAAAATCCTGTCCTGCCAGGGTAAACTGCCTACTCCACGTGTGTCCTGTCTGCGTGAGCGTGTAAGCGTGTGCGGGGTAGGTAAATAAGCAGGCTTTTTTTTCAAACGGAGAACCACAGGCAGCCTCTGAATGTCTGAGCGCTCATTATGGACTTACAAAAGGGTTTAGACGGTCATTACGTTCGCACCAGCAGACAGACAAAACACGGGAATCTCCAGGAATTCTTGGGGCTAAAACACTTATTCTTCGCCATTATCAGATTGGATTCCAGCGCGGTGTGGTAATGTGATTTTCCGCGCTCCGTCCACGCCGATGCACGAGAGCGTTCGAGAAGTTAGTCTTTCGCTACGGCCGCACCGCAAATCTAAAAAATATGTAAAGTATGCAGAGCTTTTAAAGGCCGCGTTCTGATTTTTTTGTCGCGTCGTGTCCGCTCGTCTCCGTTGTGATGTTGAGATGCTTAATTATGTTCCGTAGTATGGCATCAAAAGTGTCGAACTCAGTGGAGATGACTTGGCCAAGGTTAAGTCAGATCTGCGAGGAGGCGAGAAATTTTTGAGCAATTACAGTATTTTCCGAAGTATAAGCCAAAAATGCATAATACAGAAGAAAAACTCCACTAAATCCATTGAATTCTTCTTCCTCTGTGTCACTTCTAAACAACTCCACAAACTCCAGAGGTAGAGGAAGTGCAGATTCTTCTTCTGCGTCGCTTAGAGCCTAGAGCGCCCTCTTGTGGTTGTCATGTGAAAATAATGAACATGTGAAATGCGGTTGCCAGTGTGAAAATAACAAATAATATCACATATAAGTCCCGGCCAAACTATGAAAAAAATATGCGACTTATAGTCCAGAAAATACGGTAATAACACCTGTAATTAACAAAATGCAATAGACCAGCGGTTCATGAACTTTCACACCAACTACCATCCAAGCAAATATTGTGTAAACCCGGATGATATCAACAATCACCTTTAAACAGTCTTTTATTGTCCGGTGCTGTATTCTTTATTAATGTTTTGTAATTGCTTAGGAACAAGGAAGTGAGCGTCTTTACTATAATCTGTCGTATTAACATGTGCTCATTAATATGTTGCGTTCACATTCTGGGATTAGATGATGTCTCAGATGGCGGGCAAGTGGAGATCTACTGTTTTTGAAAGAAATCCCCAATCGTTGAATAATATAAATCAATAATAGACGAGGACGGTCTCCGCGAGGACTTGTCATCTTAATCTCGTGTCTTAACGTCCTTTCGGCTGACAACAGTCACGTCGTCAGGGTTGAATAATGGCACCGCTTTCTGAGGCTATCGTGGAAAAAAAACTACTGCACTTTAGTTTATTTGCGCCGAAGAGACAAGAACACGTTGGGCTTTGTGCCAGTTTTTGTTTCATGCGGACTAGCCGAGTAACTACAGAGCTATGAAACAGTAAATCAGGTCAGATACATCTGACAGTTAATCGGTGAATTCTACCGTGGAAATCCAACCTGCTCCGGCTCATTTTAAACCACAAAGATGTCGGAAAGTTGCGACGTCACGTGAACACAACTTGTGCACTGTTCTGATCAAATAAATAAAAAAAAAACTCTAATTGGGGGCTAAACCAGGTCTAAAATCAGACTAAACCATGGATACGGCAGTTCTAAATAATCCTTAAACCCAAATGTGGACAAAAATGTGAATAGATCCGTCTCAAAATAAGACAAATACCCAAAACTAAAGAGCCCCACACTGCTACAGATAGGTACATTTAAGGAAATACTTTGGAACATTCCAGGCAAACACAAAAACTGTACTATTCTGCTGTAATAAAGAAGTGTTTTGCTACTACACAAGCACGTTTCTTGACACAAGGATAGTAATGCGTTGGCTGATATTGCTATTCTAAGAACTACGGAATGTATTTTGCTGCCCGGCGTCGTGTTTGCCCTGCACCTTAGCCTCTCAGCGTTGGCTTTTTAAAGAGTTTTCAGTGGTGGAAGTCCTCACATTGCTGCGGCTTCTCTCTGACCACATCAGACTTCTTCGTTCCGTCCAAAAAACATGTGTATGTAAGTAAACTGATCGCTGCAGATTTCCCGCCGTCAAAGCCAATAGGCTCGACTCGGTTAGATGTCTGTTATTCTTCCAATTATACAGTGTTTACGGCTGCAGGCCCCTCGTTTTACAATACAGACAAGACGGATTAAAAGACGTAAAGTATTAAAACTATTCATTAATCTCATTACATGCCACTTTTCCGGTTACGTTGATTTGTTATTTGGGGATTGTTCATTAATTTGGCGATTCTTAAACGTAACCACAGCTTCCCTGGGTCGGACTTTTTCTTTATTTATTCCATTTTGTCCACCATCTTATAAAAGAAAACTCTCAAGCTGTTTAATATGCTGTCCATAAAAATGAAGCTGTAACCTTCTTATTTCCAGTCAAATCAATTGTTCTGGGAAGCATCAGTGTCATTTTGAACTCCAAAAGTAAAATAAAATTAAAATAAAACTTAATAGGACTTTTATGAGGAGTCTGCCTGGACATTTTTGCTTTATTACAAGTCCCAAAAACTTATTTTTGGTGAATTTACCTTCAGCTTTTAAAAGAAAATTGTCAAAACCCAATAAATGCTACCTCCAGACACCATTTTACTCATACATATGTTTATTATATTTATATTTATCTGATTTCCTCTGAGCAGAGATTGTTTCTACTTATAATTAGAGAAAAACAGACATCAGACTCCAAAACTACAGTCTCAGCTTCACAAAGGCTCCAGATGTTTCTGCAGGCTCCATATGTTCTTGTGTTTTTTATTCTCTTTTTTCGATCTTAATCCCACGTTTCCACAGCTCAAACCTTTTCAAATGTTTCAAAACTTTTTTAAGTTTTTAAACCCTTTCCAATGTATGATCCGTGCTTTTTAAATTTTGTGTTTTTAAGTTTTGTACTTTTTGAAGTATTTACAAAAGTACAAGTATTTTTTCCCATTGACTTACATGGGGACATTTTTCAAAGTTAAAATGTTTCAAATATTTTTAAAGTTTTTAAACTTATAAACACTTTCAATAGTTGCAGCATTTACAAAACTAGAACTAGTACACACTTGCAGTACTTGTATACACATGCAATACTTTTACACAGTAAAGTACCTTCAGTTGTTCAGTTTTCAGAGGTCACAACTTTTGAAATATTTCAAATATTTTCCAATGTTTCAAAGCTTCTCAGTTGTCTAATGCCATCTATTACTTTTCACATGTATTTCAAATAAGTATTTGTACTTTTTCCCTATTCTTTACAATGGGATGTTAAAATGTATCTAGTTTTTCCAAGAATTTGATAGTTTCCGCACCTCAAAACACTTTCAACACTTTCACAACTACTAAGGACTATTGCAGTGATGTAGTACAAGTATTTTTGGGTTTTGACTCTAAAAACACTGTCAAATGAAGGTTTTGGGGGTTCCAGTCTTTCAGAGTGCTACTTAGGGCTATTGCAGTGACGCAGTAAAGTACATGGAGTACTTCCTTCAAAATAAAAGCCCGGCAAAACTACGCATTTGGGTTTTAACTCTAAAAACACTGTCAAATGTTGGTTTTGGGGGTTCAAGTCCTCCAGAGGTCTACTTAGGGCTATTTCAGTGACGCAGTTAAAGTATAAGGAGTACTTCCTTCAAAATAAAAGCCCGGCAAAACTACGCATTTGGGTTTTAACAGTAAAAACACTGTCAAATGAAGGTTATAGGGGTTCAAGTCCCTCAGAGTGCTACTTAGGGCTATTGCAGTGACGCAGTAAAGTACATGGAGTACTTCCTTCAAAATAAAAGCCCGGGAAAACTACGCATTTGGGTTATAACAGTAAAAACATTGTCAAATGAAGGTTTTGGCGGTTCAAGTCCCTCAGAGGGCTACTATGGGCTATTGCAGTGACGCAGTAAAAGTACATGGAGTACTTCCTTCAAAATAAAAGCACAGAAAAATAACTAATTTGGGTTTGAATTAAAAAAAAACACTGTTAAATGTTGGGTTTTGGGGGTTCCAGTCCCTCAGAGTGCTACTATGGGCAATTGCAGTGACGCATTAAAAGTACATGGAGTACTTCCTTCAAAATAAAAGCCCGGCAAAACTACGCATTTGGGTTTTAACTCTAAAAACACTGTCAAATGTTGGTTTTGGGGGTTCAAGTCCTCCAGAGTGCTACTTAGGGCTATTTCAGTGACGCAGTTAAAGTATAAGGAGTACTTCCTTCAAAATAAAAGCCCGGCAAAACTACGCATTTGGGTTTTAACAGTAAAAACACTGTCAAATGAAGGTTATAGGGGTTCAAGTCCCTCAGAGTGCTACTTAGGGCTATTGCAGTGACGCAGTAAAGTACATGGAGTACTTCCTTCAAAATAAAAGCCCGGGAAAACTACGCATTTGGGTTATAACAGTAAAAACATTGTCAAATGAAGGTTTTGGCGGTTCAAGTCCCTCAGAGGGCTACTATGGGCTATTGCAGTGACGCAGTAAAAGTACATGGAGTACTTCCTTCAAAATAAAAGCACAGAAAAATAACTAATTTGGGTTTGAATTAAAAAAAACACTGTTAAATGTTGGGTTTTGGGGGTTCCAGTCCCTCAGAGTGCTACTATGGGCAATTGCAGTGACGCATTAAAAGTACATGGAGTACTTCCTTCAAAATAAAAGCCCGGCAAAACTACGCATTTGGGTTTTAACAGTAAAAACACTGTCAAATGAAGGTTATAGGGGTTCAAGTCCCTCAGAGTGCTACTTAGGGCTATTGCAGTGACGCAGTAAAGTACATGGAGTACTTCCTTCAAAATAAAAGCCCGGGAAAACTACGCATTTGGGTTATAACAGTAAAAACATTGTCAAATGAAGGTTTTGGCGGTTCAAGTCCCTCAGAGGGCTACTATGGGCTATTGCAGTGACGCAGTAAAAGTACATGGAGTACTTCCTTCAAAATAAAAGCACAGAAAAATAACTAATTTGGGTTTGAATAAAAAAAAACACTGTTAAATGTTGGGTTTGGGGGTTCCAGTCCTTCAGAGTGCTACTATGTGCAATTGCAGTGACGCATTAAAAGTACATGGAGTACTTCCTTCAAAATAAAAGCCCGGCAAAACTACGTATTTGGGTTTTAACTCTAAAAACACTGTCAAATGTTGGTTTTGGGGGTTCAAGTCCTCCAGAGTGCTACTTAGGGCTATTTCAGTGACGCAGTTAAAGTATAAGGAGTACTTCCTTCAAAATAAAAGCCCGGCAAAACTACGCATTTGGGTTTTAACAGTAAAAACACTGTCAAATGAAGGTTATAGGGGTTCAAGTCCCTCAGAGTGCTACTTAGGGCTATTGCAGTGACGCAGTAAAGTACATGGAGTACTTCCTTCAAAATAAAAGCCCGGGAAAACTACGCATTTGGGTTATAACAGTAAAAACATTGTCAAATGAAGGTTTTGGCGGTTCAAGTCCCTCAGAGGGCTACTATGGGCTATTGCAGTGACGCAGTAAAAGTACATGGAGTACTTCCTTCAAAATAAAAGCACAGAAAAATAACTAATTTGGGTTTGAATTAAAAAAAACACTGTTAAATGTTGGGTTTGGGGGTTCCAGTCCCTCAGAGTGCTACTATGGGCAATTGCAGTGACGCATTAAAAGTACATGGAGTACTTCCTTCAAAATAAAAGCCCGGCAAAACTACGCATTTGGGTTTTAACTCTAAAAACACTGTCAAATGTTGGTTTTGGGGGTTCAAGTCCTCCAGAGTGCTACTTAGGGCTATTTCAGTGACGCAGTTAAAGTATAAGGAGTACTTCCTTCAAAATAAAAGCCCGGCAAAACTACGCATTTGGGTTTTAACAGTAAAAACACTGTCAAATGAAGGTTATAGGGGTTCAAGTCCCTCAGAGTGCTACTTAGGGCTATTGCAGTGACGCAGTAAAGTACATGGAGTACTTCCTTCAAAATAAAAGCCCGGGAAAACTACGCATTTGGGTTATAACAGTAAAAACACTATCAAATGAAGGTTTTAGGGCTTTCTAGTCCATCAGAGAGCTACTTAGGGCCATTGCAGTGACGCAGTAAAAGTACATGGAGTACTTCCTTCAAAATAAAAGCCCGGCAAAACTACGCATTTGGGTTTTAACTAAAAAAACATTGTCAAATGAAGGTTTTGGCGGTTCAAGTCCCTCAGAGTGCTACTATGGGCTATTGCAGTGACGCAGTAAAAGTACATGGAGTGCTTCCTTCAAAATAAAAGCACAGAAAAATAACTAATTTGGGTTTGAACTAAAAAAAAACACTGTCAAATGTGTTTTTGGGGATTCCAGTCTACTATAGGCTCTTGCAGTAATACAGTAGCAGTACATAGAGTACTACCTTCAAAATAAAAGCACAGAAAAACAACTAATTTGGGTTTTAAAGATTAAAACCACTGTCAAACTCTGTCGTAGGGTTTTTATAAATAAAACCACTTACAAAGAACTTTTTAGGGATTTCAAATATAAACTATCAAATGATGTTGAGGTTTTCAAAATAAAACACATTTCAAACAGTTTTGAGCTTTTTCAAGTATTTCCCCAATGTTTTCAGTAATTTACAACTAGCTTTTAAATTTTTGCACAATAATTTTCTATTTTATTTCAAAATTTTCCATTTACTTTGTTTTTTAAAATCTTAATTTTTTTTCCAAAATGTTAATTTTCTTTTTCAAAATGTTTAGAAATGTTTCCACAATGTTCAAAAACTTTTCAACTTTTTATTTTTTTTTCAAAATAACTTTCAAATTTTTTTCGAAATAATTTTCCAATTTTTAAAAAAATTCCCAAATTTACATACTTTGAATAGTTTTCAGTAAATTTTTCCAAACTTTCTGCAGTCACCGCAATGGCTTCAGCCATTGCAAAAGATTATAGTTTTATGTTTTTCTTGTCTTTTTGTTACTAAGTCATTTGTATCTTTTGCAATGCAGCTCAACGGTCGAAGTAGCTGCAGTTCAGGAAGTCAAACTGTATCAAAGGAACGACAGACGCTGGCCACTATTTACTTACTATTGTTTGTGTCGAGATCAGTTTCAGTCAAAAAACATGTTTAAAAAATCCAAAACTTGATGTTTACATATCTTTTTGGTTTCATAAAGTTTCAGAAATACATTTTTTACATGTCTCGGATAGATAAATAGACAGATACTTTATTCATCTTGGGGGAAGTTACAGCGCAGTCGTTTGCACGCATTCATACATTACATACATGAAGAAATGGAATGAATGATCCCTTTTCGCTCCTTTTTCACTCTTTTTCTTTTTTGTATAAATAGTGTATTATTTGAGATTACTGTTTTAAGAATAATGCATCCAGATGAAAATAAAGTGCAAGTTTAAAGCTTACCATGTCCAAAATTTTAGTCCCATTTTGTCCAGTTTATGCCAAGTTTGTCCATTTCCAAGTTCAGTTTATATGTGATTTTCCGTATGTCCATTATGTCACTCCTTTTCACTCCTCTTTCACTCCTCTTTCACTCCTTTCACTCCTTTTTCACTCCTTTTTCACTCCTCTTTCACTCCTTATTTCACTCCTCTTTCACTCTTTCACTCCTTTCTTCACTCCTCTCACTCCTCTTTCACTCCTTTTTTCACTCCTTATTTCACTCCTCTTTCACTCTTTCACTCCTTTCTTCACTCCTCTCACTCCTCTTTCACTCCTTTTTCACTACTCTTTCACTCATTTTTCACTCATATTCACTCCCTTTTCACCCCTCTTTCACTCCTTTTTCATTCTTTTTTCCACTCTTTTTTCACTTCTTTTTCACTCATTTTTCACTCCTTTTTCACTCCCTTTTCACTCCTTTTTCACTCTTTTTTCATTTCTTTTTTGCTGCTTTTCATTCTTTTTTCACTCCTTTTTCACTTCTTTTTCACTCCTCTTTCACTTCTCTTTCACTCCTTTTTCACTCCTCTTTCACTCCTTTTTCACTCCTCTTTCACTCCTTTTTTACTCCTCTTTCACTCCTTTTGTTTTGTTCCCAGACGCTGTCCGAGGACGTGCTCTTGTCCGACCTGCGGTGCCAGCGCTGGTACCAGTTCAGAGTGGCAGCCGTGAACAGCCAGGGCAGCCGTGGCTTCACCACGCCCAGCAAGCACTACATCTCCAACAGAGGTAAACAAACACGCACACTTCCACAGCTTTACCGGTTACCATGGCGCCACAACAAAGGGCTATTTCAGAAGTCGACTAGTCTACGAATATTGTCATATGAAAATACATTATCAACCAAATAAAATGAAATATTGTGAGTACAGGCTTCTAGATTTACAACTAAAGTATTATATTTATGTTTTTGTTTGACATTTTGATTTAATAATGTTGCTGTCTTTGTTATAAAAGATATTTTGGAATGTGTTTCAGAGTCTGTATAGTCCAGATAATGATTAGATAATAAGATCATCTAAATTTAAATTAGTGAGAGAAAAAGCATTTTCCGGACTATAAGTCGTTTCATAGTTTTGGCCGGGGTGCAACTTATACTTTAATGTATACTTATATACTTATACTCCGGAGCGACTTATATGTGATATTATTTGTTATTTTCACACTTGCAACTGCATTTCATACTCCAGTGCGACTTATATATGTTTTTTTCTTCTCTATTATGCATTTTTTGGCTGGTGCGACTCATACTCCGGTGCGACTTATAGTCCGGAAAATACGGTATAAAGGTTTGAAAGTTTGCTCTGGGGATAATCAGCTGTACGTGTATGGTTCTGAAACTTTATGAACGGCCGAGTTATTGAAACGACAAGTTTGAACTGTTTGTTTGTACTGAAAACGACAGCGTTAGGGACGTTTCCACATAACTGTTCGGCTTCCATTGTCCCTTTACTCTATTTTTTACATTTTCTAAAAGTCTATGGGAAAAATGAATGGGAATGTCCAGAACCACGGCAGCTTCAAAGTGGACCCCAGACCAATGCGAACTGGATTCGACTCTAGCTTGTGCGGCTTTTTTAAACAAAGCTTCTCCTCTGCGTCTCTGGAGTTGATGGATCAGGTACTCACAGCGGGAAAGCGTTCACACAGCCCATAAAGTACATGCAGGAAACTGAATATGCGGAGAACTTATTGTAGACGCGTGTGTTTTTTATGCAGGATTGTGAGTGCAAACCTGGGGTGAGTGAGTGCTTTGCAGGGGGCTCGTGGAACTATTTCATCAATTATTTTCAAAAGACAGTATTTGAAAGAAGAGGTGGGCAAGACAGTGGGAAAATGACTTCATTGCGTTTGTTGTTTTTGGAATATTGAGTATGCTGTAATATAAAGGCTCCTTCCAATAAGCAGAACCGATATATAAGGGTATAGAGTGATATTTCTGTAGTTTTGTGGTTAATGTTACAGTCCATCCACATTTTGTGCTATATTTCAACCAAACCACAACATGTTTTTGGACATTTACCACAATATTGATGATGCGGCGAGCAGATTCTCATTTCTGAAACAATCACATGGAAAGACGAATCCCGTGGTCATGGAAGAGATGTCAGCGTGTTTGAGAAGGTTCAGATCGTTGGCATCGAGCAGGGAAAACATCTAAAGAGAAGCAGAAACTAATCTACTACAGCTCTGAACCCCAGTAAGAGTGTTTGGGACGAGCTGGAGAAGGCTTTGTGCAGCGGTCACTCTCTCCATCATCAATACAAGATCTGTTTGAGGAATAATGACACACTGGAATTATTATTATTATTTTTTCAGACGCTTATTAACACTATGTCACAAAGAAAATGTGCTGTAATCAAAGCTAAAGGTCGTTTATACCAAATTTTAGAGCGTGTGACCCTTTTTTTCTGTGGTAACAGGCAGTTTATGTTTTAATTGTTAAATATATTAAGCCAAAATGACATATCGGAGCCATGTCATGACGTCTCCTCATTTAAAACATACCTGCAGTTGCGTTTGAGTCATTGTGTCTCCTTGAAGTAGTGTTGCATGTCAAAGAGCGTATGGTTTTTGAGATTGTCTAATTTTGACTTTATTCTGTGTATTTATACCTGTTGTACATATAAATTATAGTTTTACACCGATCAAATGCCGTATTTTCAGGACTATAAGTCGCACCAGCCAAAAAATGCATAATAGAGAAGAAAAAAACATATATAAGTTGCACTAGAGTATGAAATGCGGTTGCAAGTGTGAAAATAACAATTAATATCACATATATAAGGATATCACGGAGTATAAGTATAAGTCACACCTCGGGCCAAAACTATGAAAAAAGGTGCAACTTATAGTCCGGAAAATACAGTAGATATTTGTGGACACAAATCTGTAGAAGAATGACAGGAAATTACATCACACTAGGGACACTCAGTGTAGCCAAAGTTTATGCATAATTTACCCAAAAAACATATATATTTTTGTTTGTCAAATAGAAACAATTGTTTTTGCCCAGTATTTACGTCGTTTTAATCTGAAATCCACACTTGCCCGAGCTCTGGCCAATCCGAGCAGGCGACGCAGCTCTGCTGTGTGTGTTTTACCCCGGACAGGACTTTGAAAAAGGACCCAACAATAGGAGGCCCCGCACCGAAATGTACAGCGGACACGGTTTGGTGCCGATCCAGGATCTGGCGGAGAACGCAAGCGCGCTGCCAGAACGCATACATCATGTTTGTACGTGAAGAGCGGGGCCGGAGCCAGCGGCGGAAAAAAGACACACTTTAACGTTATCAGTTCAACTCGCACTCGTGTCGGAGATAATGTGTTCCACTGCTGTCAAGAATGTCAAAATGTTAGATTCCTCAGGCGTTTAAGAAACCCTTGGGAGTAGTTTTGGTCTGATGTAGTTGATAGAAAGTCTGCGCATTTACAATATGAACGTTCAAAAATAGAGGCTCGTTTTTCGACTTTTGCAGTACATTTGTAGGTTTTTTTCCACTTTAACTAAAACGTGTAAAAATGTGCAGAACAACCTGCAAAACCTTTAAACAACCACGTTCAAACAAACGAATGCTAACGTTCACATTCATTTGTTTCTCTGATTGATGCCATTAAAAACTTTTGTCATGATAAATTAGAAATGATTGGCAGCTTACCGGTCGCATTGGTCGTAATAATCTTTTTTTGTTATCTGTAATACACATTAATAAATACCAACCATCAAGAAACAAATACCCAGGTCACTATTTCCATAATAAATGTACGAGAATATTGTTGAGTTGTGTGAGTGCTTAGTATAAGGCAAACATGGTGGTTAAAAGAACAGATTTTTAAAACAAAAAAAATAATTTTAATTGTCAGCTTAAGCACAAACTCTCACAATGTACAATAGAAATAATTGTTAAAGACTAAAGAATTGTCGACTACTTAAATAATAATTAGTTTACAGCCCAGTAACAATTTGTGCAATATTTGAATCCTAGCCACGACATTTACAGCAACATTTAATCACATTTATATATTATTGTTTGAATTTTGTGATCACAATACGCCAAAGAAATACAAAGATATACATTTTAACTCTCAATCGCATGCGGATGTCTTTCTTCATTATGTAAATCCCATGGAAAAGCCCAGTAAACTTGTTTGACGGCGT
Source organism: Eucyclogobius newberryi (assembly GCF_026437365.1). Lineage (NCBI taxonomy): Eukaryota > Metazoa > Chordata > Actinopteri > Gobiiformes > Gobiidae > Eucyclogobius > Eucyclogobius newberryi. The sequence continues at coordinate 22,210,988 of NW_027316532.1, forward strand.
TGACCCGGTCCTCATGCCTCACCGAGTTGTAAATACAGTTTGACAAAAGCGTGCAATAAACATCCTCCGCGTCCCGCGCCGCTTCAGCGCTCTGAGGCATGGTCGCCGCGAGTCCCGCGTAAACCCAGAGGAGCCGGGTCAAAGTTTAAAGCCACGCACTTTGAATGCCATCTGATGGGGTCGCGGGTCTTGTGTTTCCCCCTTCATTACGCTGATTAGTCAGGGGTGAGAGGTCACGGGGTCACAAATCAGGAAGCTTGCACATGTCGGGGTAGCGGCAGTTCATGCGCCGCATCTACGACCCGATGCTAACTGGGGAGAGCGTTTGATTGCGAGGAAGCCTGTGGTCTCCGAGTGAGCTTTTCCAAGTGATGAGCGGCTGCGGTCGCAGAGGAATGTGTGGATCTGAGAAAACTATGTCTCTGCACTGGGCACCACGAGGACGAGCTAACCCTAACCTTAACCCTAAACCTAACCCTAACCCTCTGCACAGGGCACCACGAGGACGAGCTAACCCTAACCCTAACCCTTTGCACAGGGCACCACGAGGACGAGCTAACCCTAACCCTAACCCTAACCCTCTGCACAGGGCACCACGAGGACGAGCTAACCCTAACCCTAACCCTAACCCTTTGCACAGGGCACCACGAGGACGAGCTAACCCTAACCCTAACCCTTTGCACAGGGCACCACGAGGATGAGCTAACCCTAACCCTAACCCTCTGCACAGGGCACAATTGAATATCAGTCATTGCAGTTTTACATAGGTAAGAACCACACACATTTATTTTTTATTTACAGTACTTTTGTTTCCTGAAGACTGATCCTGACCTTAACCATAATTACTACTTGCTTAACCTTAACCCAAACCCTAACCTTAACCTAAACTAACCCGATTAAGCTTCTAGCTAGCCCTGGTCTTGGACTACTTTTGTTATTTTTGATTGTTCTAAGATTGTGACGTTCAGTTGACCAAACATAAGGTATAAAGTCTTCTGGATAATGTTTTTTCTAACCTTTCAAACATGTTCTACTTTTTCTACATTGAACAAAAAGGTGCGACTTACATTCCGGAAAATACGGTATATGATAAAAAAATACCATAACTAACCATTTTGTTGATCTAATAGCAACAGAAAGACCTCAAAGCACAAGATCCCCCTGAAGTGACCACAAGTGCGTTTTCAAACTCGCCCGCTTTAGTCCACGGCGGTGATAGTCATCTAAAGTAAAGCACTAACTAGTCACTACCACACGCAGCTTCACTTCAAACCCAGAGCATCACTTTAAAGTCATTACCGGCCGAGTGCGACGCCGCCGTGGTACGAGACATGCCGCGCAGACGCCGGGACGAGCCGCGCACTCCGATACGACGGACTTTGATCTCCGAGGACGGCCCGGGGCCCCGTGGGGAACGTTAGTCCTTATCAGATACATTTTGTTACGTTTTAATCGAACACAGAATGCGCCCCGGTAATTAAACGCAGGAGCGCGGTCGGAGGGAAGGCCGATGGCGGCGGTGGTCTCGTGGCTACTGAGCCGGGACCCTCTGCGTCTCCTGTGTCGCGCGCCTTTTTGAAGCTCTAAATCCAATTGTCGTGGAGGACTCGAACAAGGGCAAAGGGAAATTGGCCTTTCCCCCTCTGTTTTCTCTCACTGCAGCGCATTAAGCACCGGGTTATGAGACAGTTAGGTTAAGCTCGTGGGCAGCCGCGCGGTCTGAAGAGCCTCGCCATCTTAAATATAGCTTTATGTTCTTTTGAAATGACCAGAGGAGTTCAAAAGACTACGACAGTTTGGGATTTATTACAATTAATCTCCAAGCAAAGCAAATTAGGAGTAGGGCTGCAACAAACGAATATTTTAGTAATTGACACTTTTTAACTGCGTTAACGACCAAATAAAGGGTAGAATATAGTGATAGAAAGCTTCAAGACAGAAAATATTTATGAATTAAGTGTATTTTTGAGGATTTTCACCCCAATTTTTTACAGTCCATTTGTGTACAGTCCAGACAATGAAATACAAATATGATTATTGTTTTTATAGTCGACTGCAGCCACGATCGGTCCATTAATTGTTGCAGTCCAACTATGATGTCATTATATTACATCATCAACGGGATTCTAATAGATTTTTAATACAATAAACTATGAGGTGACTGGAAAAGTACAAGAACATACCATTTTTAAATTCGATAAGATTGGTCTGACTTTTCAACTTTTTAAATCCCAAAGGGCAATTGTTTCGCAAACAATCAGTAACAACCAGAATCAGAATAAGATATAAATAAAAGAAATAAAAGAAATAAAAGAAATAAAAGAAATTAAAGAAATTAAAGAAAAAACTGAAAAATAAAAACATAAAAAAACATAAAAACCAGCCAAACAAGACACATAAGTTTAGTGTATTAATAAGAAGGATGCTGACTACAAATCCTTCTCCATTGCAATAAAATTAAACATCATACAAAGCTATTTCCATGAGATTGTCAGAAAACATGACTAAGGAGCAAAATTGTTGTAACAATGTGACTGTGATGTGTATGAAATGCTTTTTTGATTCAGAAATATCCCTTCATACTGGTCCTCGCTGTGCGCTTTTCTTACGTGAAATGTAAATGAAAGGATGTCATTGCCTGATACGTGTTTTTCCTACTATCACCCGGTGTTAATGAGAGCGTTCTGTTCTAGATCCAGCTCCTCCTGAACCTCCTCAGAACATCCGAGCGGAGAACCAGACCGTGGAGTGGAGCACCTCCTCGGCTCGTTCACACTTTACTGACAGGTAAAGACGATGACACTTAGCTTGTGGTCTAAAAGAATAAATATACAGTAGTTAAAAAAGAGTTTAGCTGTAATTAAAATCACACCGGTCAGTATGTTATACCTGAAGTACAAAGGGTCAGACAGATCAAAGCACAGTCACTTTTGTTCACAGTCACATGTTGATTAACTTTCACACTTGAAGACAGTCACAGACAAACAAAGGGTGGAGACTGTGGGCCTGATAAGCTTCTTCACATATGGAAGCTTAGGTCTGGTTTCTACATTTCCATCACAGTACTACACTCTTGTACTTTGCAGTTGTAGTTGCATCCGATACAGGGCTGAAACGGCTAATTGTAATGGTCTTGATTGTTCGACTATTTAAGTAATCGTTACCTGGAATGGAACCTGTAATAACAAAGACAGCTGCGTTGTGACATCAAAATGTAAAAAAAGAAATTAAACTCCACCATATTTCAACTATTAATTGGTTAAAAAATTGGGAAAATGTCAATGTACAAAAAAATTAACGTTTGACTAATCGCTGACTTAGAACGTGTTCCTGTTTCTATATTTCCTTTCACATTTACCATTTCAAACCTTATAAATGAGCCAAACCTGCATACTCAAGTAATAATGCACATACAGAGGGTCCTCCACCTGTCATTGCTTTGCCTGGAATGTTCCGCAGTGTGGCATTAAACTCATCTCAACATATAAAAAGCAATAAAAGCAACTGGAATTTAATAAAAGCCAGACATGCAAGTTTAATGCTGTGCTGTGGAATATTCCCGGCAACGCAAGATCACCTCTCTGAGACAACCAACTCCCAAGTGCATCTTTGAAAATATGATATGATGAAACGAGTACCGTATTTTCCGTACTATAAGTCGCACCAGCAACAAAATGCATAATAGACAAGAAAAAGTCACATTTTTGGGGGAAATGTATTCGATAAAATCCAAGACCAAGAACAGACATTTCATCTTGAAATGCAATTTAAAATAATAACAGATGAGAGAACATGGTGAATAGGTGTACATATGCTAACGCTAACACCTTCAGCTACATGAGGCACAGACAGAACTGTGGTAAGTGTCTGGTATGTTAACGTAACATATTAACAGTTATTCAGATAACTATAGCATAAAGAACATGCTAACAAGTTTACCAAAGCATCAGTTTTACCCCAAATCACTAAATCCACTGAATTCTTCTTCCTCTGTGTCACTTCTAAACAACTCCACAAACTCCAGAGGAAGAGGAAGTGCAGATTCTTCTTCTGCGTCGCTTAGAGCCAAGAGCGCCCTCTTATGGATGTCAGGGTGAAAATAACGAATAATATCACATTTAAGTCTCAACAATAGAAACAATAGCCTTAACCCTAACCCTATTGTCTAGAAAATACGGTAACTTTTGTGTACACTCTTTTTAATGCACATATCAAAAGCTGCCGACTTTGCTCTAAATACAGAGAGTTAAACGTCGCTCTCGTTGGAGTCTCCCATGAACCTTCTCGTCTGCTTGTTTTCCTGATTGCCGAGTTCACTGTGAGTTCGCCGTTGCTGAGATCACCGCGGTGACAATCTTATAAAAGTTTTAATGACAGAGGTGAGGTCATGATGGAAGCTGCTGCGTAACATGCTGATAAAAGCACGGCCCGGACTCCGACATAAAGTGTGGTTGATTGAAAACAGTCGACAAATAAAAAACTAGGGAAATGACATTGTTTACGCTCGACATTCTGAATCGCCTCTTGTTTTCTCGGCTTTGTCAACTTTTTTTTCTTCGAGAATACATGGCGGCACACTCGCCTCGCGGCCAAAAAGTCCTGGGTTTGATTCTATGGAGGCGTGGGGCCTTTCTGTGTGGAGTTTGCATGTTCTCCCTGTGTCTGCGCAGGTTTTCTCTGGGTGCTTTGATTTCAGTTGCACTCTCCGGGTGATATAAAGGATAAAAACAATGTCGAAATAATCCTTTGTAAATACTGAATGATGGGATGTACAATGTCAAATTGTGTATATATTGTGAGAGGAATTGTTTGGTAATTTTAAGACTATTCACTTTGATTTACGCTGTCATTATTTAACAAATCTGTCCTGGTGTCAAAAAGTTGCATAGTGCATCGTTATGTTTAAATGTACGATGTGGTGATTTGTTCAATAATTTGTAGATTTATTTTCAGCAGTTATTATTATTATTAACTAAATCAAAAACACTTTTTACAACAAGAAATGCTCAGATTCAAAATATTCTAAAATAGTGCTGCATTCTGTCCATCTCAGGCCTCAGATGCTTGAACTCGTGAGCCTCGTTTGTCGTTTGTGACTAAACGTCTTGTGTCCGTCCACAGAAGAGGACGTGCGGCCACGGTGGGTTTGCTGCTGCGCTGGGACGTCCCGAGAGAAGGAGACCTGCCCGTGCACAGCTACAGAGTGACCTGGAGCCCTCAGCAGCTGACGCCGGGCCGAGGGCCACACCCGGGACATAGTAACGTCCACAGCATGCGGCCCCTGTCCCGGTCACAGGAGCAGAGCCGCAGAGACAGCAACACCAGAGTCACACAAGGGGTAAATGTCATTATTATTGTCTTTTATTGCTAAGAAACATATCATTTGTCTGATGCGTTTGGCTGTTGGGCTGAAAACACAGAATACAGGCTAGATTATGATGATGTTTGGCATTTTGGATAAGCTATAGGTCTATATCATGATCATTCCAAATATGTCTCTTAATGAAAGTTCACTAGCGACTACAACCCCAGCTACAATGCAAAGTGTTTATTGGCAGGCGAGAAACATGAACAACACAAATGTACGGAAGTTGATGCCGTTTTGGGGCTTCTGGCGATGAGGGCTGAAGGCTCCTGGGCCTGATGAATTAGAATGATTACAATGGTTAAAAGAGGGTGGGAGGGAGGGGCACGAAGTCATGAACACAGGTGTATGTGATCTGGACGCTTGAATAGTGTAGCCGCAGGAAGGGGCGTGGTCCTGCTCCCGAACTTAAGATAACAAACGTATCTTCATAAATATGCAAACTACAGTGGACCCCAAGCGCCACCAGATGCACGCGTACCACAGTTTGAGAAGCACTGTTCTGGGGGGATGGGCTGGGTCGATCTCCTCAGTCGTTTCAGTGCAAAATCGGAGTCGTAGATGCTCATCGCGGCCCAAATCTCATCGTCCACGCACAGGCCAAAGGGCACTGAGGGTTGATTTCTTCATTTATTTGCTTCTGATATCAAGACACACAAAAACAATGACAGCTTGCATGATTCTGCTCGCTTTTGAAAGACTGCCAACTCTCCGATTGTGAGAGTTTGTCATTAAAAGTGTTTTATTTGACGACCAGCGCTCAAGCCTCGCCCCGTGCACCTGATCGCTTTTACACACCTGTAAAGCTCCACCTGCACATGACTCACTGTTTCCAGGTGGTTTACAGCCTCTGAAGTGGTCTAACTCGATGCTTCTCATAAACTCACACAAAACCATTAAGCAAATATGTGTTATACAGTACAACGCATGGGAACAGGTGTATCATAAAACCTTTGATGCAAATTTCCCCCACAATTATAGATCACAGTTCATTTGACTACTTAACGCAACATTATGCTCAATTTAAAGTTATTTTGGACTTAAACGTTTGCTATATTCACGGGTTTCAGCTTCCTGTTATACCATTATGAGGACGGTTGACCAACAAATGTGATATTTAGTTTTTTGTTGGTCCTGACTTTTCACCATTCAACACATGGATAGAAATAGTCTGACAATTAAAATCCATGTTCAACGCGGTAAAAAAGGATCAGAACTGATTTACGAGGCCCACGAGCAATCCAAATACTTAACCACACACTAAACTAATCAGCGGAGGAATTCAAGCTTATTACGGTTGATAATTGCATTCTTGCACAGGCACATAGACAATAATAGAACCATGCTTGCTTGCTTTATCATTATCGATCAAAGGCAAAGATTACTGGTAATTGTGTCCAATAAAAATGCCATCACACATACCTCATTAAGGAACGCTTTAAATAACGTGTTCGCTAAGTACTAAGCAGTGCTACGCCAGCTGTGACCAGTAAAATCAGACCGTACGCAATGATTTAACTGGTCAATTGTTGGATTATTTATCAGATATCACGGTCAAGGTAATAACCGTATTTTCAGGACTATACTTTTTTTCATAGTTTTGGCCGGAGTGCGACTTATACTTATATTTATACTTATATACTTATACTCCGGAGCGACTTATATGTGATATTATTTGTTATTTTCACACTTGCAACCGCATTTCATACTCCAGTGCAACTTATATATGTTTTTTTCTTCTCTATTATGCATTTTTTTGGTGGTGCGACTTATACTCCGGTGCGACTTTTAGTCCAGAAAATACGGTACCCTTTAAAGCAATTGAAAATACTTAACCACTTTGTGGTTAAGTATTTTTTTGTACTTTGTGCGCGGAAATAAGAATAACTTTAGACACAACATCTCTGTGAGTTTTCATAATATGTCAGTGTATGAAATGTTGCTGTGCCTATAAAGTTCCACCGTATGATATTAAAATGATCCGATCTGATTAGATTACAGCGGTTTTAATTTAATTCCTTGAAACTACTGGGTCGCCTCTCCACAGACCTGACCTGCAACTTGACCAGTTTGCATTTCTTTTTGAAAGTAAAACACACATAAAACAACAGTGGCAGTATCTCGGACCTCTAATGCCGTACTGAGAAATATTTCAGTCCAAAAAGTGATAGGTAAAAGCAAAACAAAACGTGTACCACACAAAATCACTTCGAGGTCACTGAGCACAACCAGAATTCATCCATATATAAGGCACACTGGATTATAAGGCGCACTGTTGTTTTTTGAGAAAATTAAAGGCTTTTAAGTGCGCCTTATAGTGCCGAAAATACGGTAATTTATTAAGAGTAAAAGGATGTATGTGAAGCGCATCAGAAAAGGAGAAGGAGTTTTGGGCGTGAGTGAGCAGTTTAATCTGCCTTTTCACTTTCGAGAACTTCTCTAGCGCTCTGATGTACTTTGTGCGCAAGAACTGAATCATTTGGGCAGCTTTGATCGTGTTTCAGTCAGTTAATCGATCATTTTAGTCGTCCAAGAATTTCTTTAGTTGACAACCTCTGCTTTCTGTGCCTTCCAAGCTTTAGTTTTTTTAATGGAAACGTTGCTACTGACTGACAATCGCACAAACGTAACCACAAATGCAAACAGCAAGAAAACTAGGACTTTATCCATCTATCACTTCACACGCTTGTCCATTATTATCCTTTTAAAGCGCCCCCTACAGGTCGGACGACTCATTGAACTAAAACGCAGTTAAGATGAATGTATTTTGAATTTTGCTTATAAATATAACAATTTTATCACAGAATAGCACATTATTAGGTTTATAATTTCACTTCCTGTTTGTAATTGATGACATCACACTAGGAAATTACCCAGCATCCACTTGGCAAAAACTCAGCTAATGTCAAATTGTTTTAATTTGACGAATACAAATATATGAGAGCGTCTTTATTTTAGTTTGAAGAGTCAAAAAAGTTGTTTCTTTGTCTTAATTATGCATAAACTGTGACTGGAATGAGTTTAGTCCCTAGTGTGATGTCACTTCCTGTCAGTTTCTACAGATTTTTCATTGCTTTCTCCATAAATACCTGCTCGATTGGCGTAAAACTATAATTTACATGTTCAATAGGTACAAATACACCAAATAAAGTCAAAATGATAAAATAGTAAAAACCTGTCATCCGTCAGTGTAATATCAAATTTGGCTTGGATCTTATTAAGAACTCCAAACTGCTCTTTGAAGCCTTGTCGAAAGTGCATTTCCAAAGTGAGTGTTTGCTGATACAATGATGATGTAATGCGTTCAAAGCGTGGTCCGCCGCTCCAAAGTGCCCGTAATCTCCACAAACAGGCTCTCAGACCGGACAAGTCTCACTTCAATCAAGATAACACGCTCGGGACTTGTCTAAACTCACTCTGCACTGGCCCTTTTAACTCTCGACGTAGTTTATTATAGCGTTTCGTTGGGTAGAAGAGGTAAACGGTGTGATTCCAGCTCATATGTTGGAGTCGTTTCTCTGCTTGGCTCGGCTGGGACGGCTGGAATGTAAATGAGCCCCCCATGTGACGGAGCTTCCTACTGCAGCTGCATGTTCGCTCACCGCGGACACGCAACAGGACAGGTGATGGCAGCCGACGAGACAGGAACGAATGACCTGTTTAGTGTGTGAAAAACGCTTGGCGGAATCCAAAGTGATCCATTTATGATCGAGTAAGTACAAAACGAAATCACGCAATTGTTGATTTTGGCGACAGAAAGTTAGAAATCGAACAATGAAGGCGAGGAAAAGGAAAAACTAAAGAAAAACCCTTAAAAACACTTATCACTTTAAAGGTGCACGGCGTAACTTTGACCGTGGAGGGTCTGCTAGCTGCATGTCAGATCTGCGGAGAGGCGACAGCTCATTCATAATAGTTCCATGTAGATTTGGTTTGGTCCCATTCTCATCCTGATTTAGTTCTGCCGTATTTTCTGGACTATAAGTTGCACTGGAGTATGAAATGCAGTTGCAATTGTGAAAATAACAAATAATATCACATATAAGTCGCTCCGGAGTATAAGTATATAAGTATGAATATAATTATAAGTCGCACCCTGGCCAAAACTATGAAAAAAGGTGTGACTTATAGTCCGGAAAATGCAGTATTTATTTCTGCGTTTGGTTTCATTTGAATCCCAGTTTTGGTGTTGTGATTGTGCAAGAGTTTACACACGCTAAGAATGCACATGGAAGACTTTTCATCTCATTTCAAGGCAAAACAAGGGTGATTCTGTAATCTACAAACAATTATTTAAAAAAAAAAAATCCTTTGTGTCTAAAATACTGTACCTTTTATACCGACTTCCCGTCTGTTTGTGGCATGAGGTAATTGTCACAACTAGCATATAACTTAAATGTATATACAATACACTATATTCACTATTGGAGTATATATACATTAGTTTTCTCATAATCTTGTCACGTCTCTTGATCACGAGCAAATCCCCAAATAGCGTGTCATTCCTGTCTAAAACAAGACCCAAAAATGACGGCAAAAAATGACATTCAAAGCGTTGGAAAACCTGGCGCAGTCTCGTTTAAATATACATCAGCTTCCTACACATAATATGAGGTGACTTTATTCTCAAAAATAGAAATCCAGGCCTCGCTCCGGACGCTCAGACGCAGTCACGCACACATGCAGCTGCGCACGACATGTGTTTTGTCTATCCGGGCCATGATGGAAACGCTTCAAACCCCGTTTTTTGTCCGCAGAACACCGAGAAACCGCTTTTAACTGCAACTTTGGCCCCGTCCGTCTTATGCACGACTTTCGCAGCGGCGCACGGGCACGTCAGTTATCGCATCTCTGCATCTCTTTGTTGTGACTAGGGCAAGATCGACTGAGAGCCTGTTTTAATGAGACGTCAGTCAAACGCAGGGGGCTAATGCAGAACAGCTCCGGTGGCGTGCAGAGAAAAAAGAACTACTGTGGCGCCATCTGCAGGCCGACTTCTTCAGGACAGTGTTACGAGTGTGCGAGAGCATAAACGCCCCTTCGTCCTGCTTCACGGTCCCGTATTTCAATAGCCTCCTTGAATTGTGGTTCTCTAAAGGCACGTAACAATAGAAACAACAGCATAATCATCATCATCATCAACAACAACAACATCCACAACAACAACAACAACAACAACAACAACTCAGAATAGAACCAGACGACCAAATGAACCTCATGGACTTGGACAAAAAGAGATAAACACTCAAGTATTCCTTTAAGGTTCATTGCGTAGCGTTTCTGCTTTGTCGCTGTTGCTTTGGCAGGATTGTTCCGCAGTAGGGCATTAATCGTGGAGAAATGCAGGATTGACAGGTTTAATGATAATAGTATTGCATAATATTCCAGACGAAGTTTAAGTGCGCGTTGAAACTTCTTTCTTGAGATTTTAACACTGCCACGTTGTTTTTCTGGTGAAGAATATCCTTTTATTTCATTCGATTACATATAGTTTTCTTTCTCTTGAGTGGCGCCACCTCTTGACATCACCTGGCATTGATCCAGAGGGGTTTCTCCGTATATTTAAAGTTCATTTTAACTCCACCAGACGATGATTTCTGATAATTTCATCACTCAAATGTCCATATTCTCTTACACACAGTGAACACAGACTCCTATTCTTTACCCAAACCAAGTGAGTTCTCTGAGTGCGTGTTAAAGAGTGAGCGTCAACAGTAAATTAAATATAAATGCACTGCTGTATGAATAATGACATCATATATTTTGAATGATAATGTTATTGTGTCGGGGCCCGACGTGGGGCCGCCCTCCCGTGGGCCCACCACCCGCAGATCTCCAGACACAGAGACTATCTCTGGGGACATGGAATGTCACCTCGCTGGGGGGGAAAGAGCCTGAGCTTGTGCGCGGGAGGTTGAGCAATACTGACTAGATATAGTCGGCCTCACCTCCACGCACAGTTTGGGCTCTGGAACCCATCTCCTCGAGAGGGGCTGGACGCTCCACTTCTCTGGTGTTGCCCGCGGGGAGAGGCGGCGGGCTGGTGTGGGCTTGCTGATAGCCCCTCAGCTCAGCCGCCACGTGTTGGAGTTTACCCTGGTGAACGAGAGGGTCGCGTCCCTCCGCCTTCGGGTGGGGGACAGGTCTCTCACTGTTGTGCCGGCCTACGGGCCGAACAGCAGTGCAGAGTACCCGGCCTTCTTGGAGTCCTTGGGAGGGGTACTGGACAGTGCACCAACCGGGGACTCCGATGTTCTACTGGGGGACTTCAACGCCCACGTGGGCAATGACAGTGACACCTGGAGAGGGGTGATCGGGAAGAACGGCTTCCCCGATCTGAACCCGAGCGGTGTTCAGTTATTGGACTTCTGTGCTAGCCACGGAATGTCCATAATGAACACCATGTTCAAGCACAAGGGTGTCCATCAGTGCACATGGCACCAGGACACCCTAGGCCGGAGGTCAATGATCGACTTTGTTGTCGTGTCATCAGACCTCCGGCCGCATGTCTTGGACACTCGGGTGAAGAGAGGGGCAGAGTTGTCAACCGATCACCACCTGGTGGTGAGTTGGATTCGCTGGCGGAGGAGGAAGCCGGACAGACTTGGCAGACCCAAGCGCATTGTGAGGGTCTGTTGGGAACGTCTAGTGGAGCCCTCTGTCAGTAGGGTATTCAACTCGCACCTCTGGGAGAGCTTCTCCCATGTCCCGGGGGAGGTTGGGGACATTGAGTCCGAGTGGACCATGTTCTCCGCCTCCATTGTTGATGCGGCTGCTCGGAGTTGTGGTCGCAAGGTCTCCGGTGCCTGTCGTGGCGGCAACCCCCGAACCCGGTGGTGGACACCGGAAGTAAGGGATGCCGTCAGACTGAAGAAGGAGGCCTATCAGGCCACTCTGGCTTGTAGGTCTCCGGAGGTCATCGACGGGTATCGGCAGGCCAAGCGAGCCGCGGCTCGTGCTGTCGCAGAGGCAAAAACCCGGGCCTGGGATGAGTTCGGGGAGGCCATGGAGGAGTACTATCGGTCGGCACGGTGGAAGGAATACTTTGAGGCTCTCCTTAATCCCTCAGTCACGTCTTCCGAAGAGGAAGTAGAGACCGGGGACTCGGAGGCTGGCTCATCCATCACCCAAGCTGAAGTCACTGAGGTTGTTCGCAAACTCCTCGGTGGCAGGGCTCCGGGGGTGGATGAGATCCGCCCTGAGTACCTAAAGTATCTGGATGTTGTAGGACTGTCTTGGTTGACACGTCTCTGCAACATCGCGTGGCGTTCGGGGACCGTGCCTCTGGACTGGCAGACCGGGTGGTGGTCCCTCTGTTCAAGAAGGGGGACCGGAGGGTGTGTTCCAACTACAGAGGGATCACACTCCTCAGCCTCCCGGGTAAGGTCTATTCCAAGGTACTGGAGCGGAGAATCCGACCGATAGTCGAACCTCGGATTCAGGAGGAGCAGAGTGGTTTTCGTCCCGGTCGTGGAACACTGGACCAGCTCTATACCCTCCATCGGGTGCTCGAGGGCTCATGGGAGTTTGCCCAACCAGTCCACATGTGCTTTGTGGATCTGGAGAAGGCGTTCGACCGTGTCCCTCGGGGTGTCCTTTGGGGGGTGCTCCGGGAGTACGGGGTCCGGGGCCCTTTGCTCAGGGCTGTCCGGTCCCTGTATGACCGGAGCAGGAGCTGTGTTCGCATTGCCGGCAGTAAGTCAGACCTGTTCCCAGTGCATGTTGGACTCCGCCAGGGCTGCCCTTTGTCACCGGTTCTGTTCATAATTTTTATGGACAGAATTTCTAGGCGCAGTCAGGGGTCGGAGGGTGTCCGGTTTGGGGACCACAGGATCTCATCTCTGCTGTTTGCAGACGATGTTGTCCTGATGGCTCCATCAAACCCGGACCTGCAACATGCACTGGGACGGTTTGCAGCCGAGTGTGAAGCGGCTGGGATGAGAATCAGCACCTCCAAATCCGAGGCCATGGTTCTCGACCGGAAAAAGGTGGCTTGCCCTCTCCAGGTGGGTGGGGAGTCCTTGCCCCAAGTGGAGGAGTTCAAGTATCTCGGGGTCCTGTTCACGAGTGAGGGAAGGATGGAGCGTGAGATCGACAGGCGGATCGGTGCAGCGACTGTAGTGATGCAGTCGCTGCATCGGACCGTTGTGGTGAAGAGGGAGCTGAGCCGAAAGGCAAAGCTCTCTATTTACCGGTCGGTCTACGTTCCTACCCTCACCTATGGTCATGAGCTTTGGGTAGTGACCGAAAGAACAAGATCGCGGATACAAGCGGTCGAAATGAGTTTCCTCCACCGTGTGGCTGGGCGCTCCCTTAGAGATAAGGTGAGGAGCTCGGCCACACGGGGGAGCTCGGAGTAGAGCCGCTGCTCCTCCACGTTGAGAGGAGCCAGCTGAGGTGGCTCGGGCATCTGTTCCGGATGCCTCCTGGGCGCCTCCCTCGGGAGGTGTTTCAGGCATGTCCCACCGGGAAGAGGCCCCAGGGAAGACCCAGGACACGCTGGAGAGACTATGTCTCTCGGCTGGCCTGGGAACGCCTCGGGATCCCCCCGGAGGAGTTAGAGGAAGTGTCTGGAGAGAAGGAAGTCTGGGAGTCCCTGCTCAGACTGCTGCCCCCGCGACCCGGCCCCGGATAAAGCGGCAGAAGATGGATGGATGGATGGATGTTATTATGTGTTAAAAGCTCGTCAGGACACCAGCAGCCAGAGCTCTTTTAACATTTTGTAGCATTTTATCTGCCCAAACATGAAGTAACTTGTAATTTAGTAGATTTCTTGGGGTAACATGTACGTTTACTTGTAATTGAGTGTACTTTACCTGTGTATCATTATATTTTCATTCATAGAAGACACTTAGTACTGTACATGCACGACTGCTTCATTGCAACACTGCATAACCTGCTCTGATTGGCCAGAGAAAATGTCGATTCCTGTTTAAAATGACTAAATTCAGTTTGATTGATCATGTTTTGTTTAAAAGACTGATCTAAAATGCTTCTAAAAATAATAATACTCCGAGTAATATTATTCACATGGACTTTTTCCTATAAATACAAACTTGGCTGCAGTACTTGTACTGGAGTACATCATTGCCCGTGTAATTGTACTTTTAAATCAGTATACATTTTCCTTGCTCTTGTCGCCATTGGTTTTATGTTACAGTTTGATGAAAGCTAATTCAAAAGCCCGAATCAGACATTAAGCACACGCAGTTGGACTAAACCCCTGTAAATCCTGCGAGTACACACGGAGCAGGACCATGACAGTGATGTTAACCGGCCCTGCATTCTGTGGACGACACCAGCCAAAGAACACAGGTCACCGAGGTCACGATAAGGCACTCGCTGACGACGTGTGTGTGTGCGTGTGTGTGTGTGTGTGTGTGTGTGTGCAGGCGCAGTGCGAGTTGTGGCTCCAGGGCCTGCAGCCTGCCACGGCTTACGTCCTGTCGGTCCAGACGGTGGCCTACTGGGGTCAGAAGAGGCTGAAGAGCCCCAAAGCTCACGCTGTGTTCACCACAATCACTCACACAGGTAAAACACACACTCTCTTGTATGTGGTGAGGGCAGCTGCGGCCTCAAAGTAAAGCACTCATAATAAATGCATGGTTATTTCATGTTTTATGTCAGTAATCGTTATAAAATACTTACACAGACATAGTTAGCATATAATTCAATCACCTATTTACTCTCTCTCTGTAGCTCAACTTTTTCCGGTACATATCACATACATGTACATATGTGTAGAACCGTGAACAAATTAATAATATTCATATATTTTATGAATGAGTGAATGAATTTGGGTTCTAACAATACAAGGTGTTAAAAGTAAATAAACAACAATAAAAATGTCAGTTTCAAGACATATTCAGGCAATTGAAACAACCATATATAGCTATATATAGCTTTTTCCCTCTCTCCTTTTTGGGAAAAGGAATAAGTCAAATTACATATTTAGCCCCACCCCTTTCATGCTATACAATTTTTAATTCTGTGTTTTGTCAAATGTAATCTGCAAAACATCTGCAAAATAGTGTTCTCTCAGGATTCACCAGGTGTAAAACTTGGCTTTTATATTTTGACTCGTTGACTTTTTATGTACAAATTTATGTTACCAGCTTTTTACTCAGACTTGTGTTGTTTGTTTGTCGTTGTTTCCCTGGGAAATACGACCACAGTAGTGTAGCTTGTTGGATCAGGGCAACTCACATCAAACTCTGCCAAAACACTGTGCCACTGCCACAAAAGAACGCAGAGCTTGAGCAGATGCAGAACCGCGCGTTATTGTTCATAATTTTCCGGTAACTGTAGAAGTGTTGCGTTTGCTGACAGTCAGCACTTTGAGCTCTGCAGCTGCTGTGTTTAAAGTGAATCCAGTGGAAAGAGCTGGTGTTAATGGGAGTCCAGGCAGCAGTGGTATTTATAGGTGACCCATCGGGCGGCCCTCCGAGGATTACAGCAGCTGCAGCTCAATTATCAAGCCCCACACTTACACTTTTATGTGGAATATTTCACCATTCATCATTCGCTCGGTGCGTTTTCTGTGGCCTCATTTCTCACAGCTAATGAGGGGCATTTAAACCAAAAAAAAGTCTTATTATTCTGAATTAAATAAGTATTTCAAGGCCCTTGTGGTCCCGTAACATCAAAACCTTTTATAATCCCAACAGATTAAGATCGATCTGGAGGACAGGTCAATCCTCAACAGTACAATTTCTCATTTAACTGTCAAAATGCAGATGTTTGTCCTGGTTTATGGTTCATATCTCTGTCATTACTGGGCCAAGCCACATGAAACAAAAACTGGCACTAAATCCAAATTATCCTCTCTAGCATCATAAATAAACACAACTGAAATTAATTTAACTGAAAAATAGCTTAACAAATTGGTAACATTATTCTACCGCAAAAACATATTGTTGTCGTTGTTAAAGGAGATTAAAAAGGTTAATATAGTTTGTGGAGCCAAACAATGATAAGGTTTAACATTTGTCGGTCAGAATTGCCTTTTTTTGGTCTGATTTCACTGTTCATTGTTCTGTATTGTTGTTTCTGTGTTAATGTTGTAACCTTCTTGCTGTGAGGCGAGACTGCTTGCCATTCTGCCACCTTTAGCTGATTGATTGGCTGAAATGTTACGTATTGGGGCTTTAAACATAATAATCAACACAATACACAATAGTTTTCTCAACCTAAACAATGTCTCTGTTCTCCTTTATAGCAGATGACTTCTCAAATGAGCTCCCCTCTTCATCCTCCTCGTCTCCCGGCGCTCCTGGTTCTTCTGGTTCCTCTGGTTCTTCTGGCTCCTCTGGTTCCTCTGGTTCTTCTGGCTCCTCTGGTTCCTCTGGCTCTTCTGGTTCCTCTGGTTCCTCTGGTTCTTCTGGTTCATCTAGTTCCTCTGGCTCTTCTGTTTCCTCTGGTTCCTCTGGCTCTTCTGGCCTCTCTCCCCACACGGACTCCTCCTTTAACCCTTCGACGGTCCAGGCGCTGCGTCTGGAGGTGGCGGCTCCACATTACCATGACGACCAGCTGCAAGTCAAGGTCTTCTGGAAGTGGCCTCATCACTGTGAGTGCGACAAAGGAACTCGCGGCACAATGGAAGCCATATGTCATTGTGACATTTGGGAAAATGAACTGTAGGAGCAGAAAACAAACAATAGCATCAGCAGGAAACTGTATCTGTGAAGTTTGGTTGACGCTTCGTACACTCAGGCTGCTCAATTGCAGTCGCGGCGTGTAACAAAGCCTTTTCCGGCCACCGGCTTTTAATTAACTGTTAAGATCTTTTCTCTAACCGCTCTGACACCATGCTGCTGTCTTTATGGTACCATGGGGTCTTATACGAGTTCTGAATTAGCTGATAAAGCTCAAGATCATTCAGGAAAGGTCAAAGTTTGTCCTGTTTTCAGCTCAAATTAGTTCAGATTTCAATTAGAATTAAATGATTTATACTTCTGACAAGCCTGTTCCACCCCGCCCACTTTTAGGCGGTTCTGTTGTGCTTCTGTGCTTCTGTTGTAATCACATTCACGTTTAAGGACTCGTTTTATTCTCTTTACTGGACAACCACTGAAATATTATTTAAAGTAAAGTAAATTTGTGTAAAATGTTCATGTGCGCCCTTTTCCTGGGTGCATATTTGTCGTCTCTACACCCAAACCCTATAGAAAACTTCCATAAAAAGGTGTGAATAGGCTTTTTTTTTTACTAAACCACTGCCACATTTACCCCTCCACTGAAAGATTACAGTTTCAAATCCCCCGTTGTCTTCACACCCGCCACAGGACGTGACTCTTAACTCGTCTAAAACATTGTGAATTTGCGGTGGGACCAGCACACCTCGCCACACTCCACCACACCCCACCACACCCTGCCCCGCTCCGTCCCCCAAGAGCCCGAGCCGGAGCTGTCAGCGAGGCGTGCGGCTAAAACAGACCTCATCCTGGTGCTCTCGGAGATGTTTCATGCTCCATAACTCAGTCCCAGATGACAGAAGCGCGTACATGTGGAAAGTATGCGCCATCTGACCTCCCTTTTGTCTTTGTCGGTGCGTTACAGCCAAGCAGAGGCATCCGGGGCCTTACGTCCTGCGCTGGCTCCCGCATACCTGCGCTCGCAATGCCACCGGTGAGGTCGAGAGGACCACTGCGGTGAAGGTAAACGCACTGTCAAGGTCACGGGCTGGATTTACTTTCTACTCGTCGGACACTCCCGGTCGTGACGAGTAGAAAGCAGTTGCAGCTGATTTTCACTTCATGTTTTAATCTGTGTTTTGAGGCGTGAAAGTGTTGGTATCCCTGTTGTACGTTGGATGTTTTGGGAGGAATGATAAGCCACTGTTTGTGACATGGCAAGCATACGCTGTTTCCAGTGTTCCTTAAGATTTTTTCTTTGGCCACTGGGCTCCGTGTGTGCGCAGCAATGTCAGTGCCGTATTTTCCGGATTATAAATCGCACCTTTTTTCACAGTTTGGCCGGGGTGCGATTTATACTCCAGAGCGACTTATATGTGATATTATTCGTTATTTTCACACTGGCAACCGCAAGAGGGCACTCTAGGCTCTAAGCGACGCAGAAGAAGAATCTGCACTTCCTCTACCTCTGGAGTTTGTGGAGTTGTTTAGAAGTGACACAGAGGAAGAAGAATTCAATGGATTTAGTGATTTGGGGTAAAACTGATGCTTTGGTAAACTTGTTAGCATATTCTTTATGCTATAGTTATCTGAATAACTGTTAATATGTTACGTTAACATACCAGACACTTACCACAGTTCTGTCTGTGCGTCATGTAGCTGAAGGTGTTAGCATTAGCATACGTACACCTATTCACCATGTTCTCTCATCTGTTATTATTTTAAACTGCATTTCAAGATGAAATGTATTTTCTTTGTCTTGGACTCAATCAAATAAATGTCCCCAAAAAATGCGGCTTATACTCCAGTGCGACTTATTGTCCAGAAAATACGGTAAATAGTTAATTCGCCTTGAAATTCAGACTGTTATTGAGGATTGGTAACTTCTTTACGTGTTGCACACTTTGAAAACGCAGGTCCAGTTGTAACAGCTCCAGAGGACGAGACTGAAGCAGCTGCAGCTATAACAACTATGACTGAGAGTGACTAAACAAGACTGAATATCAGAAGAAAATCTGACTGAAATGGCTGAGTTTAGTTGAGTTTCACAGAGGAGTGAGGTGCACGCCGGTGTTTCGCCATAATCCAGGATATCAGTCAAAAGCTGTTGTCATGTCAAACTTCCTGCAGGTCTGATTGAAACGCACCAAGGGCCCGATTTGGTTGTTTTCGCCAGCCATGAACACAACGTCCTCCAATACTTTACAAAGATGTGAGTCATTGGTTTCATCTTCCAAAGTTTAGATGGGTGAGATTGACAGGTGGATTAGCCAATCGGACACACACGGTCCTCTTGTGGTAAATCAAATATGGCTGCTCACCAGGAAAGAGAGCGCATCGCAGGGACTGAAAAACATTGCATATTTCTGCAGAATCAATGACCAAAGCACAAACTGAGGTGCGAGAAGTTTGATCTGGTTTTAAATGATGAACCTGATCTTTGGCTCCGTCTGATTTTGGCCCAAGAACGTGGCTAAAACCCTTATAGAGTATACAGAGAGAACCAGTCTGTATCCTAGGCAACCGATTTGCCCCAGAGGCTGTAAAATGCACATGTCTGAGAACACTTAATGAAATAAATAAGCTTGATACATTTCATGCTGATTTCAGGGCACGATCTCGACTTGAACGTGACATGTTTTCGTGATCGCACATCATCCACTGTGTAAAAATAGCATTACTTCATCAAACACAAGCTTAGATGCCACAAAATTAGCTTTAATCGTGCGATGAAGCGGAGCGTGGAGAAACTCGGCGCGTTCGCGATCGCCCGACGTCCCGCCGCGAACCCCTCGTCAGAAGCAATCACGAGGCCGCGGCGCCGATAAACATCACAGGGCGCTGAGGTCATACGACGCGAGTGAGGCTGATCGAGACCGAAGCCCTGTTCAAACACTTACGTTATCTCCATGTTCGAACACACCAGAGTGCAAACCCGCCAAAAACCTGCCAACCACTGCTCAAACTTTGGACGAGCTGACTTTTGTGTGTACCGTATTTTCCGGACTATAAGTCGCACCAGCCAAAAAAATGCATTATAGAGAAAAAAAAACATATAAGTCGCACTAGAGTATAAGTCGCATTTTTTTGAACCAAGAACAGACATTTCATCTTGAAATACAATTTAAAATAATAACAAATGAGAGAACATGGTGAACAGGTGTACGTATGCTAACGCTAACACCTTCAGCTACATGAGGCACAGAGAGAACTGTGGTAAGTGTCTGGTATGTTAACGTTACATATTAACAGTTACACAGATAACTATAGCATAAAGAACATGCTAACAAGTTTACCAAAGCATCAGTATTACCCCAAATCACTAAATCCATTGAATTCTTCTTCCTCTGTGTCACTTCTAAACAACTCCACAAACTCCAGAGGAAGAGGAAGTGCAGATTCTTCTTCTGCGTCGCTTAGAGTCTAGAGCCCCCTCTTGTGGTTGCCAGTGTGACAAATAATATCACATATAAGTCGCACCCTGGCCAAAACTATGAAAAAAGGTGCGACTTACAGTCCGTAAAATACAGTATTTCAATGAGCCGAGTCGTGGATCTGACTTAACACGTCGCTCTTCTTCCTCGCACCAACCTGACCCAGTCTTTTCCCCCCTCTGTCTCGCGCCGCAGGCCACACACCACACCATCACCGGCCTGCTGTTTGCCTGCAAGTACCGGGTTGCCGTGGCGATGCAGTCCGACCCGGCATCAGAGGCGATTGCTTGGGTGACGACCCCGAGCTGCTCCTCCATCAGGCTCCGGGGAGGCAAGAGTCTGTCCTGCAACACAGAAGGTAAATAAAGTCGATGTGAAGCCGATTACGGGAGTTTGGTGATGGAAACGTTAAACCAGTGAGTAGTTTTGTCTGCCACCTGCTTGTTACTATGGAGATGTTAATGCTTTGCCTGGAATGTTCCACAGTACGACTTATGTATCTCAACAATATGAACAGTTTTAAATAAACATAACCTCGCCGTGTTGAGGAGGTAAACATGTTCAAATCAAATATCGCAATACAAGTGAAATATTTATTTATTTTTATTATGAAAACGTTGGACTTCATTGACGATTTGTAGATGTTATAATTTGGTAATTTGGTGCAATTTCCGGTTCGACCCTTTTGGTCCGCACGAGGCTGCCGGGCGTTTTGTCTACGCTCTCATCAGCAGGACGAGGCGACGCTAAACATGAACGCGCCTCGTCTCTCATCTGTGTTGCCAGTCTCAAAGCTGAAATGCAGTGAGTTAAAACCACTTGGTCCTGGCGTTGATCTGGATGTTCACTTCATAAAGAGCCCAACACCTGCACCAATCATGTATCAGAGCAAGTTTGGCCTCTGCTGAACATGAGCCACGATGTGTCCATAAACTGAGAGGGACAAACACTTGAATGTATTTAAATCTCTGGCAATACAGGTTCAGTTGTGATGTAGTTACTTTTGAAACAGTAGGAGCGCAGGCTGCTTACATTTCCATTAACTTATGTATCTCCAAGACAAGCAGGTGGTGGACCCTTCACTAAAAAGGTTACATCGTGCCCCAAGAATGAACTATTATCATGTTTCAATAATTAAGTTATTTATTTTATTTATATATTTCACAGTGTTAGTTTTCATCTGTTGTCCGTTGCCATGGTTGGACAACGATAGATAGATTCATAGGGCAGTGGTGAGAAGTAGCCTGATGAAAATAATATAACTCAAGTTGAAGTAGAAAATTATAATTCTAAAAACCTGTGAGGAAGTACAGAAAATGCAAGTAGTTTTGTTAAAAAACGATGCAGGAGTTTTGTTCAAACCTAATCCGACTGACAAATCATAAAATAATGTGTAACATCTAAGATAACCAATATCAATGGGGAAAACATACAAAATAATATTTATTAAGAACGTTTCTGACTATATCGATATAACATAACTTTATCATAGACATTTTTGGTAGCTTAAGAGCTCTGTTTGTAGAAAATGACTGAATAATTGTTTGGAGACCGTCTGAACTGCATACTCGCTTTGTGTTAGGGCACCACCTGGCGGTCAGAAAGGTGGTACTGCGCCCTGAGCGCCTCACTGCAGACTTCCAACAAAAAAACGGGACCCTTCTCTCTACGTTTCGCTGGAGGATGTCCCAACACGCCCTGGAGCCTTCTGCTGTGGAGGGCTTTCAGTTCACGTGGACATTACAGTCTCCAGTTACATCCACCTCCAGAGAAGACACGCTCATCTCACAAACGCAGACTATCGCACCGGTGAGACCTCCACTTCCATTCACTGTCTTATTGTCTCCACTATTGTCTAAAAAACACAAACTTCTATGAAAAATTACACTTTTTACTTGTTTTACTACAATAAAGATAAAAAAGTGGGTTTATTGTTAAAAAGGAATCGTGTTTAAAGAGCAATTAAACATAATAAGTGACATAAATATACTCTCCAGAAATGTTATAAACTTAAGATAGGCAAATGTGAAGTTGTTCATAATACAATTTAAATTTGAATAAATCAATAACAGATTATTATCATTTTTCAACAATAAAAACAATACATTTTACTTTACTGCTTGTTATGGTAAATTGTGATTATCCATTTTGCAGTTTTGTTCAAGGAGTCAATGGACCTGAGCCTAATAAGCTGTTTTACAATGAACAATGTAAATAATGGTCTACATATGTTTTAGTTTCATACTAAGGTGGAAGGGAGGAGCAGGTAGTCATATCACACCATCATCAAATCCAAATTCTTCAATAAATATGATTTTGTTCACAGTTTGACAGATCAGTAATTGTCTCAAGACTGCAACCAGACAGCGACTATCAGCTGCAACTCCAAGTGTTAACAGCAGGGGGCAGTACCGGGGCAGCAGTCTCCAAAACCATCCACACTCCAGCCATCCAAGCCTCACTTTGACAGGTATCTATATAATTAAGATAACATAAAGATAATATAAAACAAAATGATATTGACACATTGTTATTTATTACTTCCAGGTTCACTGACCTCAGCTGGCCACGTCTACTGCATCACTGTCACCTTCAAAAACAAGTGAAGCTCGTCATGTTCTCATAAAAGAAGAGGATTTTTGTATTGATTGTATTTTTGTTTGTTTTTTTTCCTCATTGACTCTAATGCAGTTGAATGTTAGTTCCCTCATCTCCAAATGCCACAGTCTTGGTGGACCTCATCAGTCACATGAAACCTTCAACAAACTCCTACCCATGGGTTTCAGAGAGAGAAGAAGAAGAGACATTAGCACGGTTGTCATAGCAATTAAGAATTCAAAACAGAGATTTTAGCTTAATAAGTACAGATAAGAACAGAGGAAATGGTGCCTACAAACAGGTTAAAATGTAAATAATATGCTTTAAATTGTGTCATTTTAATATGTAACAGAACGAATGCTACCTTTTTACATCATATACATTGCCATTAAATGTAATTGTATGTTTTCACTGGTTTGAAAATAGAATGTCATCAAAACATAACGTATACTTTTCTGTTTTAAATGCCAGAAAGTTCATGTCAAATGGTTCTTGAATAGACACATGCCTGCTTATTTACATCATGGACGTAAATAATAATTGAGCACTGACTTTGTACAAAATGTATAATAGATATGACTTCAAATTTAGTTAGTTCAGATGTAGAGTAAACTTGCGTCTTTTTTTCCTAGATAAAATGTATTCATTTGAATTTGTTACACAAACCTGTGACCTTTAATGAGATATAACTGTGGTTCTGATCTAAATGATATCCATTAAATCTTTATTTTAGATTTTACTTAAGCCAATAATGTTTCACTTGTTAGATTTATTTATTGTTCTCAGATGTTTTGTAATTAAAAGGGGGGGAAAGTCAGTTGTGTGTCGTGTCTGTTATTACTGTGTAGCAAATGCCATAATATCAATGATCAAATTCAGGTCAGGAAGTACTGCTATATTCAGGACCTTTCTCGAAAGATTTTTCATTGTACTTTCATTTGTATAAACATATAGAAAGTTATTTCTCTTGCTGTTTGTCATATTTATTTAGTAAATTATTCATCCATTTATTTGTTTATTAATTTAATTTACTTAAGTTTATAAATTGAATTTAAATTCGAGAAAAACTCTTCCTTAGGGCTTTGCAGAATTCCCTAATATTTTTCTCACATCTATATATAATATATAATTTAGAATATATTATTATATATATTTTTACGAGTATTTATGTTATTTCTACGCAAGGGTTTCGGGGGCGTGCATGGTCGTCGACGTGATGACGCAATCAATAAGCGACCACAGTGTTGTTTCTTCTGTTCGTGTTGTTGGTAAGTGTAAACTCTGATTGTTGTTTTACTGTGTTACAATATAAACTGTGGAGTTATTTAGCTGTTTCTTGCACATTTGATCTTTGCTCTTATCAGTAAGCTAGGCGCGAGTGCTCCTTTGTCATCGAATTACATCCACTTCCTCACAAAAATGGAGGAAATGTGAGCCGTGGCTATTTGGTGGTTTCGTATGTTTCCTTTGAGCAGGTCTCAAGCTCTTTCTTGAGAATCACGCACTTTACAAAATAGTTTGAGAATAATCATGTGTTTATTTCACACACTTTCACGGTGGAGCTCGATGTGCGTGAAGAGGATGAAGGCGAGAGAACTGTGTTAGCTTTAAACGCGCTTAGCTAACGGCTGTTGTTATTTTCCTCAAGTTATTTCATTGAACCAGCTGACGGTTTGTACTAGTGTCAAACTTTACTATTACTTTGATTACAATGAGCTACAATTCTCACAACTGTAATCTAGTAACCGTAATACCGATTAGCTAAATACATATGATTATAATATATGGTTGGACAGTACAATTCCCTGCATCATTTTTCTTTCTGTGAAAAGATTTCTAAAATACAATTTGGTTTTGGCAAATGAATAAACGGATACATCCTAGTGACATCAAAGTCTGGTTTGAACACATTTAGAATTGTATATTTGTATGATTTACACATTTAATGGGAGACAAGGTAAGAGAGATAGACATATGTTACATACTTTACTACAGCTTATCAGATCAATTTTATGTAGGTCAAAGACAATTTTTTGCACAGATTTTTCATTTTATTGCTTATTGTATGTTTTAAAGGCTTCGTAATCTGCATTTAGATCTGATGATCTTTGAAAATATTTTATGGTCATCTTTTATTTTAAAGGGTCTATTTAATAATATTAATTTGACTCCATTAAATGTTTCTGTAAAAATAAAACAAATTCTATTGAATTTCAGACATCCTTTTTTGTTAGTTGTTGGTTTCTCCAGACAGTTTAAGATTCTTTAAGGTTCTTCAGTTCTGCTTTGTCAGTGGCCAAGTTTATATGGTACATTGTGTAAATGTGTTTACTCTTCGGTCTCACCTTTTATGTATCCGTCCTTTTGATTGTATTTATTTTTTTCTTTTCTAGGACATGAAATGAGGACCTTTTGGTGTTTTTCATTGCTTGGTCGCTATTGTCCTCTGGATTTTGTGGAGATCTGAGTTGATGTTTATGTTCAGAGGATTGCAGAGACAAAGAACTGCCTTGGATCGTGGGCCCGTATAAGGAAGAAGATAGGACACGAGGATAGGACAAGCGAGTGTGCAGTGCGGTGTTGGGGATGGGGTTGAAGAGCCAAAGGAGAAAGTCATGGTTCACAGCGGCTTTTCTTCCCCGATGAATACAACGTCTGCACTGCCTTTACCAGCCTCTACCACAGCGCCCCCTGTTGTGCCCCCGTCTGCAGAAGCCACAGAGCAGACCTTACCCCAAACACTGATCAAACTCACCCCCAACTCTGATTCAACCAATGTCTCGACTCCTTTTAATGACACTTCCATCAACAATGAAGCAAGTTCTGTATTGTCCACTTTAACACCAACCCCTGCTCAGCCAGTGGTCAATGGCCGCACATCAGGGAGGAAAAGGACTCCTAAGTCATGTGACTGCTGCGGCCCTAAAGGCCATGGCCACGGCCACGGCCACAATGTCCAGACCCCAAACAGAGGAAGAGGAAGGGCCAGAGGGAGAGCCAGAGGCAGAGAGAGTGCTCTGGAAGAGACTCCTAAAAGGACTGGAGGACTCTTGACATACACAAAGTCTTTTGACTTGACAAATGATAACTTGGTAGAAGTTGAAGGTACTAAAATGGGAGCTGATAGTCCGTCACAGAACTCCACTGAAATACCGGTCCCTGATCATGATGGGCTTGCGGTGAACTCTGTATCCTCAGACATTAAAAATATACAAAATAAGAAGTTTCCGATAGCAAAGGGAAGTGTTAATAACAATGACATTGAAATGAAGGTTTTGGATAAGCCAGTCGACGTGGTTCAAAGCAGTCCTGTGATGGGACCTACTCTTTTAACTACAACTACTACAACCACACCAGGGGAGATTAAAAGGAAAAATGATGATAATGCGTTATGTTCTTCAACAAATGTCCAAGTTCCATCAAAAGCAAACAAACAAGCAAAGTTAGAACAAGAAGAGCAGACTGACCGAAAATCTTTGTCACAAAATGGAGAGTTAATTTTTACCACAAACGGGTTGCAGTGTAGTAAGAACGATGTGAGTGAAACTGTGACAAATGGACCTTTGCTGATTGGTACAAAGCCGGGAGATTCCTCTGCTGTCGACTTGACTTTGATAGACCAGACCTGTGAGAACACAAACTCTTTAAATCTTACTTTGTCCAATGGAACCACACCCACAGACGACACTCAGGAAGTTATGGGAGCTATGGGTTTAGAGACCTCCAAGCCCCCCGCTGTCCCCCCTCCGCCTCAGGACCCCATCGCAGTGAGCATGGAAGAGCACCTGTGGGCATTACGGGATCACAGGATGTACTGTCGCCTGGGAACCTGGGACAGAGGGGACCAGGCCGAGGAGAGCAGCGGAGAGCGGTTAGATGACGGATCACAAGAAGCCGAGTGCGAGCAGCTTGTTGACATTATCCACGGTAAGATTACGCAAGGCTCAGATACACGCGCAATATTAGAGACATCCTTTGTCAACAGTTTGTGGTTTGAAGCGGCGGCGTCCTTCGGCATCTCCTCTCACTTTAAGATTAATTCTAACCAGACATAAACAGTTGAACAGATTAAATTTAAATAAGCAAATGAGCAAGTGCACGTTTGTCATGTTTGATACAAAAACATGGTCAAGCATAGGAATAATTTTAGACAACTGGGTCATGTGTCTCCAAATGTATTCTTAAAGTGTAAATATGGTTTGTATTTGTATAAAAAGGTGTTTAAATTATACATTGGGGTGTCCTGGTTGTATGACTGGGCAATAATGGTGTATTTAACTTTATTGTATGATGTTATTGTATATTTTCTCAAAACAAATAGATATAGATTTAATATTAATTTCAAGAACATGAAAAAGACCAACTTTTAGTCGGTGTCTTTAAACACAAAAAAATGTGTATTGTATTAAAAAAAAATAACTGCCTCCAAACTACATGATTTTATCTACATGATTGGATGCTGATCATTAGATTTGTTCTTGATTTGATTCCATTTAAATTAATTGCAGATCCCAGTGGGTTTCAGCTTTCTGTGATATGCTACATTTTGAGGACTTCAGAAGATATAATATTCAGTTTTAAACTGTTAAATGCCATGGCGATGGTCCTAATTTCTCATAATTCTGGAAATGATTTTATATTAGACTTAACGTGACCATTATAATACGCCAATGCTTATGCAACTAAGTACTTCTGGTTCAATAATTCGATATATAACCCAACTTTACTTCACAGTTTTTGACATTTCTTGTGCTGAATTGTTAAACGTCTTGTTGTTTTTTTTAGAATTCCTCGAGAGCTTTTATATCAAATATGGCAGTTTCATTCCTCTTGCTGAAAACGATGTTGTGGAGCATTTGAAGAAGAAGGGCAAATCTGACCTCACAAACAAGTAAGCGTCACCAACGCCAATCTCACTCGTGTTTATTGGGTTTTAATTTGACTCTCCGCAATTGTAATACACAAAACTGACCTTGTGTTTTGTTGTTTAAACCGACTCGCTCTACGTCATTAGTTGATAAATGAATCCGCGCCTTTCTGAATCTGGTATTCTGTCGTTTGTGGCAGGGGTTTGGACATCCAGAAGGAGGTGAAGCGGTACAGAGCGGGTCTGGCCTCTGCCCCCGTGGCAGGGTTCATGGTGACGCACAACAGACACACGCTGAGTCTGGACGACCTAAGCACATTAGAGGAGCAGAACTGGATCAACGACCAGGTACAAACACGACACAGACTCCGAGGACTTCTTCCACCTGGTGCTGTCGGGCAAGGAAAGGCTCTGTGTGGATTAAACATAGCAGGAATTTACTTTTATTTTAGTTTTTAACCACGTTCTGCCTCTTCTATTTAGTTGTATTCACTCTTCCTTGTCTGTGCCTTCTCTGAGCCTCACACAGACACACAACATTTCCCAGCTTTGTGGTGTTTTAAGTAGAGATCCGAAGGTCTCGTGTTCTGTTTTTAAGTCAAAAAATTGCCACCAGACTCGCTTTGAACGTTGCCTCTGTCGCACAACTGCGTTCTCACATCAGCATGTTGGATGGCGAGCTAGCTTCGGTTTACTTCCCCGCGGTAATTCCCTCTCCTGCCAGTAGATGGTGTGCAAACGCAAATCCTGGTGGGGAAATGCCAGACCAGGGGAATTAACAGAAGCGATTAGCTCTTTTGAATGCATAGATTTTATAAGTTCTAAAACGTGAGATGTCAAAGCAAAGGTGCCTCAAGAGCATGTTTAAAGGACAATACAATACAATATCAAATCATACAATACGTTACACATGATGCATAACATGTGTCCTATAATAAGTTAATTAGGAGTTAAGCTGTAGAGGTTTGAATAAATAACCTGCACGACTCCGTAAAGATACAAACTACTTTCATTCATTATCGCATCTCATGTTTTTTAACCATTATTGTACATTTAGAGTAGCTTTTGGGGGATAATCCTGCGTTAGTGTACGTAATGTCGTCAGTGGCATAATTAATTTCCATATTATAAATTACCACGTTTATTTTCTTCAGCCATAGATCACACTTTCACAGTCCAACATCAAACGGATCATCAACAAATCAGCATTACGTTCAATTCAATTTCAATTCAATTCATTTCATTCGTAACATGTACTTATGTCCTGTGTTCTTATTTTAATGGAAACTCATAATTAAGAGTACTAACTATGGTGTCTTTTATTCGATCAGATCATCAACATGTACGGGGAGCTCATTATGGAGGCCACCGAACAGAAAGTAAGAGTGATTTTATTTGATCGTGTTCTCTCTGCATGAAATGAGTTCCTGTGATGGATTATGTTCAGTTTCACTCAAGGACCTTTAACTTTCGCCGTGTTAATTAGTTTTATTGATGTGTCGTCGTAGGTTCATTTCTTCAACAGCTTTTTCCACAAGCAGCTGGTTGCCAAGGGTTATGAGGGTGTGAAGAGGTGGACCAAAAAAGTAAGGCAATCAGCGAGTCTTTGTGTAGTTTGCACGCTTTTCTGTGTTTCTTTTATTTATTCAACGATTTCCGCTTGACTTAATTGTACGATTTGTTCACTTGAGCTTTTGCGGATCGATAGATATTACGTTTTGATTAACCTTTTCATGTATTTGGTGTTTTAGATCGACCTGTTTTCCAAGTGGCTGGTGCTCATTCCCATTCATTTAGAGATCCACTGGTCTCTGGTCACCGTCAGCATGGCGCACAAAACCATCAGTTACTACGACAGCCAAGGCATCGTCTTCAGGCACACCACAGAAGTGAGTGCCGCCGTTATGGATCTGTGTGTTTTTGAAGCTGAGGTACATGATTTTACCCGTTTGCAAGCTGTCGAAGGAGAAGGTACATGTGGGTCGTTGAAACTGTTGTAACTCTGGCTGTCACTAACCCCTTAGCATATGTGCGTGTGCTTACGCTCTGAAAATCATAACATGGTGGACAATTTTTTTCTGGATTTACGATTGACGAAATGTTGTATACGTTGATGCAATTTGATTTAGACACTCGGTTTATAATAAACTCTGTTCCATTAAAGGTTCCATATCATACTAACTTTTCAGAGCTTTTAACCTTCTTACAGTGCTATTGGTGCCTCATGTATGTGCCCAAAGTAGATTTTGATTGATTCCTGCAGTCTTTAGCGAGAGTACAGTCTATATCCTTCTCCTCGGATGTGCGGACGGACATGTGTCGGATGTCGGATGTGCCTATTCACATCAACATGTCATCCCTGTAACACGCAAGACTACGAAATGGGAAAACTACCATGATATGGGATCTTTAAAGAATAAATCTTACCATTTTAGAAGACAAAAAAGTCTGATATCCCAGCATTTTCAACACTTTCACCAGCTCAAGCATAAAGGTGATGTTTGCCTCTACATTATCGTCTCTGTATCATTTTCAGAACATTATGAAGTACCTTCTGGCTGAAGCCAAAGAGAAAAAACAAACAGCGTTCCAGAAAGGCTGGAAGATCACCATCATCAAGGTAAATTGTTGAAAGATTTTGCCCGAAAATAGCTGGATGATGTACATGAATGTAAGATTTTGTTTGGCACGAAGCGGGCATGGATTATGTATGAGACTTGGCCAGCGCAGGCGCCCTGGTTACCATGGGTTCTCCCCCGTCCTTGGACATGAATTCACTTCACATGTCGAGTGTTACATGGCCAATTACTGCCTTGGCTTAGAAAAGTGTAGAGTAGAAGAAACGCCTAATTGACCAGACTGACAATTCTGCAGTATAATTCCAGCCATATTCATCATCATTCATTGATTTTGGATTTATGTGATGTATATATGCCCCTTTAAAAACAGAAGCTTCCACAGACTTCAGCTATTTTTCCTCAAACTCAGTGGTTCTAACCTTTTTTTGGCCTGGAAGCAACAACAATATTTTCATAACAGGCATTTATTTCAGACAATTCAAAAACTGCAATTACAGTGTTTTGGTAATACTCATAATTTCCTATCATAGATCTGGGATTTTTACGGTTCATTATTTGGTGCGCGTGATATTTTTGATGACCTGAGATGGATAATTCACAGCAGAAATCGCCACAGTCATTCTCATAGTTGCACGTTCTGCTGTAACTTTGTAGTGCGCTCTCTCTAGTCCATCACGGCACCAAAGTCAGAGCAGCAGAGTGGACACCCTTGTTCTCTGTGTGACTCTTGGACTTGTGTGTTCCCAGGGGATTCCTCAGCAGAAAAATGACAGCGACTGTGGGGTTTTTGTCCTTGAGGTGAGGCAGCTCTGTTCTTTCTGTCTTTGTGGTTTGTTGTGTCCCAGAAAGAAGCAACAAAAAATTGGTGTATGTGTTTTTATCAGAGGCTTTTGTTCACAACCTTATTTGTATTAAGTGCAAGTTATTATGGGTCATTATTTACATGACATCAAGGTACAGCACATCCATTTGTGGAGAAAAGGTTGTATATTTTTTAGAGGAAGTGGAGAACAATAACTAAAATTATATTGAAAGTAAGCATCAAAATGAAGAAATTAAAATTAAGCATCAAAACTAAAAGTACGTTAAAAGTAACCACAAAAACTAAAAGTATTTTGAAAGTAAGCATCAAAATTCAAAGTAAATTTAATAAAGTAAGCATCAAAACAAACAAAAAATGTAAAAGTAAGCATCAAATCTAGAAGTAAGCATCAAAACTAAAACAAAAGTAAAAGTAAGCATAATGAGAAAGTATAAATTTAGTTAAAATGCTGAAAATACTAAATGAAGTTATAAAAGCATAAATCCCAGAGCCCCAAACCAGACAAACAAAGTCCAAGTCACTACATGAAGCAAAGCCATACAATTAATCAAAGTTCAAATGTCCATTATGAATATAGAAAACCAGGATTTAACTGACACAATTAGACATTTATTTTATTTTCATTATTTACAACAACAAAACGATGCATTAGATATTGGATAGTAGGTAAAGTAAGATGCACAGAAAACCTAAAAAGGGCTTATTTTAAACCTTAAAAGTCTTATCCGGTGAAACGTCCAAACCACCAGCTTGAGCCAAACCTAGTCATTTGTTTATTAGGCGTGGCAGTGATGGCAGATGTAAACACACACTTGCCACGTCACCCTCTGCTTAACACGACAGTTTCAGCTCCAGTCAGTGCGGTGGCAGAGTGGTTAGTGCCTGTGAAAGAAAGCGTGTTTGTGCCAAAGTGCTGGGATCGGCTCCAGCTTCCTCTGAGCTCGAGAGGAGCAGTAAACGACAAGAAAATGAATGAAAACGTCCCGAGAAAACATGTTTGAAGATGACTAATGCAACCGAATGAAAAGATGACAGAAACGTGTAATTACAACTTTACAAATTCCACCAAAGCACATTTAGTCTTCTGGAAAATCATCACGGTATTTTCAGGCAAATTATTTCTTATTTCCTTATTTGTTTTGTAGAGACGTTTCCACATTTAAAAGATGCAATATTTAGCTTGAAATGCATGAACTGAACATATGATTCTATTGTTGTTGGTGTTTACACAACCTTGTCTTAAAAGAGCAAACAAATAAAGAAATAAATAGGTTTGTATGTGTCAAGAATGTACAATACTTCAGCAAAATGAAGTAATATTTGCATCCATTAAACCAATCCCTAGATCTGGAGAATGGCCGCACGCAAATGTTTAAATGGAGGCAAAATACATATACATACATTTAAAGTGTTTATTTTCTGTAGTTCAGGAAAATAGCGCTGTAGGTCTTTTTTTAGTTTAGTCGACTTATCAATTCTGTCAACAATAGACTGCTTAGCTTGAGATTTGGGAACGGATTAAGATAAGATAAGCCTTTATTTGTCCCACAATGGGGATATTCCAGGGTTGCAACACAAAGTATCGAAGTATAATAATAAAAAACGGATAACTTATAAAAAACACTCTTATAGAAAAACACTTATTAAAAAAAAAACTTAATTGTGAACAAATTGTGTTGTGAACAAATGCAATTTACAAGTACTTTTCTCGGCACAGAGATCGATTTGAGCGTTTTTACTCATTCCACACTTCATTTGAGTCGACTACTTGATGCACAAGGCAACTGTTTGTGTTACTTTTGATCGCAGCCCAACAGGACTATGCCTTTTACACCATAGCACAACATAATAACAGAAATATTGCCTATACATTAAGAAAAAAAGGCATTTTTGTTGGATGAAAACTCCCAGACAGTTGTTTCTCTGTCATGGTTCAAGGTTAAACTGAGAAAAGTAACTTACCATATTTTCCGGACTATAAGTCGCACTTTTTTCATAATTTTGGCCGGGCTGCTACTTATACTTATACTCATATACTCATACTCCGGAGCGACTTTTATGTGATATTATTTGTTATTTTCACATTTGCTACTGCATTTCATACTCCAGTGCAACTTACATATGTTTTTTTTCTTCTCTATTATGCATTTTTTTGGCTGGTGCGACTTATACTCCAGAAAATACGGTAACAGGTTCAAAATCAGTTCCAGGCTCTTGAATAGTGTCCTTTCCCTCTGTATCACATCTAGAAGTGCACGTTTTCACTGGGCTTGACTTGTCTCCTCAGTATTGCCGGTGTCTATCGGTGAAGCAGCCTTTCCGCTTCAGTCAGGAGGACATGCCGCGCATTCGAAAGAGGATCTACAAGGAGCTGTGCGAGTGTCGCCTGGACGTCTGAGAACTCCAAACCCCCCAGCGCTCGGGACGCGGGACGACTGACAATACGGGCCCCTCGGTGACCGCCGCACTGCAAACAAATGTCTACACCAAGACTTAAAATGCCTAGAATAGAATGTAATCTTGATTTGAGTAGTTGTGACTAGTTTGTCTATTTAGTTTGTAGGTCTAAGTTATTTCAAAAGCTGTCAAGCTGTGTGTCAATTTTGATAGAAATTGAAAACGTCAAAAACCTAATTGAAATCTTAGTTTTTCCAAAATTGCTCAGGCCTAGTTCCAATATATCCAATGTAAAAGACCATATTCCATTGTATTGTGTAGTTTAGTCTCAGCTGGTGAGGCAAAAGGAAAAACTTTGCTAAATTTGTATAAATAAGTCGCTTGAAACTACAATCTTACTTGAAACAAGAACAACATTTTTTAAACCAGTTTGAAATACCTAAAAAAAAAACTACAATTCTCAATTTATCATTAACATTTAAGCTAAACCTCACTACATTTTGGCGTTTACTGTGAGTTTTCTTAATCATAAAAGCTACAGATTTGCACACAAAAGGACAAACATTACTGCTGTTCCTCTATTAGCCTGCAATGTTTGCCAATTAAAGTTAAATGTACAACAGATTTTTTAGATTCCAAGCAAACGAGCAACAAATTGTACTGCCTACATCTCCAGATAAAAACACATGCAAATGCAATTTTTTTTTTTTTAAGTAAAATTTTCTCATAAAACAAAAGCTCCACATAATAAACGCAACTATTTAACGCAGCTAAACGAGCACAACCGATTCAAATCAAAGCGAATATTCTGGATTCAAGTCATTTTAACGGGTGTAGACGTGTCGCGTGTTGCGTGAGCCGACACATCTGGGTCATCCGCGTCCGACCTTTGACCCTCTCCATATTTGAAAAACGAACTGTTCGAGAGCGGCTGACGTTGAACTACAGTAAGTCTATCCGCCGTTTCGGCCCAAAACCCCTCGAGAACTTTGGAACAAGAGCGTTGCCAGCCCGGACCAACCATGGAAAAGACCGTTTTATTCTTTTCCGACGAGTGGCCTTATATTCAGTTGGCCAGTTTTAAGCAGGTTTATTTTCTTTTTGCGGGGAACACTGCGTCGGCGAGCGGACCAACCATTTCATTTACGCTTGAAGGATTTACGTCGCACACGGAGGAACTGAATGTCCGAGATGACGTCGTCGGAGCGCAGACCTGGAGACATTTTCACATTCTAAATTATGATTTCAGCGCAGTTTAGTCGAAGCGTCGTCGTCCCGGCAGCGACCGCCACGTCTTCTCTATTAAGGCATTAATCGCGAGCAATTTATTTGTTTATTCCACAGACAATTTCACTTCCCATTTCATGCCGGTTAGTCGATTTCACTTCTTTTTTATCCCGGGATAGCAGCTAGCTTACGCGGGGTAAACGAGTGGGACCTCTGCTCTTTTAACCCTTAACCCATCCTTGGTTTTATCGTTGTATGATTTGTACTTGCAGATTGTATCGAAAGTCTATCGTTGGCCTTCTACTGTACACACGCTAGCTTCGGCTCAAAGTCATGACTGTTTTTACCGTTGATATTAAAAAGGACTGTACTGCTGAAAAAAAAGAAAGTGGCTCGAGTTCTAATGGGTTGACCGCTCTCCGTCGCCCGGTAGAGGATGAGTATGAATGTAGCTGCCTTTTTTCTCTCGTTCCATCTGCTTTACAAGGTCACCAACGTGTCAGATGGCGTTGGATCAGCGCCGGTCCGCCTGCCCTCGCCGCCGGCTTCTGTGGCGATTATGTAAGTCTAGATATTTACAAGAAATGTAAATGTAAGGGAAATGTTATAGTGCAACTTTAAGAGATTCAAAAAATGACACTGTTCACACACAAATTTCTGATGATTATCTGATTTCTGAAGTTGTCAGATTATGGTCACGTATAAGGTTAAATCTGATGCGAGTAATCTGATTTCTTTCTGATGGTTCACACCTGTGCAGGTTTTACCAGGGAAACTTTTCAAAAAAAATGGCTTAACTAATGCGTAAAAGATACAGATGAAAGAGAAAATGTTAACGATCGAAGGAGTAACAACAAAATGTCATCCAAATACAACAGATAAAAATCCACTTATGATCAGACACTCGATGTTTTTCATCATCATATTTCTCTTGGACATGTAAACACGCGCCAAAAATCTGATCTAATTATTGCGTTACAGGATTATTTCAGTTCAAGTAAGTAAAGTGTTTGATTTGTTATCTGCCGCTTTATGTGTAGTACTACAACTTCAACGAGTACAACTACCACCAACAACGCCGTTACCATTGCAACTTTTACCACATGTACTACTACTATTCGAACTGTTGGCGCTACTTCTATTGTGCATCACTAGATCACTAGACGCTGTTCCAAACCCGTCGTTGAGGTGGAAACATTTCAGTCATTTTGCCCATGATCGCTGTCAAAAGTATCAAAAATCACCAGAAGTGGTAACGTAAAAAGTACTATTATTTTGCATTGTTTTTGTTTGTTTCTCGTCTCACATAAGAGCATTTTTAAATTATTATTATCCTTAGAATCTAACTTGAGTTTAAATAGTTGGTATCGTGAAAACAAAGTACACGTACCTTTACTATAGATTGACTTTTAAGAACTGTAACCATGTTCTACTCGTTTTCTCTTCTTGTTTAACCTCTGGACGTTGCATTTAGAGTAAGGTTGAAGTTCACTTTATTGTAACTTAAGTCATCTTTGTTTTACTGCAATTGTTCCTTTTTATGGAATCGTTTAGGTTAGGTCAATATTGCGATTTAAAATGTCAGCTGAGAGGTGCTTTGTCTCAGCATGAACCAGAAGATGCAATGTTTATGATTCCCTAGCAACGGCTTATACACGAAAGGAATATCCAATGATTAATAATAGTTAAAGATGCACTATCTTACATTTTTGGGGGACAATTCGACACCTGCTTCTCTCCAGGATCCATTCTTTCTTTGTCTCTTCTTCACGGAGAAACAGAATCTCCTAAAGCAGGGAAACAGGGAAATGTACTTTTTACCCCACTTTTTGATTCCATATTATTTTGTCTTTTTTAAAAAACAAATAAACCCCTGAACATAAAGAAAGGTGATTTTTAATTGAACACAAAACATAATCTGAACTAGTTTTTTTCCAAAGTCGGAACTTGCAGATCGTTGACAATAAGAAATGATTCAATCTCAACATGATGAATTAACTAATATAAGTAAATAAATAAATAACACCAAAATATATTGCCAATACGGAAAGTGCGGTTTTCTGGCCCATATTGGCAGATAATGTAGTTTGAAATAAAAAAAAACAAATAAAACCCGGTCCGTAACTTCTTCTGTGTTTTTTGGTGGTTAGTATCCATTAACTGTTACATTACCGCCACCTACTGTAGTTGTACGTCTTCAAAGTATATGTTTTACGCTATGTAAGAGAGAAAGCCCCGGTCTGTCACGTTGTAATTTAATGCAACACAGTCAGCCAAGCAGTGACATCTCCATGGAGATGAGAAGGGCACAGATCAGATCCTCCTCAGAAACAAAGCGACATCCTTTAAGAATAAGAGTGTACGTGGCTTTTGTTTTGCAGTGCAGCCATTTCCCCCTCATTTTAGTCTCGATTTGAGCCTTCCACTCTTGTCTAATCCCTTTTCTTCCTTTGATCGGGTCTGGCGCCTCATCCTCCACTCGCCTGGCGCAGAAACACATGTCCAAACTTGGCTTCCATAAGAGAAACTTGCGCTGAAATGACAAACGGCCGAGAGCAAAGACTTTCCGTAGATACCGAACTGTTTCCAAAATACGGTCGGTCCCAGAGGCAAACAAACGACCCCCGCGCCATCAGATAAGTGGCTTAAGTGAAGGAATAAGGTTTCAGACGCTGCTGCAGACTGGACCGAGCTGTGGGAATAGGAAGAGTTTGTCAAAGTTATCGTTTTCACTGATTTAAATGAGATGGTTGATACTTTTACTCACATTTACCGCACTCAAATAAGATTTTTTCATAGTTTTGGCCGGGGTGCGACTTATACTTATCTATTCTTATATACTTATACTCCGGAGCGACTTATATGTGATATTATATGTTATTTTCACACTTGCAACCGCATTTCATACTCCAGTGCAACTTATGTTTTTTTCTTCTCCATTATGCATTTTTTGGCTGGTGCGACTTATAGTCCGGAAAATACGGTACTCGAGTCACTTTATTGAAATCGTACCTCATGTGTTCGTTACCAGATGGCATTAAAAACCCCTGTAAATCCCAAAACACGTTGAACTGATGCAAGGCGGATATGTTTAATGCCACTGAGGAACATTCCAAACAAAGCAATAACACCTGAGATATGTGCCATTTGATAAGGGATTTATATGATTTTATGTTTTTTAAATTTAGTTCCCAGACCTCATACTTGAGTTCCGTATTTGACCGTAACACAACTCTTGCTCGTGCTTCCTCTTCCCACGTTGAATTGTTGTGAATCCATTGAAAACGCCAGATTTCGTGCATTATTTATTGTTTTAAAGGTTACATTAGTAGTCACGCTGCATTGAACAAAAAAAGCTGACATTTTATTTATCGTACAGGTTACGAAACGCATTCTGTAATTATGTAAATCGTATCAATGTTCTTTTGTTGCTCATCAGCAGAAGCGACAATAACCCGAACACTTTGTATGATTCGGCTCCAGCGCGAATGCCAAACGGTTTATTAGCAGTGAAGACAATGATTACCACACACAATACACACAATATACACTAACAATACACTGCTATGGAGTCAAGAGGTGCAGATGTACGTTAATACGAGATAGCATCGTATCACAATAAGCCCCCTAGCCAGAAGGTGTGTGGTTTGATTCCTAGACCGTGTGGAAGTGAACCTCTCTGCTTGTTCTTCCCAGGGCAGACAATGCAATGGTGGATTCTGATATTTTATGCATTATTTTGGCTTTAATTGGCTTTTAAATATGCATTTAGTCCCATTGGCTGCGTCCATATGTACACTATTATACACTATTCTCTACATCGGGCACTATATCCAATCCAGTCCAACTTTATTTGTATTGCACATTTTACCAACACAAAGTCTCCAAAGTGCTGCACAGAGTACAAAACAAACGCAAGCAAAATATGTTACATGTTACAAAAAAATATACAGGAAAAAAATATGCATATATACGTACAAACCAAATAAAAAAATATTTAAAAACAACATGACATATAAATAATAATAAATGACAGGAGTATATAGGGAGTGGCGTCTGAATGTCCAGCAGGTGAAAAACGAGTGCATTAAAAATGTCCCACAATACACCATGAAAAGTAGTGTACAGCAATGGTCACAGATTGACTGAAGCAGAAGAGCTGTTTAAATGCACTGACTCAAGAATATGAACAAAAATACAAAATAAACCGTTACGCTGCAGAGTTGCTAGCATTAGCTGTTTGTTGTTGAATGTTAAATCCATGACTTGTGTGGGGATTATGTGTCCATAAATATGTGTGTGCCCAGACAGATTTGTACTATTTATTGTGTGCGTGTGTGTGTGTGTGTGTGTCTGTGTGTGTGTGTCTGTGTGTGTCTGTCTGTGTGTGTCTGTGTGTCTGTGTCTGTCTGTCTGTGTGTCATGGAGGGGTCAGGGGACAAGTGTGGACATTTGGACGCAGCCTTTGCAATTGAACTTCACCTCCGTCTCCAATATGGATTTATTCAAGCGCAGGCCTAACCCCAAACTCAACCTGTTTGCATCACCTGCCTGTGTCCAGGATTAACGCCCTACTACGGAACATCCCACGCAATGCAATAAAAGCATTAGCGCACCTTTTCAAAGCGACATTCTTGGATAACTTTCGTGGTTAACCGACTGCGTCACAGGCGCAACCCGACTGCAAAATGAAGACCCCGTTTTCATATCGTTATCTCTGCTTCTTTTCATTTGCGATAATTAACGTTAAATTATGCTCCGATTTCTAAAGCTCTGCCTCATTAGCTCTTATGATTCCAATTTCAGTCTGATTCCAAGAACTGTGTTATTTGAAAAGACCTGTGCATTTAAGCCTTACAAATGTGAACAGAATGGGACTCTCATTTGACGGCATAATTACTTGAAATGGGCTTAATTATAAAGAAAGATGGGACAGAGGATTTGAGCGAGTACCGTCCTCAAAACGTTTTGTCCAGGACTCGGGCTGTCTGAGTGAAATGGGGAATTGAGATCTTATGGGGACTTTAGAGTTTGGATGTGGAGCGGATAACGACAACAGATGTTTTTTTTCATGAAAAAAACCTAAGCTATACTGAACTGTAATACTGAAAAAAGCTGGAATAGTTCATCTTTCTTGCCTGAATCATTTCATTGTGTGATTGGTGCATTAAAGCTCCAGCATGTAACATTTCAGGCATAAAAAAGCTTACATTTCCTTAAGGATACACTCAAATATACCTTGAAAAACATCTTGTAGTGGTTTGTTACTACTATAAACTACTACAAGACTAACAAGGGCAAAAGAAAACCTCAAATTGACCACTGCAAAAGGGAGAATCATGTCCTGGACTGGAACAGAAGGGCATGAGTACAAACGCTGTAAATGTACAACAATAGTTTGGAGAGTTGGCTGTGGTCCTAAGTTAATCGTTAATCATAATGATGTCTTCGTTGACCAAACCGTTTTTATTAGTGAACCAATTATTTGATTTGGATCATAGAGATTTATAAGGACCAAAGGAGAAGGCATGGAGTGAGTAGACCAAAGTTTACTGGACAGTTTAATCACCCTTTTATGCTGTTAAACCGCTCTGTGTATTGGAGATCTTAATAAATCATCTTATTTTAATCGATCAATTGATGCACAGGGCATGTCTTCTTTTGTCGAGCAAGAATGTATTGGTCAACAATAGCCCTGGTGGTCAGATACTCTAAGTAAGTTATTAAATGTCACTTTTTTTGTTCTTTGCCCTGAGCGCCAAGTGAAAAGAAAAACCCGGCACATTATTTGTGGTCCATCTTCTTAGTTCAACATATTTTTCATCTGGTTTAAGCTTGCTGGAAAAAACAAAACCAAAAGTATAAGTGTTGTTCTTTGCTCTCAGTGGACCTGATGATTTATTCTTTTATTTTTGTTGATGCAACTCAAAAGTGGGTGGAAAAGTTGGACTTAGAACTTGATGCACAAATAATGCCTTTACTTTCTGACCTGCAACCTCAAACCGGAGAGAGAGAAATATGTTTTGAACTCAGAAAATGGCCCGCAAATGATGTGCCATTCTTTGTTCGTTTTTTTTTTAATTTGCCACTTTGTCGACGCAGATATTTGACAAAGAGCACGAGACTGCAGAATGTCAAAGTGTCAAAAAAGGCACGTTGTTGACCATCTCTCTCTCTTTCTCTCTCCCTTTTTTTTTATTTTTTATTTTTTACGGTGTAGTGTAAAACACATACTTTGAAGACGTACAACTACAGCAGGTGGCGGTAATGTAACACTTTAGGGATACTAACCACCAAAAAACACCGAAGAAGAAGCTCTTTGTGTATAATCTTTTTTGGAAGATTCAGACAGTATATTGAGATCTATATAGAAACAACAACCTGCATCATCTCAGACAGTCGTTGGTCTTATATTTGGTTAGAGAAGAGATGAGAATGGAGTG
Organism: Eucyclogobius newberryi; assembly: GCF_026437365.1. NCBI lineage: Eukaryota > Metazoa > Chordata > Actinopteri > Gobiiformes > Gobiidae > Eucyclogobius > Eucyclogobius newberryi. The sequence continues at coordinate 22,252,354 of NW_027316532.1, forward strand.
AATTAAAGGCGCAATGGACGATTTTACGGCGATTTGAGAACGCAGGCGGAAGTGCGCATGCGCACTCCCCCGTGCGGACTGATACAACACACACGTGCGTTTGTTTATTAGCGCAATGGAGCGCATCGCATCTCTCGTCTCCTGTAGATTTCTGTCCACTTCTGAGTCAGCTCGAACTGTCTTTCTCCGTCTTCATTTTGCCCCGTACACTGAGGGAACTATATTATGATAGATCCATGCGCTTAGGCACGCGGAAACGTGGGGACGAGCCTGACGCGGCTGCAGGTGAGCGGTAGGTGCGTTTTATGATTGATACGTGGCAGGACAAATGATTTATCCACGCCACGAGGAAATATGATAAAAAATTTGCTGAAAAAAATCGTCCATCCCACCTTTAATAATGGTGTGTAAAGGAAGGCGCTGTATTATTGTTAGTTCTGCTCTCATGGTTCAAACTGGGGGAACAGCACCTTTAATGTCAGCCGCTTCACATCTCGGCGCTCACAAGGTCATTGTCACTCTCGATGCCGCGAATGACTCATCATTGACTGACTGAATATTTCTCCGTTCCTAATGATCGCTTCCTCTCGTGCTGATCCGAACCCTCCGCGACAGATGGGACGTCTTAATCCCCCTCCTCGCCCTTTTCCTCCCCCTCCTCACCCTTTTTCCCCCCCTCCCGTCATCGCCGCCGTCGCTCTGAGGCCGCGGCGACATCTCACGCCGGCCGTCTACGGGAGGGAACGCGCTCGGCCCAAAACGCACCGAGAACGTGGGGAAAACGGAGGCTAATTACCGGACGGTTGTGCTTCACTGCGGAGCGTTTCGCGGCTCCCGCACGTCCCAGAGCGAGCAGAATGTCACGAATATCCAAGGACACGAGCTGAGGCCGTTTGTCTGACCACGGTTTGGATTACAAATGTGTTACTGCGTGTGTTTTAACAGTTTTCCCTACAGTGTAAAGACTGCAGAGTCCAAAAAGTATATGTTGCGATCGAAACGTGATGGATGAAGAATCCAATAGGAATTTTAATAATCGGAGTGTCGCAGAAAGCCGTCATAATGCACAATATATTAGTAATTATAATTATTGGTACTAGTTTGAATGTAGTATAGTACGTATGGTGGACATATTTAAAACAAAAAAAACACATTTTTATTTATTTTTTACTTAAAGAACATATTAAAAAAAAAAATTAAAAAGAAAGACACAAAATAAAAGCAGCAGAAATCCAACAAATAAAAGAAAAAAAATTGAAAAAATAAAATCATGGCCTAGAGAATTCTTAAAGATCCCTTTTTGTCCAAAGTCTTGTTAAATTTGTACATTTTCAATTGAAGAGCTGGACATAATGTTATGGCTGGTCATTGTTGTATAGAAATGCATCGACATAAAGTAAGAAGACGGAAAAGGACAAAATATCTTTAAATAACTTTGATAAACAAACTAGACAGCTGTTTGTAATCCAAGGCTAAATATTTGAACAGCGTCACATTAACTGTTTTATGCAAAATATTGAAGTGGAAATTAATTTGTGGAGCCGTTTCTCGGGATTGAGCGTCAAACACAGTCTGTCTAACACAATAGATTCACAGGCATAACACAGAGATAATTATTCTGTGAAAAGTTCAACAGTCTGAAAGAGCTTTTAGAAGATTTGCATTACAGTTTCCGTTCTCGCGGCTGACAGCTCAATGATGAACTGTCCAAGCAACGATAAATGCCCACTTAAATAATTCAAACTAGAACTGTTTTACATAAAATATTGAACGGAAAATGTGACATAATATATTTATTTAGAGCCAACATTTGATTTTATGAGTAAACATTGAAATTATAATTGGAGTCCAGACGGATTGGACGGCTACATAAGAGGAAACGGACTGATGTGTTATTTTCTGGACTTTTCTTTGATTTTTGCCTTTCATGCTCTGCAGACCCAAGCTCTCTGTGTATAGCCTGCAACACAAAACCCTTTACTTTTAAATGTGTTTGTTTGTGTGCCATTTCAGCTCATCCTTTTTCTTTTTTTAATACACCATTTTAGACCATTTTTGACCCAGCCCTCAAGGCGCTGGGCGATCTGCCAGGAGCAGGGGACGACACATTTCATTAGTAATTCAATATAATCTTTTTTCTATTCATATTTTTTTTTTACATACAAACATACTCTAATAAGGCTTAGTCCAGATGTCTTTACTAATCAGTTTGAACTGTTGACACTGCGACTCCTTAAACTGACAAATCTGTTTTTTTCAGACATTTTTCCTGTAAACTATTTTGGACGATTCGGAGAAATTCAAAGTCTGTTTTCCCGGTGTTTCGTTGGAGATAAGAACGATTTAAAACCAATGAAATGATCAGCAGTGTGTTTTGAATGTGGAGCCAGCTGTTGTGTGGCGGGTTTGGGTGGGGCCGGTTGTCGGGGGAGCGTGGGGGCGGGGCTTAAGGACAGGGGCTTTGGGGCTGGGGTCGGCTGTCTTTAAGATTAAAGGGCAAATCCTGGACTTCTGCTTCACGCTGATGGGATGGAACCAATTTCCTGTTGCGATTTCCAATGTTCGGGTCGTGCACACGTTATTGGCTTTTTTTAAACTAATGAATTGTGACAAATGAAGGGTGGCAGTGGTGTAGTGGGTTGAGCATGCGCACATTCACCGGAGGACAGCTGGTTCTAATCAGGGATTGAATTGTTCTTGTTTTGTGTGTCACGCATTGGTAATTCTTTTATTTTAAAAAAATGGCTGCGCTAATTAACCAAGCGACTATAAATCAGGGGTAGATCACAAGTAAATGAGGACTAAACCAGGACCAAGCCAGGACCAAGCCAGGACCAAGCCAGGACCAAGCCAGGACCAAGCCAGGACCAAGCCAGGACCAAGCCAGGACCAAGCCAGGACCAAGGCAGGACCAAGGCAGGACCAAGGCAGGACCAAGGCAGGACCAAGGCAGGACCAAGGCAGGACTAAACAGATGTTAGGAGTCAGGACCATGAATAAAGCTGCTTTGAAGCAAAGCGGGACTCAAACCGGTAACACGGTGGCTCTCAGTATTTCTTGTGGCGTTTCTTTGGGAGGCTCCATGAACTGTCCCATCTCTGAATTGAAATTGCACATGACAAAACGACTTGTCTGTTGAAGTGCACCTGGGCCTGTCATCCCGCCGTCCTCTGATTGAAATAATGACCATGTTCTGTGTGGATGCTCCTGATTGCCGCTCTGTCAAAGCAACGATGCAAAATTGCCAAAGGGTCAGAGCTCCAAATGACATTTCACAAGTATTTTTACCATGATTTCTCTGTAAATGAAAGCTCCCGATAACAGTATGCGGACGGCATGATTACTGCATGGGCCGTATTCACAGTGCGGTATGAAAGGGCGACGGCCTGAAGAACTGGCTCATACATTCAACGGTTTTCTCACTATATTTAGCTGAAATCACTGCGAGTTAAATTCATGTGGAGAAAAAGGGCCGTGAGCAAAGTCTGACCCAGGAACATGCACTCAAGCCTCAGAAATATAGAGTATCTGATCTGAGTTCCTTCTATGAATGAGATGAACGATCAAACATGAAACACATTTGGCTGTTTAAATGAATCAAGATGTAATCAAATATGTTTTAACCAACACAGAATTCAATGTTTTTTTTGGAATAAATTCCTTTAAAAATGTGGTGGCACTTTGTGGAAAAGATTTAACCCCGGAATATGACCTCCATCCTTGAATTAAATTGTTACTTGTAAGTAAAATTAAAAATGATAAATAAACAATCACTTTTAGATGATGATGGTAGGTAAGGCCATAAACACAAGGACTGTACGCTATGATTGAGGATCTGTCTGTGGGTTTTGGGGATGTTGGGATAGCCTCCATGAGGAAGTGTATGACCTCTTACTGTATGACCTGTATGACCACTCACCATCTGCAGCCTGTCCATCTGTCCACATATATGAGGCACCAATAGAACAGCAAGAAGGTTAAACGCTCTGAAAAGTTGATTTTGCATGATATGGGACCTTTAATCTCACAGGTAAAGAAGGGGTAGAGTCTGTCCAGAAAGTCCTTTCTGATGTTTCGCTCGGGGACCCAGTAAACCCGTGCAACGCCACGGGGCAACACAATGGCCTTCTTTTGTAGAGTTTTGATAAGATATTATGTGGGTCATTGGGTTTGTTCACACAGCGATAGAGGTGTCCTCGGTGCTGCTCTGAACACGACTGACTCACTCGGTCATTCTTTTTCCTTCCCAAAAATGAGTTTCATATTCACATTGTATTTCTTGCATATTCCAAAATTGGAGTGGCAATTGTGAAAAAGGGGAACACATCAATACCTCGGGATAATACTAATAATTAAACAATATTTTATAATCAGAAATGTGCTAAAAACATGCTTGTGATTTTTCAGAATAACATTGTAAAATATTGTGAATGTGGGTCTGGGGCTTGGGCCTTCAGTGAGGTCATACACAGTCCCACCCGAATAAATCCCCCTCTTATTACCATCATATTACCATCATTATGATGCCATGGCTCTAGACACTACCTTTAGACAAAAACACAGTTTAAACAGGCGTTGCTTTACCGTGTCTGCACTCGTTCTTTGCGCGTTGTCCGTGCCGCGGGCGTCCCTTCAACGCGCCGGTGTCCAAACTTTGAAAGTGGGGAACAAATCCGCCTGTAACAGGCTTTGCAGCGTCGGTGTCGAATGATCTCTTCTTACAATGTCTAACTTTTCTTGAAAAGTTCATCATTGTTGATTCATTTCTCCCTGTGGCCCTCAGAGGCAACTGTTGTTGTGATTTTGGGCCTTACAAAAATAAATTGATTTGATTTGATTTGATCTTGAGAAAGGCATTATAATTATATCCTCGAACAAATCGATATATTGTCCTCCTTCCACATTGTGGGTTGAAAAAACAGCTTTGTAGTACGCTGATTAATGTGTCTGTCACATCCAGTTTCCTCGTTCAGAGTTTCTGAGGTTCCATAGCCCATACGACCTGCTTCTTAATATTGGTGATCCAATCAAAAGACCTGCACGTGATGCACCTGCTGCTGGCTCCTGTGTAACAGCAGTAAACGTACAAGAGCCAACTCTAAACCTGATTGGTTGACACATCATTTTCATTTCCATTTACTATAAGCTACAAGCACCAGCTCTGTTGAGGTCTGAAGGCCTCGGCAGATTTTAGATCCCTGGCAACACGTGACGGCTGAATATGATTGGATAAAAGCTCTAACATAAAGACCAGCCTCCAAATCTCAACCTGGGGCAGAAGCAGTGCAACAAGAGGAAAGCCATGAAATGAAGAGTAGCTCTCTTACTTTGGGGAATAATGTAATAAATATTTGTGGGAAAATATATATATTTTCAAATCATATTCTGATTATGTTTAAGCTAGCAGAGAAGGCCTTGCTAGTCCTGACGACCCACCACTGGATTATATGCTTGATTCTTTTGTTGCAACATTCTTTTGTCATTCAACAATTACCAATTTTTCAATTTGAGTCGACCTCTTTTCTTATTTTTGTTGCAATGATGTAATTTTCACCGCGTAACATGATGACACAATCGTTTATATTCGGCTCCGCACTGAGGCGATCCTGCACTTGTGTGACTCGTGTAAGTGTGTGAGGCATCATCATGTGGAAAGGCTAACGACTCAAAAGGCTAAAGCATGATCCGAGAGCGTGTGGGCTCCAGCGCGTAGTCCGCCCCGCTCCGTGTGTGGGTCTGAGGCAATAACAGAACTGTCAGCTCTCGTTGGACTCCGCCGTCATGGGGATTAAAACATGCAGATTGGGAAAGGCAGCGCGGATACTTAATGTGTCCTTTGCAACTGAGCGTACGGAACAGGAACGGACATTGAATAAAGCAAGATCTTAAGAGCCAGAAAGACTTTATTTCCGTCACACAGCGAATTGACAGGTTTTCTGCCGGATGCCCTTCCAGCTGCAACCAACTACCGGCACATTTTCTTATTGCAGAAGCCATTGTTTGAAGGAAAAACAAGAACGTGATCATTTTAATGTTTGTTGTTTAGTCACAGCGCATGCATTTGCACTTTTGATTGGTTTGTATTTTGTCCTTGGGTTGCACGAGCAGCTGTCTCTCTCTTTTGCGTTTTCATGGCTCTTTGTGTTGGTTTCAATACGATACAAAATCCCGATACAGCGAACTTGATACGATACACGTCCTGATTCACGATATCCCTTAAAACTGGTGTTAAATGTTTACGAAAAATGATGTTTTGATTAAATAGAACAGCAAAATGCATTAGAATCTCAGTTCACATTGTCTTCAATATCAGAATACAACTGTCCTATGATGAAGTCACATGTTCAGCTCTTGTCTTGTTTCAGCAGTCTGTAGGTTCACAAGTGTAACGCTGCTATTTCTAATGACTTTATGCTGTTTTAGCGTTTCACATAGCGATAAACATTTCTGAATTGATACACGTATTGCCAAGAAGTCCATCACGATATATCACGATACCGATATATAGAGCACAGCCTTAGTATGTACGCTATTGTGATTGTGTGTTTAATCTCGTTGTCCTGCCCGGTTATGTTGGTTATGTTTAGGTTTGATTTGTACTCGTTGTTCTCCCTTTTCTGTTGCCCACGTTGGGTATGAACAGTTTTTGTACCCCTGTTGGATGTGAGGAAGAACACATCCAACAGGGGCGCAAAAACTGTTCATTAAATTAAAAAAAATGGTATAGAGGCTGAACCCCAAAAGCAGAGTGACAAGACAGAGGCAAGTTTAACAGTTTATTTTACAAAAGTCAATGTTGCAGGCAGTGGAGGCACTGGAGCGAGACACAAACAAGACCTGGACGAACAAGGAGCAGCAGATGAGTACAAAAGCCCAAAAACCCGTGCAGCACTTAAGAACATGACTAAATGATCTGGTACAGTGGTGGTGAGAAGGGTTTGATGTGCTGCAGGTGGATGGAATGATGAAGTGCGTCTCATCTGCAGCCCACACACATGTACTGCTGAAACAAGAGCTGAAACACCGCTTCACTTTGCTCTCTAAAAGCCCGTTTTTAAAGCCGTGCACTCGCCTTGAAAATGAATGAATAGGATCACAAACATAACAAATGGTTTCCGAGAGCTGGAGACGAGTTCGATCGATTTAAACCCTTCCTCTTTTTGCTGTTTTAAAGTCCGGTACCTCAGCTTTAAGGGGCATACATGATCAATCCTCGGCCCAGCCTTCAATGAACATCCCATCCCCAGAGTCCCATCTCCAGATCTCGAGCTTGGTCAGGACTTCAGCTGGGGATATTTTTTCAATCGTGCATGTTTTGGGTTGATGGGGGAAACCTGAGAGACAAACTCCCACAAAAAGGGCCGGGTGGCTTGGGAATCGACCCCAGAACTGCCAGTCATTCAGTCATCATGCAGCCAACAGCGCATGAGGTTACGTGCATCCAGTGTTTACTTTTGTCGATATAGTTATGTCTAATTCCAGCCTCAATGTAGCTGCAAAACACGACGCGTTCGCTCCAGCACGGGCCGCACAAAGCTGACACGTAAAGTTTCGATACGGTACATTTATCCATTCAACAGACAATGGTCGTGCGGATCTGCTTTTGCCGTCGACAGGCTTATTTTACAAGATAATTAATGGATTTGCACATGGAAAACATCTCACTCGTATCTCCCCCCGCTGCCTTCTAGGTTGCCTTCTCGGTTTTCTTCAGACCAGCACGACTTAAATGGCACAATTTCATCAGTTTCTTCAGTTTTGTGGTGGTCACGTCTGCATAGAGATGTCGGAGCGAGTCTACCGCCCCGTCGTTGCGAGATGGGGACAGGGTCGATAGATGTAGTCAGGGTGTTGGAAGGATGATTTTTTTTTTTTTTTAGTATTTGCAGCTGTGCGAGGAGAGAGAAAGGAAAGGGAATTGTGCTTGAAAGAGTCTGCTGCCTCCGGGCTCGGGTAGAATAGGAATAAGATTGATGTTAGTTTGCGCTTCGACGGCGGGGATGGGGCCACGCCTCCTCCTCCACAGGCTGCAGATGATGTGAATGCCACGTCAGTCGGAGAAGAAGAAGTCACTGCCACAAGCAACTCTTCCGTCTCGATCAGGTACGTCGTTGTATTGATGTTGTTTTTGTGCAAAGTTTTAAACATTGTTCCCTCATCAATAATATATGTCGTAGTTGTTGGCTTAATTTACACCAGTTTGAGGAATTCTGTCTACCGTCTTTTCCGGTCAATAAGTCGCACCTTTTTTCATAGTTTTTACTGGGTGCAACTTATACTTATATTTATACTTGTATACTTTTACTTATACTCCGAAGCAACTTATATGTGATATTATTTGTTATTTTCACACTTGCAACCGCATTTCATACTCCAGTGCGACTTATATATGTTTTTTTCTTAGAGTATGAAATGCGGTTGCAAGTGTGAAAATAACAAATAATATCTCACATAAGTCGCTTCGGAGTATAAGTATAAATATAAGTATAAGTCGCACCCCGGCCAATACTATGAAAAAAGGTGTAGCTTATAGTCCGGAAAATACGGTAGTAAGTTTGTAAAAAACACTCCATTCTGTACTTCCCACATTTGTGATGATCTTCTGCGAGGTTTTAGGTCCATACATCATCACCATCCGTTGGTAGAATGGTCGTCTTCTGATCCCAAAGTTGGCCCCTCTGTTGAATGCTGCTGTTGTGTCCTTGGGCAACACACCCGCCTCAGCCCCTAGTGTCTGTGTGCACTGGTGTGTGAACGTGTGTGTGTGTGAATGGGTGAGAGGTTTCTTGTTCTTTGAGTGCCTTGAAGGTACAAAGGCGCTATGTAAATGTGTAACAGATAATGCAACTTTATTTCCTTTAAGTAGTGGACAGAGGTGGATATTCAGGCAGTAAGATTTTTTAACCAATGTTTAAATGCAGGTTTTTCTAATAATGACTTTGTTTGGAGTCTGTGCCTGTGGACATTTTATGCACATATATATGCACTTTAAAGTCAAGCACGACTACCCACTCAACAGATCCACGACTGCACAATGACCTTTAAGAAGGCTCCATTTATTCAAAACTGCTTTTAATCTTTAACTCACATTTTCTCATGTGATTCACTGGTTTAATATTTACTGTATAGTCGGTTTGATTAACTTTAACTGTTTTATAATTGTTTTGTGAGGCGTTTTCGAGTGTCCCGAAAAGCTTAATGTAGATAATGATTAGTAATCATTTACTGAGGCTCAGGAGGTGGACCACGCCTCAACCTCCTCCTCCTTCCGCAAACACTCCTCCACTCTTTAACCACACCTCTAATTACCCAGAAGCCCTATTTACACAGCAGCATGTCTCGACCTCACCCTCCCACCCAATGTCTCCATCCAACTCTAATCTATCCATCATCTATCCATCCTCTATCCATCCTCTATCCATCCTCTATTCATCCTCTATTCATCCTCTATCCATCCTCTATCCATCCTCTATCCATCCTCTATTCATCATCTATTCATCGAAACCGACGACGTTAAACTAATCTATCTCCATGGAGACAAGCAGAAGCCGATACCAGGCCAAGGTACCAGTTAGATCAGTGGAGAGGCAAGCCTTCTTTTTTTTTTTATTACCAATAAAAACACCTGTAAATAATAGAACATATACAGTTATTTACATTTATTTCATGTTTTATGTTTAATTATGATAGGACAGTGCACATTACTGAACATGTAAATGTGCCAGAGTTTGTGCCACGCTGTTTAATGCCAGTGTGAAGCATTCCAGGCAAGTTACAGTATGTACTTTAAAAAAAAAAAGAATCATAATAAAATAAAATAAAACTAAAATAAATAAATACAATACATGAAATAAATATAATGAATAAATGAGATGGAAAAATTAAATTAAATTGCGTGAAATGAAATAAAATAAAATAAATAATGCTTTATACGTGAGCTTTTTACTCAGCTTTCACCCACTTGGATTCACTAGAAGAAGACTGGGTTTGGCTGCAGATACATGTGGGACTCATGGAAGTCAGTGATAAGTCCATGTTCTCGTGTTGTATCATTGAATGTCGTTGGCTTGAGCGTGTAACTGCACCGGTCTGATGTTTGAGATGTGCTGTATTTTGCTGCACTAACCCCGCCCCCTGCCTGGCACTTATTTGTAATTCTTTGAAAACATGTAAATCCATTGCCTCCCAACAGTGAAATGGGAAAATAAAAGCAGAGAACAAATCTGTAGTTTTGAGACTATCATTTAATAAAAATACGGGTTTCAAAGAACAAAATGTAGAATGACGATCTATTGTGTCTTAGTCTAATACAAAACGTATACAATTATAGTATGTCTTCTGTTTGCAAAGGGCAACAACACATGCAATCTTCACCTCAAAAATACTCCAAATCTCAGAGGAAGAAATGGTCCATATTGATTCTGCTGTGAGAAGTTAGAATTTCTTGAACTGCGAAGAAAACCGAAAGAGAAGATGAAGCAGAGGAGGCAGTCGGACCAGAATGATCCTGTTGGTGTGAGTGAGACGGAGGGAAAGTAATCGTAATGAGCTCTCAAAATGGTGAAAATATAGCATCTTGTACAGTCTAATCTTGTAAAGTCTCCCCCACATTCACAATTATTATTATAAAATGTTGGTTGTCCATTGATCTGCAGGACTATTATACTCCAAACACATTATAGCATTATCACATTTCAAACATAAAGCAAATTACCGTAGTTCCTTTTTACTTTTGCCATGTCCAATTCCCAGATATTAGTGGATAATATCTGGAAGTTTAACTATGGGGACGACATCTACAGTATCTGAACACATTTGCTCATGCTACTGTAAACTATAGAGACTTTATTCTACATTATTTTACAGTGTACGCACTAACAACAATATTGGTTTGGGCAGCAAGCTTTCCATTCAGAACAGATTAATTCATTTTCATACATTTTATTTATTTATACAGGGAAAACCCAATGAAGCACACAAACACATGCATAAACACATCCTTGCACATACACTATGAGATAAAATTACCGTATTTCCGGACTATAATTTGCACTGGAGTATAAGTCGCACCAGCCAAAAAAATGCATAATAGAGAAGAAAAAAACATACATAAGTCGCACTGGAGTATGAAATGCGGTTGCAAGTGTGAAAATGACAAATAATATCACATATAAGTCGCTCCGGAGTATAAGTCTACAAGTTTAAATATAAGTCGCGACTTATAAAAGGTGTGACTTATAGTCCAGAAAATACGGTATATAAAACAATTGCACTGCGGGGAGTCCTTGACCAGTGCCTTAAAAATAATTAAAAGGTATAATAGAAAATTAGTAATTTCTTGTTATAGATTAGAGAATTCTACCATGAGACCATAATAAGTGACAACATAAACAAATAAATAATAATGTTGCAACCATAATAATTCAACTTCACCTCTTGATGGTCATTTAAAAATTTTTTTTAATCATTTTAAAAACAGACGTAGTTTTTCTCGGTTCAAAAACATTAAACGCAGCCTCAACCGTGCACGCGTCTTTATAAAATGTAAGCGTGGCAAGAGTTTTAATCAAATCTAAATGGGTCAGTCAGCCTGTGATGGGATTATACTGTGACTGTAAATGAAATTACAAATCGTAATTTTTAAGCCACGCGGAAATCACGCCCTACTTTTCCAACGCCGACGGACTCTCGCCATTCTGCAACGCTCTCCCGCCAAATGAGAAGAACGACGCACGTTTTTGAGCAATAAACACACCCGAGAGTTCGATACTGTAACGCGAAACGTTCCGGGTGAAGCGAGCAACATCGCCATGGAGACCAGAAAACATGCATGTTTTTTTAAGGCGGTTGCATCATGAAAACACATCTCATACCATGTCCTCTCCCGTATGAGCCTCACAAAAAACTACCTTACGAACTTCTCAGGTTTGTGATGTCATAGTCCTTGCGTTTTAGCATGATTTTCACTCGACTTATAGTATGTGGACACCTTTTCTTTTAGTGTGTGCTACAAATTAGTAGAGCATTGTTGAAATTTGATTATTATTTGATTACCGTATTTTCTGGACGGAGAAGTCGCACCGGAGTAAAAGTCGCACCAGCTAAAAAATGCATAATAAAGAAGAAAAAAACATATATAAGTCGCACTGGGGTATGAAATGCAGTTGCAAGTGTGAAAATAACAAATAATATCACATATAAGTCGCTCTGGAGTATAAGTATAAATACCTGCCAAAACTATGAAAAAAGGTGCAACTTATTGTCCGGAAAATACGGTATTCTACATACTTTGCTCTTATGTTTGGAGTAAAACATTCGTCTTCTGTGTTGCTTTTTAGTCCATAAACGTCCGTTGCCGGATTCGTTCTGAGAATTTTTGGCGTAAACACTGCGTTCATCACGATGAGGGAGCGATATATCTTTTCTGTTTTTCTCCTTTGTAATTCCCGCCACTAGATGGAGCGCTAACACAAATCCTGTCGCGGGATTGCCTGTCAGATATAAAGTTGTTTGCTTTCGGTTGGCATTATTTAAACAAAAACAAATGTCCTAGAGGGCAAGTTTAAAGGCCAATATATACAAATGATGCGTAATATGTGTATTTAAAAGTACTTTGAGCTGGATTGGAGGAGACCTGAACATATTTGGTGCGTCGGTTGAAGGTTATGAGAATACAATGAGAGAGAGAGAGATAATGCAAGGTTTTCACTATAATTAAATGGATCATAATGGATAACATTTGCATGTCAGTGTTTTAGTCTACAAGCGTAATTTTCAATGTTAAGCAAATTAGTATTGAGCTTTACTGGTATTTGATTGTTTTTTGATTCCGGCTCGCACAGATGAAGACTGTTCCTGGGTCTGCACTAAAGTAGAGACAAAACATTTCAGAGTCCCATTTGTTTCAGAATAAGGAACAACAGAGAAACGGTGCTCGGAATAAAAAGAGTACCTTAAAAGGCGGTATGGACAATTTTTCGGTGATTTGAGAACGCAGGCGGAAGTGCGCATGCGCACTCCCCCGTGCGGACTGATACAACACACACGTGCGTTTGTTTATTAGCGCAACGGATCGCATCGCATCTCTCGTCTCCCGTAGATTTCTGTCCACTTCTGCGTCAGCTTGAACTGTCTTTCTCCGTCTTCATTTTGCCCCGTACACTGAGGGAACTATATTATGATAGATCCATGCGCTTAGGCACGCGGAAACGTGGGGACGAGCCTGACGCGGCTGCAGGTGAGCGATAGGTGCGTTTTATGATTGATACGTGGCAGGACAAATGATTTATACACGCCACGAGGAAATATGATAAAAAATTTGCTGGAAAAAAATCGTCCATACCACCTTTAAGACGGTAAAAAATCACTGTATAAATGTGACAGTTTAACCTTTCCAGAGCTTCTCCTTGAACATTGTGTCCAGTGACAAGCTCTTTCTCTCATGATAATCGCCTCTTTTACATGTGACTCTTTTGACTACTGAATAATGTATAAGGATTGTTTTTGTTTTGAATAAATAACTTATTGTCTATTTGAATGTCTTAGTTTTCTGGCTACACAAAGGTGCTATATATATATATATATATATATATATATATATATATATATATATATATATATATATATATATATATATATATATATATATATATATATATATATATTTGTTTGTTTGGATTGACCATGCCAAAAATGTAAGTCATTTATATTCCAGTTGGAGACTTCATCCTCTCGTCAGTTGTGGTCAGCGCAGGCTGACTCTCTCCTTCTCTCTCTCTATCTCTCTCTCTCCATATCTCTCCCTCCCACTCTCTGCCTCTCTCCATCTCTCCTCCACCTCTCTCTCTCTCTCTCTCTCTCTCTCTCTCTCCTCCACCACCTCTCTCTCTCTCCCTCTCTCCTCCACCTCTCTCTCTCTCTCTCCCTCTCTCTCCCTCTCTCCTCCACCTCTCTCTCCCTCCCTCTCTCTCTCTCCCTCTCTCCTCCACCTCTCTCTCTCCATCTCTCCTCCACCTCTCTCTCCTCCACCTCTCTCTCTTTCTCTCCCTCTCTCCTCCACCTCTCTCTCTTTCTCTCCCTCTCTCCTCCGCCTCCCTCTCCATCTCTCCTCTCTCTCTCTCCCTCTCTCCTCCGCCTCCCTCTCCATCTCTCCTCTCTCTCTCTCTCCCTCTCTCCTCCGCCTCGCTCCCATTGGTCCTCGCTCCAAAGCCAAAGGGAGGAGGGGGACGCAGACTTTCACACGCGCGTGAGTCGTGTAAAGGAGATACAAACGCGTCTCTTCCCGGGCTCGTAAGTGACTGAGATCTGACACATTTTTACGGCATGCAACTTGGACAAAGGCGCGCCGTGTCGTTCCGCGCACCGGCGGCTTTGCCTCAAATCCCTCTCATTTTGGGTAAAAGTTGATAAGGACGGAACATGATGTCAAAACACAGAGGCTGGATTGTGTCCGCGCTGTGAGGAGACCGCGCCGGATGTCCCGCAGCAGAACGGACTGAACAACTATTGGAACGGGAATATATGTGTTTTTGGTGCGTGACGGCGCGCGCTTCCCCCACTGAGCCCACCGCACGGCGCTGGAGACGGGATTCCCTTTGTCCGCACGTGTCCCGGAGCCAGGCGAAGGTAAAGCGGCCCCACGCGCCTTGGAACACGGGCTGAGGGCACTTCACACGTGACCTCAGAGCGGGTCAGAGGTGCAGACACACGCGCCTTTGGGGTGATGGGTTTGTCTTTGTCACGTGGGCAAGTTCACGTTGTAGGATCAAAGAGCGACACTTTTCTAAATGGGTCAAAAACAACTGAAAGGAAGTGTTAGATTCAGGAGACAATGCGGTGAGAACACATGCACTGTTCAAGAGTAGAACCAAGGTAAAGATACATATTTAAACTAGAAACTTTGCAGTGTCAGAAGCCCTCGTGTGACTGCAGAATGTTTGGGAAAAAAATACTGGTAAAAAAATAGCTGCTTGTAAATGACTGAAGAGATTTGAAAAAAAAAATTGAAAACCCGCAAAATTAGTTTAATTTTGGAAAATCACCAAAAAAATGTTTCAAAGTGTTTTTATTTAGGAAAACCCCAAGACATTCGGTTATTGTGAAATATTTAGATGACATATTAGATTTTTTTTTACCTGTGAAAAGCATTTGTGTAAAAGTATTGCATGTGAGTACTAGATCGGTGTAAGTAATAATTTAGTGAATTGTGAAAGTGTTGAAAGTACAAGTACAACCTTGTACAAGTTCAGTAAAACATAATATATCTATGCAGCTGTATGCAGTACTTGTTTTAGAAATATCATGTACTTTGATATCATTCCAAATGTGACATGCCATAGTTCTTTACCTTTTGAGACAGAAATTTTCATCTGGAACAAACAAAAACATTTCACTATTACTATTACTATTTATGTTGCAGAAGAAAATGCATTTTACTTTTACTTATTAACAAACTTTATTGAGTCACAAGGGAAATTACTTGGGCAGAGTGTCACATCATGACAGAGATAACATTCACTATGATTGGACATGTCAAATACAAATACACAGTTATGTATTTGCGGATATTATACCTCTCTATGTTGCCATGGAAACAATGTAGCCGGGTAATCAACGTTATGAACTTAACTTAACGGTCTCAAGTCATCTCTAATCATCAATGTTCAGGTCTTTTTAATCGTCCGTCGTTTGGAGCAGAGTTCAGACTTTGCATGATGAATCTTTTTATTTTGATTATTGAAAATTAATAAATACGAACATTTAAAATATGATGAATCAGGAAAAAGGATTCAAAGACAGTGCATTTTCGTCCACTTTCTGTAGCGGCACATTTGACTCACCAGTGCAGTCTTTACTAATACCAGCGTGTTCTTTGATCTTGCACCTCGCGAGTATACGTAGATGTTCTGTTATCGCCATGGAAACCTCTCAATGATATCCGACCCCGTCCCGAGAGCAGAGTCGGGAGCAAATCGCCGGAGAACGATTGGCTCACAGTGTATTCCGATTGTCAAATGGACCGCGCTTTTGTCGTTTACTGCCGCTTTGTAAAGTTGTGTTCAAGTGAATTTCGGGAATTGCGCGGTGAAGCGGGGCATTCCGGAAACTTAAATGAACATCGTAGTCTTTGTTTGAAGTGACTGTGCCTTTGCGGGGGACTCCCCTGCGGCGCCGGGCGGGAGTCTGGCCCCGCCAACCGAACTGTGAACAAACACTAAATAATCTGCCGACGGCGGGGTAAAACTGCCCCCCCGCTGCCGCCGCGCGCCCGCCATAATATCAAACACGTCCCACTATTCGCAAAGTCAAGAGTGAGTCGTTCATCGCATTTCCACATGGTTTAGCTCGTAGCCGCTAATCGCATCACAAATCACGCTAATGAGTCCGGACCAGGTTAGCATAACGTTTGCGATGAATGCGTCGCCCGTACCTGCTCGTCTTTATTGTTTTTATTCTCTGTGTGTTGCAGTTTGGCATTACATTTATCTCTCGCCGCAAAAACAAGCAGGTGTGACGCTAGCTTGACCGACGCTGGTGCTGATTGTTTGGAATTCCGAACCGGATAAGCGCCGCCATATTAGATTACGTACAGTGCATGACGTGGATTAGATTATGTGAGCGAGAACCTAAAAGAAAGCAGCGTAGACCCGTTTGGTTCAGTGCGATAAAGTGTTAAAATAAAGCGTTATGTGTGTTCTTCAGGCGGCAGGTCGGCCAAAACCAAATATCGCCCTCTGCTGGGGAATTGAAAGTGCCCCCTACAGGTCGGACGACTCGTAGAACTAAAATGCAGTTAAAATAAATATATTTAGAATTTTGCTTAACAGTTTTATCACAGACTAGCACATTTTGAAGGTTTATAATTTCACTTCCTGTTTGTTATCGATGACGTCGCACAAGGAAATTACCCAAAAACTGGGCAAAAACTCATCTAATCCGTCACTTTTTTTCAATTTGACAAATGAAAACATACGAGAGAAAATTTATTTTGTTGAATTGATGTTTAGAAAGTCAAAAAAGTTGTTTCTTTGTATAAATTAAGCATAAACTTTGATGTGTGATGTCACTTCCTGTAGTTTTGTACAGATTTTTCAACTTTTTCTCCACAAATACCTGCTCGATTGGTGTAAAATTATAATGTATATGTACGACAGGTATAAATACACCAAATTTTGTCAAAATTTGAAAATGGTTAAATCCTGTCATACGTCACTTTAAGGCCGCTAAAAAGTGTACATATTGATCATATCTCGGTCTGTCTCTGGTTACGCCACCGGGACAAGTTACAAGTCAGATCTGTGGAGTGGCGACACCGCTCACAGTACGAAGGTATTTTTAGTTGAAGATGTGAAATACCAGCTTTTTCGCTTTCGATTTTGATTCCAATTGCCAAACACCGATTCTGATTCCAAATGTTAAATTTGACATGTTTTTCATTGTTTCCTGTACGTTAATTACTGACGTAGACACGCATTCAAACTTATCTTATTAATGGGTAATATTTAAAGTAGTTCTGCTGTTTGCTGTATCACGTATCGGCTGTGTTTTTTTTTACATTTTATGATGCAGTTTTGTGATTAAAGTCTGTTTTTAATTTTCTAGAAGTACCTATTCTCGTATTGATACCGTAAAGTAATATTAAAACTATAACTTATTGATACTTGGAATCCATTCGTACGTCCCTAATTTTGGTGCGACAAAAACAGCTCGAACAAAAGCGCTTGAATGATATAATGCGATATAATGTTTAATGCGATGCTGCGGAACATTCCAGGCAAAGTAAACGGGACTTTTCTGTAAACCGGAAAAGCCACGCGACATTTGTACCTGGACGTGTCGATATTTCGTCCCTGAAATAATTGAAATTCCGAGCATTAACGATGTCTGCGGTTTGGCTCCAACTTGCAAAACTCTCCTAAAACTTATTTCTTTTCAAAACAAAGCGCCCGCGGGGCTTTTGATGTGAGTCCCAGCAGCGCAGAAGGGGGCAGAATAACACTTACTTCATATTCCAAACATGACACAGACTCCATCAATACTCCACGGTCAGTCCAGACAACTCTGTTCATTACAACGTCGACTATTGCGAATGTATTTTTGCAGTTTTAGAATCACTGTGAGAAGAAACGTCGCATTTTTACGAACGTTGAGATTCAATAATTTCTTGTCGTCAAACGATTTGTTAAGTTTATTTCACAGCTAAGTCTGTCAGTAAATGCAACGTTTGGGGCAAAATTCAGACTTTGGAGGAAGAATCTGACCATTTTTGTGGTTTAGAAAATGAACATTGAAAGGTATTTTTAAACTAGATCTAAAAGACACCAAAAGTACGGAGGTTATACCGTATTTTCCGGACTATAAATTGCACCTTTTTTCATAGTTTTTGCCGGGGTGCGACTTGTGTGATATTATTCGTTTTCACACATTTTCACACTGACGACCACAAGAGGGCGCTCTAAGCGACGCAGAAGAAGAATCTGCACTTCCTCTTCCTCCGGAGTTTGTGGAGTTGTTTAGAAGTGACACAGAGGAAGAAGAATTCAATGGATTTAGTGATTTGGGGTAAAACTGATGCTTTGGTAAACTTGTTAGCATGTTCTTTATGCTATAGTTATCTGAATAACTGTTAATATGTTACGTTAACATACCAGACACTTACCACAGTTCTGTCTGTGCCTCATGTAGCTGAAGGTGTTAGCATTAGCATACGTGCACCTATTCACCATGTTCTCTCATCTGTTATTATTTTAAACTGCATTTCAAGATGAAATGTCTGTTCTTGCTCTTGGATTTGATCAAATGTCCCCCAAAAATGTGACTTATTGTCCGGAAAACACGGTAAATAGGCACCTTACCCAAAAGTGGAAATAAATGTGGATGAAACTGACTGAAACCAGGACTGAAACTGACAAAAGTACAACGTGAGCGCACCCGGTGACATTTCTCCGTGAACTGTGCGGCGTTGGAAAGAGCCACCTGGTCCTCCGCGCACATTTCCGTCACTACATTGTGTCCTGACAAGCCTCAGACATGCGGCAAATTACCCCGTTGTTTTCCCGTCTGTCTCTGGTGCAGGAAGTCGCGTTCAACAGCTGCGCTCTCGCCTCCCTCTTCACCTTAGATTCCCCCCCCCCTACCGGCTCCCGTCTCCTTATCGTACAGTGAGCGGTTTGACAGAAGGTGTTTTACAGATGCATCCTCTTAATGTAAATGCATTTGTGTAACGTAGAAAATCATTAAAAGCGTTGCTCCTGATGGGAAGGACCGGGCTAATGGAGATAGAGAGGCACACTTACCTATAGCAGATAAATAAGACTCTGAACTTGACAGAAAGCGCAGTTTTAGCAAAGCAGATGGAACAAATTGGTAAGTTACTAATGATAATGTAAATATTGTGTGCGAGACGTAGACTAATGCATTGCGTGGATAGTTTTTAGTTTGTGTGATCTGCGGTCGGCTAAACAAGACAACACTACAGATGTGAGTCGCATTAGCCACAAGGTAAGACAGGCTTATTTGTAGAGCACAGTTTGAACACAAGGCAGTTCAAAGTGCTTCAGACGACGCATTAAAGCATTAAAATCACAAAGACATGTGAGAAATCACAAAACCTTTATTTCTATTCAGTCGGTTTAACACTCTTGCTGACATGAATCATACATTTTGTCCATGCTTATGATCCGCCAGATGGAAAACCAAGTCTATTGGGCCACACTGGCACTCCACACACTCTTTCCCATATTTATGTGACATTTGACACAATTTTACAGTTATAAAAGCCATGCCATGCAATACACACCTTATACCAGATTGTAATTAGTATAGAAGAGTTGACATGATCAAGTTAGTTATGCTGGATTTATATTTTGGACGTGAAACATACATATTTGACCTTTTCCTAAACAAAGCAGAACTGTCTTGATCTATATCAGAGCTAGAATAAGTATCAAAATGGATATTTAATGAGCATAACAAGCCTTTTCTATATTGAAATCAACTTAGACATGTTAGTACACTATAGTTTGTGACACTATATGGGAGTCCATCTCATCATACTCTCATATGTTTTATACATCTGATGATTTCATACATATTATGTGCAGATGGGGGATAATTAAAAACAATTATAATATCACAATTTGCCATCTAATCTTTAAAATACAGAGAATAATGTCACATTTCTGCACTTTTTTTGTTAATTTCACAGCATATTTTAATGTGATACTTAACCCTAAAAAATGTTTGAGCACGTTTATAATCTAATGTCTGAATATTGTCATTGAGATAATCCCAAAAATATGCTCATATAAATCGTCAATATTGCCCACCCCTATTTGCAGCTCATTATTGTGTGTAATTCTGTTTACATGGAAACAACCGCACACGCTTGTAAATTGGCAATGATTAATGTTATGAGTTTGTTGCCCTCTATTTTAAGTGTGCTAACATTTTTTGAAATATTTTTTTTAAACTAATGAATGAAGCCAACAGACAAACATGGACTACACTAAATACACCAGGCTACAGTGTGTGGTGGAGGTGCAAATGTTAAAGACCTGAATTTCTTTGATGCCAGCTGCTCATGACGCTGAACGTTTTCTCAATTAATGCCCCGCTGTGTGAAATATGTCAGCAGTATACGGAGGTACGCATGGTAAGTTTAACAGCAAATTATAACTTTTTAAATGACACGGCCCTGATAGAGGTCTTTTATAATTGGTTGGTTGGTAGAGAACCAGCGTTGCTCTTTTGGATCAAAGATTAAAGTGAAATTTGCTTTGCTTCTAAAATACTCATAATTATATATTTTTTGTTCTTACATTGCGACTTAAATATCACAATTATCTACTTAACTAAATCATCTTGACATCCCCTTCATTGAAGCCTCAGCAGTGCAGTTATAGCAGCAGAACACTGGGTACACTTCCTCCTGCTCTTCCACACACACTTCCTCCTGCTCTTCCACACACACTTCCTCCAGCTCTTCCACACACACTTCCTCCAGCTCTTACACACACACTTCCTCCAGCTCTTCCACACACACTTCCTGCAGCTCTTCCACACACACTTCCTCCTGCTCTTCCACACACACTTCCTCCAGCTCTTCCACACACACTTCCTCCAGCTCTTCCACACACACTTCCTCCAGCTCTTCCACACACACTTCCTCCAGCTCTTCCACACACACTTCCTCCAGCTCTTCCACACACACTTCCTCCTGCTCTTCCACACACACTTCCTCCAGCTCTTCCACACACACTTCCTCCAGCTCTTCCACACACACTTCCTCCAGCTCTTATACACACACTTCCTCCAGCTCTTACACACACACTTCCTCCAGCTCTTACACACACACTTCCTCCAGCTCTTACACACACACTTCCTCCAGCTCTTTCACTCACTTCCTCCAGCTCTTCCACACACACACTTCCTCCAGCTCTTCCACACACACTTCCTCCAGCTCTTCCACATGTCTTCTAGCTCTTTCACACACACTTCCTCCAACTCTTCCTCACACACTTCCTTCAGCTCTTTCACTTTGGGGCCAAGATTAATTCGTTTTCTTCTTGATGAATATAGTACTGCCCAAAAGCAATTTAGATTTAATTTGTGCAACAGAAGATATGCAGTGGTGAGAGGTGTAAAAGTAATCTTATTTCCTGTGGTTTTAAAATGGATTCTTGCTCTTACGTTGATCTATAAATGTGACATTGTCATTGAATGCGTCATCAACTCTCCTTATTACTGTAGATTGCAATGTTATAGTTATTATATCTGAAGCAGCATGTCGTTTGATCCCTCTAAGTGCACTTGTGTTCAGACACAGGACAATATTATCATGAGATTGTGAGTTTACTACATGGAAAAGAAAAAAACATTTGAGATAAAATATGCAAAATAAACACAATAATAGTGGGTGAATCTGATCCAAAATGACTGTTAGCGAGATGTTTACAAAATGTTCAAATAAATGTGAATAAATGACAGAGAAAAGTTTGTTGCAGCACAAGCTGTTCCTCTATTTACAATTCAATCAGTGAATGAATAGCTTTTTTGTCAGTTGTGAAAATATTGATGCTACAATGAATGAATAATGATTATGGTTTAGCTCATATTATTTAGTGGTTTTGGATCATCATCATGTTGCTTATTTTATGTATTTAAGAAAAAGGAGCATTTTAATGAACATGCAGAGAATAGCTTTGGGCTATAATTCCCATTTCAATGTGGTAGATTTTATTTGGATAATTAATAATCATCTATGCTAAGAGCTTTTTTCTTCATTTAAATAACATGACAGAACAAAACTTAATATACAAAAAAGTTAAAGTTTAGTTAAATTTTAAAATTGAGTTTGAATGTAATTTTTTCAATTTTAATAACGTCCATTCTAAGTAGCAATTTTTGCACAAAGAAAAAAACTCCTTGTGGTCATATTAATAAGACATTACTCCCCATAAAGCTCGGATACCACCTTTTCACCCTCATAATTAGTCAAATCTGACCACCATTTGCTTATTCTAACTATTAAACATTTTATCTTTTCAAACCTGTAATAAAAAGCCGTGTGAGTCGCTGGGATGAGAGCTGATTGGTTCTTTTTGTGTCTGAAAAAGCTGATTTGAAAAAATAAATCGATGCATTTGAAATCTAGTGAGGCGCCAAAGCATTTGTGAGAGCTCAGAAGGAGTTAGAAAGGTTCAAATATCTACTTTCTTCTTGAACATTAGATACCCCAGCTTTAAAGGTGGTATGGACGATTTTTTTCCGCAATTTTTTTGTCATATTTCCTCGTGGCGTGGATAAATCATTTGTCCTGCCACGTATCAATCATAAAACGCACCTACCGCTCACCTGCAGCCGTGTCAGGCTCGTCCCCAGGTTTCCGCGTGCCTAAGCGCATGGATCTATCATAATATAGTTCCCTCAGTGTACCGGGCAAAATGAAGACGGAGAAAGACAGTTCGAGCTGACGCAGAAGTGGACAGAAATCTACGGGAGACGAGAGATGCGATGCGCTCCATTGCGCTAATAAACAGACGCACGTGTGTGTTGTATCAGTCCACACGGGGGAGTGCGCATGCGCACTTCCGCCTGCGTTCTCAAATCACCGAAAAATCGTCCATACCGCCTTTAAAAGGCACCGGTGAAATAGACGTTGCATGAGTTTTATATGTATCTGCTGTATGTGTTGTATGTGTTGTATCTGCTGTATGTGTTGTATCTGCTGTATGTGTTGTATCTGCTGTATGTGTTGTATGTGTTGTATGTGTTGTATCTGCTGTATGTGTTGTATCTGCTGTATGTGTTGTATGTGTTGTATCTGCTGTATGTGTTGTATCTGCTGTATGTGTTGTATGTGTTGTATCTGCTGTATGTGTTGTATCTGCTGTATGTGTTGTATGTGTTGTATCTGCTGTATGTGTTGTATCTGCTGTATGTGTTGTATCTGCTGTATGTGTTGTATCTGCTGTATGTGTTGTATGTGTTGTATGTGTTGTATCTGCTGTATGTGTTGTATGTGTTGTATCTACTGTATGTGTTGTATGTGTTGTATCTGCTGCATGTGTTGTATCTGCTGTATGTGTTGTATGTGTTGTATCTGCTGTATGTGTTGTATCTGCTGCATGTGTTGTATGTGTTGTATCTGCTGTATGTGTTGTATCTGCTGTATGTGTTGTATGTGTTGTATCTGCTGCATGTGTTGTATGTGTTGTATGTGTTGTATCTGCTACATGTGTTGTATGTGTTGTATCTGCTGCATGTGTTGTATGTGTTGTATCTGCTGTATGTGTTGTATGTGTTGTATCTGCTGCATGTGTTGTATGTGTTGTATGTGTTGTATCTGCTGCATGTGTTGTATCTGCTGTATGTGTTGTATGTGTTGTATGTGTTGTATCTGCTGCATGTGTTGTATGTGTTGTATGTGTTGTATCTGCTGCATGTGTTGTATCTGCTGTATGTGTTGTATGTGTTGTATGTGTTGTATCTGCTGCATGTGTTGTATCTGCTGTATGTGTTGTATGTGTTGTATCTGCTGCATGTGTTGTATGTGTTGTATGTGTTGTATCTGCTGCATGTGTTGTATCTGCTGTATGTGTTGTATGTGTTGTATGTGTTGTATCTGCTGCATGTGTTGTATCTGCTGTATGTGTTGTATCTGCTGTATGTGTTGTATCTGCTGTATGTGTTGTATCTGCTGTATGTGTTGTATCTGCTGCATGTGTTGTATCTGCTGTATGTGTTGTATGTGTTGTATCTGCTGCATGTGTTGTATCTGCTGTATGTGTTGTATCTGCTGTATGTGTTGTATCTGCTGCATGTGTTGTATCTGCTGCATGTGTTGTATCTGCTGTATGTGTTGTATCTGCTGTATGTGTTGTATCTGCTGTATGTGTTGTATGTGTTGTATCTGCTGTATCTGCTGTATGTGTTGTATCTGCTGTATGTGTTGTATCTGCTGTATGTGTTGTATCTGCTGCATGTGTTGTATCTGCTGTATGTGTTGTATGTGTTGTATCTGCTGTATGTGTTGTATCTGCTGTATGTGTTGTATCTGCTGTATGTGTTGTATCTGCTGCATGTGTTGTATCTGCTGTATGTGTTGTATCTGCTGTATGTGTTGTATCTGCTGTATGTGTTGTATCTGCTGTATGTGTTGTATCTGCTGTATGTGTTGTATCTGCTGTATGTGTTGTATCTGCTGTATGTGTTGTATGTGTTGTATCTGCTGCATGTGTTGTATCTGCTGTATGTGTTGTATGTGTTGTATCTGCTGTATGTGTTGTATCTGCTGTATGTGTTGTATCTGCTGTATGTGTTGTATCTGCTGCATGTGTTGTATCTGCTGCATGTGTTGTATCTGCTGCATGTGTTGTATCTGCTGCATGTGTTGTATCTGCTGCATGTGTTGTATCTGCTGTATGTGTTGTATGTGTTGTATCTGCTGCATGTGTTGTATCTGCTGTATGTGTTGTATGTGTTGTATCTGCTGTATGTGTTGTATCTGCTGTATGTGTTGTATCTGCTGTATGTGTTGTATCTGCTGTATGTGTTGTATCTGCTGCATGTGTTGTATGTGTTGTATCTGCTGCATGTGTTGTATCTGCTGCATGTGTTGTATCTGCTGCATGTGTTGTATCTGCTGCATGTGTTGTATCTGCTGCATGTGTTGTATCTGCTGCATGTGTTGTATCTGCTGCATGTGTTGTATCTGCTGCATGTGTTGTATCTGCTGCATGTGTTGTATCTGCTGCATGTGTTGTATCTGCTGTATGTGTTGTATGTGTTGTATCTGCTGCATGTGTTGTATCTGCTGTATGTGTTGTATCTGCTGTATGTGTTGTATCTGCTGCATGTGTTGTATCTGCTGTATGTGTTGTATGTGTTGTATCTGCTGCATGTGTTGTATCTGCTGTATGTGTTGTATCTGCTGTATGTGTTGTATCTGCTGTATGTGTTGTATCTGCTGTATGTGTTGTATCTGCTGCATGTGTTGTATCTGCTGCATGTGTTGTATCTGCTGCATGTGTTGTATGTGTTGTATGTGTTGTATCTGCTGCATGTGTTGTATCTGCTGCATGTGTTGTATCTGCTGCATGTGTTGTATCTGCTGCATGTGTTGTATCTGCTGCATGTGTTGTATCTGCTGCATGTGTTGTATCTGCTGTATGTGTTGTATGTGTTGTATGTGTTGTATGTGTTGTATCTGCTGTATGTGTTGTATCTGCTGTATGTGTTGTATCTGCTGTATGTGTTGTATGTGTTGTATCTGCTGTATGTGTTGTATGTGTTGTATCTGCTGTATGTGTTGTATGTGTTGTATCTGCTGCATGTGTTGTATCTGCTGCATGTGTTGTATCTGCTGTATGTGTTGTATCTGCTGTATGTGTTGTATCTGCTGCATGTGTTGTATCTGCTGCATGTGTTGTATCTGCTGTATGTGTTGTATCTGCTGTATGTGTTGTATCTGCTGTATGTGTTGTATCTGCTGTATGTGTTGTATCTGCTGTATGTGTTGTATCTGCTGTATGTGTTGTATCTGCTGTATGTGTTGTATCTGCTGTATGTGTTGTATCTGCTGTATGTGTTGTATCTGCTGTATGTGTTGTATGTGTTGTATCTGCTGTATATGTTGTATCTGCTGTATGTGTTGTATGTGTTGTATCTGCTGTATGTGTTGTATCTGCTGTATGTGTTGTATCTGCTGTATGTGTTGTATCTGCTGCATGTGTTGTATGTGTTGTATCTGCTGCATGTGTTGTATCTGCTGTATGTGTTGTATCTGCTGTATGTGTTGTATCTGCTGTATGTGTTGTATCTGCTGTATGTGTTGTATCTGCTGCATGTGTTGTATCTGCTGTATGTGTTGTATCTGCTGTATGTGTTGTATCTGCTGTATGTGTTGTATCTGCTGTATGTGTTGTATCTGCTGTATGTGTTGTATCTGCTGTATGTGTTGTATCTGCTGTATGTGTTGTATGTGTTGTATGTGTTGTATCTGCTGCATGTGTTGTATCTGCTGTATGTGTTGTATGTGTTGTATCTGCTGTATGTGTTGTATCTGCTGTATGTGTTGTATCTGCTGTATGTGTTGTATCTGCTGTATGTGTTGTATCTGCTGCATGTGTTGTATCTGCTGTATGTGTTGTATCTGCTGTATGTGTTGTATGTGTTGTATCTGCTGTATGTGTTGTATCTGCTGTATGTGTTGTATCTGCTGTATGTGTTGTATGTGTTGTATCTGCTGCATGTGTTGTATCTGCTGCATGTGTTGTATGTGTTGTATGTGTTGTATCTGCTGCATGTGTTGTATCTGCTGCATGTGTTGTATCTGCTGCATATGTTGTATCTGCTGTATGTGTTGTATGTGTTGTATCTGCTGTATGTGTTGTATCTGCTGCATGTGTTGTATGTGTTGTATGTGTTGTATCTGCTGCATGTGTTGTATCTGCTGCATGTGTTGTA
Source organism: Eucyclogobius newberryi (assembly GCF_026437365.1). Classification (NCBI taxonomy): domain Eukaryota; kingdom Metazoa; phylum Chordata; class Actinopteri; order Gobiiformes; family Gobiidae; genus Eucyclogobius; species Eucyclogobius newberryi. The sequence continues at coordinate 22,279,321 of NW_027316532.1, forward strand.
TCTGCTGCATGTGTTGTATCTGCTGCATGTGTTGTATCTGCTGCATGTGTTGTATGTGTTGTATCTGCTGTATGTGTTGTATCTGCTGCATGTGTTGTATGTGTTGTATGTGTTGTATCTGCTGCATGTGTTGTATCTGCTGCATGTGTTGTATCTGCTGCATGTGTTGTATGTGTTGTATCTGCTGTATGTGTTGTATCTGCTGCATGTGTTGTATGTGTTGTATCTGCTGCATGTGTTGTATCTGCTGCATGTGTTGTATCTGCTGCATGTGTTGTATCTGCTGCATGTGTTGTATCTGCTGCATGTGTTGTATCTGCTGCATGTGTTGTATCTGCTGCATGTGTTGTATCTGCTGCATGTGTTGTATCTGCTGCATGTGTTGTATCTGCTGCATGTGTTGTATGTGTTGTATCTGCTGCATGTGTTGTATCTGCTGTATGTGTTGTATCTGCTGTATGTGTTGTATCTGCTGCATGTGTTGTATCTGCTGTATGTGTTGTATCTGCTGTATGTGTTGTATCTGCTGCATGTGTTGTATCTGCTGCATGTGTTGTATCTGCTGTATGTGTTGTATCTGCTGTATGTGTTGTATCTGCTGCATGTGTTGTATCTGCTGCATGTGTTGTATCTGCTGCATGTGTTGTATCTGCTGCATGTGTTGTATGTGTTGTATCTGCTGCATGTGTTGTATCTGCTGCATGTGTTGTATCTGCTGCATGTGTTGTATCTGCTGCATGTGTTGTATCTGCTGTATGTGTTGTATGTGTTGTATCTGTTGTATGTGTTGTATCTGCTGTATGTGTTGTATGTGTTGTATCTGCTGTATGTTTTGTATGTGTTGTATGTGTTGTATCTGCTGTATGTGTTGTATCTGCTGTATGTGTTGTATCTGCTGTATGTGTTGTATGTGTTGTATCTGCTGCATGTGTTGTATCTGCTGCATGTGTTGTATCTGCTGCATGTGTTGTATCTGCTGTATGTGTTGTATGTGTTGTATGTGTTGTATGTGTTGTATGTGTTGTATCTGCTGCATGTGTTGTATCTGCTGCATGTGTTGTATCTGCTGCATGTGTTGTATCTGCTGCATGTGTTGTATCTGCTGCATGTGTTGTATCTGCTGCATGTGTTGTATGTGTTGTATCTGCTCTATGTGTTGTATGTGTTGTATGTGTTGTATGTGTTGTATCTGCTGTATGTGTTGTAAGTGCTGTATCTTTTGGCCGCAGTGGAGTGTGTGACGGGGTTAATCCCTCGCTGTCGCCGTTCACACAGTCTGTAGCACAAGGTCACAGGACTCATCTCCGCTGCATAATCCAGGACAGACACAGGATCAAGTTTGTGTCTCACGACACGCTCCGCTGCACTTTCACATCCTCTCTGCACTTTCAAAACCACACGCTGAACTTTTAACTCTCATTCATCAGTTATTCAATTCCTTATATTCCATTATAACTGTGGAGTAGACCTGGGGTGTCAAACGCATCCTCACTTTCTTAACACTTTCCTTGCTTTCGAATTATGCCGCGATGAGTTTATGAGCACTTTTCACAACTTTCAGAAGCCAGAGCGTTAAAGCTAACAACATCAAGTATGCTAACAGCCCACTTCCTGGTTCTCTACACAATAAAATGCTTTATAACTAGATGCGAACAGCAGATGGTGGTCTCGTTTTGACCCTAAGCGCTGCTCCTACATTATGTCTGTACTGGGGCAAAACAGATTGCACTTTATTTGAATAGTTACGGTAGCCACAGCTGTGACGAGGCTGACTGAGAAAGAGTTGGCTGCCAATCTGTGCCAACGTCCCGCCTGAGCGCCACCAATTACCACCACATTCACACGTAGAAATACTAAACATGTTTTTTGAATGTAAAATTTTAGTTCCAAAACTGAATATAAAGTATGAAATAAATAATAAATAATGATCAAATTATACATTTAAACAGGTGTTACAGTGACATTTGGGAGGTGGTAAAACCCTTATATTCTATTTTCTTCAAAGTGCCTGAATTAGACTATGCTTTTCACTAAAACGTAGTGAAGATTATGACAAATTTGACGAATAATAATCCCTGACAAGACCTTTATTTGTTGAATTATTCCTTGAACTGTGAATTGTCCCTGCATTTTTTATGAAACGTCGCTTATTGATGACGTAAACAGATTACTTCCTGTCATTTTCAACTTTTATTTACTAAATTTGTCTTTGAAAACTGCCACTTGACTGATGCAAAACCGTGATAAATATTTACCACAGGTTCTATGCCACCAAGTTAGAATTACATGAGAACCTACACTTTAAGAGGTAAATAAAGGCGCCTGCTGCTTCTGGCGGCTCATACTTCTCTGTGATTGGTTAAATTCCCCTGTCACTCACTCTGAGCTGATGGAACATAGCGCTACTTTCTTTTCTCCGCCACACAAACAGATAAGTGTCTGCTCTGGAGGTACTCAACAGGAGTGCACCTCTTACTCTGATTATCCACATCATCACAATCTCCACGCTCCAGGCACTTTGGAGAAGAAAAAACAACCTCTCAGTCGCTTTAATTATCTTCGAGTTATCTAAGATTCTGTGCTAATTAGCGAGAGATAATTCGAAAAGTGTATAATATCAGTGTTTGGAGGATATTGTGTATGTCGTCTATAGCTTTTGATTTAAAATGATAAGAACATTAACTTCCAAAAAAGGGGGGAACAAAGTAATATCTCTGCACATCTGTGTTTACCTTTTTTCATAGTTTTGGCCGGGGTGCGACTTATACTCCAGAGCAACTTATATAAGATATGATTTGTTATTTTCACACTGACGACCACAAGAGGGTGCTCTAGGCTCTAAGCGACACAGAAGAAGAATCTGCACTTCCTCTACCTCTGGAGTTTGTGGAGTTGTTTAGAAGTGACACAGAGGAAGAAGAATTTAATGGATTTAGTGATTTGGGGTAATTCTGATGCTTTGGTAAACTTGTTAGCATGTTCTTTATGCTATAGTTATCTGAATAACTCTTAATATGTTACGTTAACATACCAGACACTTACCACAGTTCTGTCTGTGCGTCATGTAGCTGAAGGTGTTAGCGTTAGCATACGTGCACCTATTCACCATGTTCTCTCATCTGTTATTATTTTAAATTACATTTCAAAATGAAATGTCTTTTCTTGGTCTTGGATAAAGTACATTTCCACAAAAATGCAATTTATATATGTTTTTTTCTTCTCTATTATGCATTTTTTGACTTATAGTCCAGAAAATACGACAAATGCCTTTTTGTGCGATACTTTTGTACGATACTTTTGTACGATACTTTTGTACGATACTTTTATGCGATACTTGATGCTCAACGACAAAGACAGACACACTTTAGCTTTAGCTTGTCTGATGAATTGCCATAGTATATAGTCTGAATATTGTCAGTTTATAATAAGATAATACCTCATAATATGGAGATTTTTTGTTAATATCGTATCACAAAAATGTAGACTTGATTTTGATACTTCTTGATACAAACTTCAACACCACGATGACGATAAAAACACATTTTAATACAAAATAATAAGTTTTATTTTCTTTAAAGAACACATGATCTATTAATCATGCTATAACATTGTCCCCTCATCAAAAACATACATGGAGTTGTATTTATCTCCATTTATATTTGTTTGATGAATCCTGCTTAGTAAGTCCTCTCCCTCTGAGCCTCAGAAAACGCTCCAAGATCTGCTGTGCTTTTCTTAAATCCATGAATTATTTCCAGATTAATTCTTCGTGTTTCTGCCTCAAATTGCATTCATTACAACCGTGTTCTTACATTAGCACGTCAGGGTTTGTTCATCTCCATCTTGTGCAAGTTCTAAAATATGAGATACAAAAGCAGAGGTTTTCACAAGCACGTTTAAAGACAACAAAATAACAATGCATAATATGTGTTCATTGGGCGCGTTCTGAACTTCAGCAACATTCAAATTGTTCACTATTTACATTATATTTTTAGATTCAGTATGGATTAGTAAATTGTCTTGACAACCTCATTACGTGTCGTTTTCTCCAGAGTAAGTGTTGAAAATGCACAGAATATGCACAGGGGGTGGAATATGTGTCGAGCAGCCACAGAACATCACGGAATCACAATGAGACGTGTTTTTCCTTTGGGATAAATATGTTGTTTTTCTCCCATCTTTCCATCAAGAGTCAGCGAGATGTGCCAGAGATGTGCAAAACGTTCAGTAACATCATCAAGGCGAGATAATGAGCCCAGATATGATGTTTTTATGTCATGGGAGAGAATGGCTCTGATGTGCTCTGATGAATTGGTGGCTTTTCTCTGAACAATGGCACAAATTGTGGGCACAGTCTATTCTGGTGGACGTGACCTCTGCCCCCGACAGATTTCTCCCCTTGTGTCTCGCAGACGTGGGCGACCGGAGAGGCACGAACATGAGGGTTTTTGTATATATATTTCATCCGTACAGTATGGATTTTTTGTAGCTTTCAAAGTGGTTACGCGTTGTATAAGAAAAACAGCATACATTATAATTGCCCATTGGTTTTTATGTCAATCGATATCTATAAATGACAAGGGACGAGGCACAAGTCATTTATTAAGACGTATATCGTATTTTCTGTAAGTCGCACCTTTTTTCATAATTTTGGCTGGGGTGCGACTTATACTTATATTTATACTTATATACTTATACTCCGGAGCGACTTATATGTGATATTATTTGTTATTTTCACACTTTCAACCACATTTCATACTCCAGTGCAACTTGTATATGTTTTTTTCTTCTCTATTATGCGTTTTTTGGCTGGTGCTACTTATACTCCGGTGCGACTTATACTCTGGAAAATACGGTACTTTTCTTTTTAGTATTAATTTGGAACATACAGCGATCACTATTTTACTCAAACACTGCAATATTGATCTAAAGCGCCTTGATAATAGAAACACACACACACACGAAGAGCCAGTGCCATCAGAGCGTTAGACCTAAAAACTCCAGTGGTTTCAACTCTTGAGGTGTTTTTAGTTCCGTTTTAAAGCCTTGGATTGTAGCGCGTGTCATGCAGCATATTCCACTGTGTCCTGGCCTTCACTGAGGGAGATGATTGTCCAAAAGCAGAGTGAAGGTACGATGCAGTCACGAAGAGAAGATATTCTTGTGGATTGTAGAGTTAGCGGCACGATAACGCACACGGTACGTCACGAGTACAAAGTCCTTCAAACATTTAGAGTTTTTAACACCGGGCCCATCACAGCAGATTTTCACTTGTGTGTTTTTATTGTTGAACCAGAGTGTGAATATTATGAATAATCCCAAGTAAATACAAGGATGTGGGCGGGGTTTTGGGGTAGGTTACATAATTACTCAAACATGCAGGAATCAATGAAAATACAACTCTTAGCAAGTGAACAGTATTGTAACGTGGGTTAAAATATCATGAATGGTGATTTTGCTTTATATTCCCTTTAAGGTGCGCATTAGATCAAGGACACGAGTGAAAATATCAGCGTTTAATATTGAAGCGAAGAACTCGTGTTATATATACTATATACTATTCTATATACATATTTTTGTGTAAAATTGTTCCCTTGATAAATAAATGAAACTGTCCCACGACCCGCTCCTCCTGTATTCATGTGTATTATACATAAGTACTTTATTAACATGTATGTAGGAGAGCAGGAGAAGAGCAGCCAGAGATCACCTGCGTGAGCTGTTTATTAAGAGCTGTTTTCTCAGTGTGTTTAAAATGAGCAGCGTAAACCCAGTTCCTTTTTGAAACTGCAAATCTAATTGTAATATCATTCGTGAAAAATCACAGTGTGAGAAACAGTGGTCTGAAAACCAGCTGTGGGCCTGTGGCTGTAGGTCTGTGGCTGTGGGCCTGTGGCTGTGGGCCTGTGGCTGTGGGCCTGTGGCTGTAGGTCTGTGGCTGTGGGCCTGTGGCTGTAGGTCTGTGTCTGTAGGCCTGTGGCTGTAGGTCTGTGGCTGTGGGCTGGTGGCTGTAGGTCTGTGGCTGTAGGTCTGTGTCTGTAGGTCTGTGGCTGTGGGGCTCTGGGCCTGTGGCTGTAGGTCTGTGTCTGTAGGCCTGTGTCTGTAGGCCTGTGGCTGTAGGTCTGTGGCTGTAGGTCTGTGGCTGTGGGCCTGTGGCTGTAGGTCTGTGGCTGTAGACCTGTGGCTGTAGGTCTGTGGCTGTAGGTCTGTGTCTGTGGGCCGGTGGCTGTAGGCCTGTGGCTGTAGGTCTGTGGCTGTGGGCCTGTGGCTGTGGGCCTGTGGCTGTGGGCCTGTGGCTGTAGGTCTGTGGCTGTAGGTCTGTGGCTGTGGGCCTGTGGCTGTAGGTCTGTGGCTGTAGGTCTGTGTCTGTAGGTCTGTGTCTGTAGGTCTGTGGCTGTGGGCTGGTGGCTGTAGGTCTGTGGCTGTGGGCCTGTGGCTGTAGGTCTGTGGCTGTAGACCTGTGGCTGTAGGTCTGTGTCTGTGGGCCGGTGTCTGTGGGCCGGTGGCTGTAGGCCTGTGGCTGTGGGCCTGTGGCTGTAGGTCTGTGGCTGTGGGCCTGTGGCTGTGGGCCTGTGGCTTTGGGTCTGTGGCTGTAGGTCTGTGTCTGTAGGTCTGTGGCTGTGGGCTGGTGGCTGTAGGTCTGTGTCTGTAGGTCTGTGTCTGTAGGTCTGTGTCTGTGGGCCTGTGGCTGTGGGCCTGTGGCTGTAGGTCTGTGGCTGTAGGTCTGTGTCTGTGGGCCGGTGGCTGTAGGTCTGTGGGCCTGTAGCTGTGGGCCGGTGGCTGTGGGCCTGTGTCTGTAGGTCTGTGGCTGTGGGCCGGTGGCTGTGGGCCTGTAGCTGTAGGTCTGTGGCTGTAGGTCTGTGTCTGTGGGCCGGTGGCTGTAGGTCTGTGGCTGTGGGCCTGTAGCTGTGGGCCGGTGGCTGTGGGCCTGTGTCTGTAGGTCTGTGGCTGTGGGCCTGTGGCTGTGGGCCTGTAGCTGTGGGCCTGTAGCTGTGGGCCTGTAGCTGTAGGTCTGTGGCTGTGGGCCTGTGGCTGTAGGTCTGTGGCTGTAGGTCTGTGGCTGTGGGCCTGTAGCTGTGGGCTTGTAGCTGTAGGTCTGTGGCTGTAGGCCTGTGTCTGTAGGCCTGTGTCTGTGGGCCTGTGTCTGTGGGCCTGTGGCTGTAGGTCTGTGGCTGTGGGTCTGTGGCTGTGGGCCTGTGGCTGTAGGTCTGTGTCTGTGGGCCGGTGGCTGTAGGTCTGTGGGCCTGTAGCTGTGGGCCGGTGGCTGTGGGCCTGTGTCTGTAGGTCTGTGGCTGTGGGCCGGTGGCTGTAGGTCTGTGGCTGTGGGCCTGTAGCTGTAGGTCTGTGGCTGTAGGTCTGTGTCTGTGGGCCGGTGGCTGTAGGTCTGTGGCTGTGGGCCTGTAGCTGTGGGCCGGTGGCTGTGGGCCTGTGTCTGTGGCTGTGGGCCTGTGTCTGTGGCTGTGGGCCTGTGTCTGTGGCTGTGGGCCTGTGGCTGTAGGTCTGTGGCTGTAGGTCTGTGGCTGTGGGCCTGTAGCTGTGGGCCTGTAGCTGTAGGTCTGTGGCTGTAGGTCTGTGTCTGTGGGCCGGTGGCTGTAGGTCTGTGGGCCTGTAGCTGTGGGCCGGTGGCTGTGGGCCTGTGTCTGTAGGTCTGTGGCTGTGGGCCGGTGGCTGTAGGTCTGTGGCTGTGGGCCTGTAGCTGTGGGCCTGTAGCTGTAGGTCTGTGGCTGTAGGTCTGTGTCTGTGGGCCGGTGGCTGTAGGTCTGTGGGCCTGTAGCTGTGGGCCGGTGGCTGTGGGCCTGTGTCTGTAGGTCTGTGGCTGTGGGCCGGTGGCTGTAGGTCTGTGGCTGTGGGCCTGTAGCTGTGGGCCTGTAGCTGTAGGTCTGTGGCTGTAGGTCTGTGGCTGTGGGCCTGTGGCTGTAGGTCTGTGGCTGTAGGTCTGTGGCTGTGGGCCTGAAGCTGTGGGCCTGTAGCTGTAGGTCTGTGGCTGTAGGTCTGTGGTTGTGGGCCTGTGGCTGTAGGTCTGTGGCTGTGGGCCGGTGGCTGTAGGTCTGTGGCTGTGGGCCTGTAGCTGTGGGCCTGTAGCTGTAGGTCTGTGGCTGTAGGTCTGTGGTTGTGGGCCTGTGGCTGTAGGTCTGTGGCTGTGGGCCGGTGGCTGTAGGTCTGTGGCTGTGGGCCTGTAGCTGTGGGCCTGTGGCTGTAGGTCTGTGGCTGTAGGTCTGTGGCTGTGGGCCTGTGGCTGTGGGTCTGTGGCTGTGGGCCTGTAGCTGTGGGCCTGTAGCTGTAGGTCTGTGGCTGTAGGTCTGTGGCTGTAGGCCTGTGGCTAATGACTCTTGCTAATTGGAGGATATGGCTGAGTGTAGAAATCTCACACTAATGTTTCAAGTGTCTTTATCAACTGCCAATTAGTCTCTAAAAGCAGAGGTGATTTGTTCAAGTCCACAACCTCTAACGTCTCTAACGTCTCTAACGTCTCTAACGTCTCTAACGTCTCTAACGTCTCTAACGTCTCTAACGTCTCTAACGTCTCTAACATCTCTAACGTGCGTTATATGTTGCAAAAGTAGGATTGCGTTCCAGGAGCATTGCTTTACCGTTGTTACCATATTTTCTGGACTATAAGTTGCACCGGAGTATAGGTCGCACCAACCAAAAACTGCATAATAGAAAAAACAAAACAAAAACATATATAAGTCGCACTTGAGTATAAGTCGCATTTTTCGGGTAAATTTATTTGACCAAGAACAGACATTTCATCTTGAAATGCAGTTTAAAATAATAACAGATTAGATAACATGGTGAATAGGTGCACGTATGCTAACGCTAACACCTTCAGCTACATGACGCACAGACAGAACTGTGGTAAGTGTCTGGTATGTTAACGCAACATATTAACAGTTATTCAGATAACTATAGCATAAAGAACAAAACCCCAAATCACTAAATCCAACTCCACAAACTCCGGGGGTAAAGGAAGCATTGATTCTTCTTTTCTTCTTCTGCGTCGCTTAGAGCCTAGAGCGCCCTCTTGGGGTTGTCAGTGTGAAAATAATCAACATGTGAAATGCGGTTGCCAATTTGAAAATAAGGAATAATTTCACATATAAGTCGGAGCGTAAGTCGCACCCCGGCCAAAAAAAGGTACGACTTATAGTCCGGAAAATACGGTATAAGCTTTTCTGATAAAAATATGAAATTATGAAGTTTGTTTGGGCTTGATTTCAGAACTCAACCCAACTTGAACTCGTACATGTTCCCTTAGAAACCGTATGTTTTACCACCTTTGTTCAAGTCTCCCCATTGCCATTTCTAAACGTTAAATCTGGCTACAATTAGTTTGAATTTCTTTCAAATCCAAATGAGTTAGATTCACGTGAACAATTCCCCATTCGAATCGACCCCATGTGTAAAGAAAACGGCACTAACTCTGTCGCTTATCCCACTTTCATTCACCCATTTTCCCCAAAATACGTGTCCAAACGGCCCCATAATTTTATTCACACTGCTGTTGTGATTTCGGGCGTTACAAAAATAAATTGAATTTAATTGTATGGCGTGGTCCTGCATTTTTATAATTATTGATAGATTTAAAGAAACGCGCTGTGAGACCCTGTGTTTTTCTCTCATGTTTTATTCAGATCTGTCTGCATTCTCACTCACAGCAGAGAACAAAGTATATGAAGTACGCACCTCAAATAACCTATGGTGTAACGTTTAATTAAAATGTGTTAATTCAAAGTGAGGATAAGTCCCCGTCTCATTTCGTTAAACGGACTGCGACACGGTTTGATTTTCTCTTTTCTTTCCTCTCGAGGGTCAGGAAGAATTTGTGTTTTTTAAATATGTGCATTTGAATGTGTGTTTTCAAGCAAAGTGAGGTTGAATAATGAATTCTGATTAGAGCAGAAAAGCTGGACGAACACAATACAAAGACAAGGCGAGGGCTCATTTATTTGTAAAGCACAATTTGTGATTCAAAGTGCGTTGCGCCAACGAGAAAATATCCATTCGAGTCACAGCGCAAAAGAAAAGAGTGAAAAGTACTACGCTATGAATGTCTTGACGATTAATAATTCATCTCAGCGTGTCAAATATGTCATCTAAACATTTTTATACATACAACGCTGATATGTATGATTCTTTGACTTTAGCGTCTTCTCTCCAAAAATAATGCTCCACTGAACAGATTTTCAACATCAATAAATGCATGGCAGAACTTATATTTTTTTCTTTTAATACATAGATAAATACATAGATTAAAACACTAGAAAAGATCTTATAAAAAAACCTCTTATATTCTTCCTTATATTCTGTAAAAGGAAAAAAAAATAATATAATAAAAATAATAGGAACAAAAGTAATCATCAATTATATGGATGGATTCAAATAGATTATCATTAAATCTAAATAAGACATTATTATTCATATTGCAAAAACAATCAGTTTGGATTGTTAACTCACACATGATCTTTTTATTCAGTCCACATTATTAAAATTCCCTGACCTTGTAAAAAACGATACAGTATTTTATTATTCAAAGCCTTCATTGATGTATTACCAATTAATGTGCAAAAGTTCTATATTTCAGAGGCGATATAAATGTTACACACATGTTTTTGTGAGAGTATGTGGGGTGAAGATGTAGAATGCTCTTGATCTCCATCAAAAGCAATGCCAAAATATCCACAAATGTAAGTTTTTATATAGATATAATATGAATACATGGTGTGGTCAGAATACAGAGAGAAACAGCGTAAAGGTATTGCCATATTGCACCACCGATATCAAATTATCAATACAATATTCATACATGTCAGTCCAACAGAAATGCATTTAAATATGTCTTTAAATACATTAGTTGAGGTTAAATTACGAAACAAATAATAAAAATAAAACGTGCAGAAAAATCACTCACAACCCTTATTTGAAACGTAACTTTTTTCATTTTTATTTGAAATCAGCTCTTTTAAACACAAATAATTTACTCAATATTCAAACAGTAAGAATATTATTTACAGTCCACAAAATAACCCCCCTCTAGATGGGACACTGCGACTGGACCACGCCCGCATCCTCCAAAGTAGAACTTAGATGTTTAATCCACAGGTTCATTTCAGAAGCATTTACTCATGACCTGAAGTGACTGTTACAGAGTTAACTTCTTTCCACTTGTCTATAAAAAGGTTTTATTTGCTGTCTCTGCTTCATGTCCCCGCGCTCTCAGGAGCTGTCACCCCGTGCAAACAAAGACACTCCAGGCTCACTGTGAAATGGTGCATTATTTGAGCATAAAGTGATAGAAGAATACACCTACACACTTAAACCTGCTCTGACTTTGTGGAAATGGTTTGCACGGCACGTCGCAATCCCAAACATGCAGTCTTTCGGTGACTTTATGCTTGCCTTTTTAGTATAACATGTGTTGGCGTGCTTGTTTATGAAAGGCGGGGCAGGAATGAAAAATAGTTGGAATGAATCATATGTTTAATCCCTATCAGTACAATTCTAATACAGATAACAGAGCACTTACCATCTGACGCTATTGAATGTGTCGGCGTCTCACACGGGCTTTCCGGATCGCGCCCTTTCCCTGTGCGCTCAAACAATTTATACATTTTGATACAGGGCGGGATATGAAAGGTCTCCTCTGTACTGCTCCAGTTTCGCACAGAAATGTCCTTGAGCTCGTCTGCAGCTTTCTACGGCACAGGTGTTCTATCAGAGAGTGTCTTAGAGGAACAATGGGATCTCTGTCCGCGAGTGCGTGTAAGGAATAAACCCTTCATAGTTTCAGCGTATCTCAAAATATAGTTTAATACAGTCTCATAAAGGAGATGGTGGTGGACTTCCGCAGACGCCACTCTGCTGCCCCCTCACCAGTGAACATCCAGGGAAGGGACATTGAGAGAGTGGACTCATACAAGTACCTGGGTGTTCATCTGAACCACAAACTGGACTGGACTCATAACACAGACGCACTGTACAGGAAGAGCCAGAGTTGGCTCAACCTCCTGAGGAGACTCAGGTCTTTTGGAGTGACAGGGCCACTCCTGAAGACCTTCTATGACTCTGTGGTGGCATCAGCCCTCCTGTACGGTGTGGCCTGCTGGAGCAGCAGCATCACAGAGAGGGAGAGGAAGAAGCTGGACAGAGTCATCAAGAAGTCCAGCTCCGTCCTGGGCTGTGCTCTGGACTCGGTGCAGGAGGTGGGGGACAGGAGGGTCCTGGCTAAATTCACATCTATGCTGGACCATGAGTGTCACCCCCTGTAGGACACTCTGTCCGCTCTGGAGAGCAGCTTCAGTGAGAGACTGATCCACCCTCGCTGTGTGAAGGAAAGGTTTCGCAGGTCTTTCCTTCCTGCTGCTGTCAGACTCTACAACAAACACTGCTAGCCCTGAACACTGATGTAACCATGTGCAATACCATCATATTCGTGTGCAATACTGAATACTGAATTAACCATGCGCAATACCTGTAAATAAGAGTGTTCTATTGTGTTTTTATTTGGTTTACTTACCTGCTAATAGTATTACCTAGTCTTGTGCTTGCTATTTTTACTTTATTTTATTTTTATTCTGTTCTACTATCATTATTTTATTATTATTATCTTATTTTTATCTTTATCTTTTTATTTTTATTTATCTATTGTATTTTATTTCCCCCCTCCATTCCATATTAAGATAGGAGAGGAGTTTTGTTAATAAGAGTTTTTTGTTTTTGTTCATATGAGTTCTATTAAGAGTGTGTTTTGAAACTTCTATAATCTGTCCTTTCCTCCTGTTTCTACAGCGTTGTAACAACGAAATTTCCCCTTGTGTGGACTTTAAAGGATTATCTTATCTTATCTTAAAATTAATATAGTTGGTAATACAATCTTAGTAAAGTTAATATTATTTGGTTTTCCCTTCACCTTACCTGGAGGCTAAGCTAAATCCGATCGGACAGCGACTGGAAACGGGCAGGCAGTGATGAAAATGGAGTTGGCGCCGATGCACTTTGAGTGGAAGGTGAAAACGGAGCCTCCAAACATCATCTAGAAGCGTTTTGTGTAGAAAGTTTGTGATTAGTGCCCAAAACTGCACGCGTCTGTTAATAACACCAATAATAGACATTTATTAGACATTTTTCTGGATATGACGACAATAATAACAATAGTAATAATTCAACATTTCAGAAAATAGAGGTTGAAGTTTGACATTGATAGTTATTACTCGTTACGACATTACAGTTTTTTATTCGCCTAATTAAAATTAATGGGATAGAGTGTTAAGTATAAGTACCGGCTTTAGAAATGAATTATATGTCAATTGAAGCAGCAGATATATCAAGGTTTCTCTATAATCAACAGTTCAGCATTAACTGAATAGAAGGCATTATAGGATTATTCTTTGTGTCACCTTTGTGTGGGAGGACTTATTCTAATAGGGAAATTGCTTTGACTGACTGGAGCAATTTTCCATCGAGAGTCCTTAAGGGTTGTTTAAAGTAGTAGTAATAACCTCTGCTTCAAGGAAACATCCCTCTGTTCTCCCATTCTATTCTATTTTTCAGGCCTTGTAGCGTGAACAGCGTCTTGATTTACGCTTGTTTTATGAATCCTGTTCACAAGGTCATCTTTCTCCAATTTGTTTTCTGTAAGATTGTTATATGGATTGAAAATTTAGAGTTGGGAAGGGGTGTTTTTTGCGTAACATTTTCATTCAACAAATCAAAAGTTCTTAAGACAAATGAAAAGACAACAAACAGGTTCAGTTCTGTTTTAGTTCTTGATAAAGACCTGGTTTAGTCATGTGTTACTCCTGGTTTTGTCCCTGGTTTAGTCCTGGTTTAGTCCTTGTTTAGTCCCTGGTTTAAGTCATGTGTTAGTCCTGGTTTTGTCCCTGGTTTAGTCCTGGTTTTGTCCCTGGTTTAGTCATGTGTTAGTCCTGGTTTTAATCCAGTTTTAGTTCTTGATGAAGACCTGGTTTAGTCATGGTTTAGTCCTGGTTTTGTCCCTGGTTTAGTTATGCGTTAGTCTTGGTTTTGTCCCTGGTTTTGTCCCCGGTTTAGTCATGCATTAGTCCTGGTTTTAACCCTGGTTTAAGTCATGTTTTAGTCCTGGTTTAATTCTTGATGAAGACCTGGTTTAGTCATGCTTTAGTCCTGGTTTTAACCCTGGTTTAGTCATGTATTAGTCCTGGTTTAGTCTTGCTTTAGTCCAGTTTTAATTCAGTTTTAATTCTCTATGAAGACCTGTTTTTGTCACCTTTTAGTCCTGATTTTAACCCTGGTTTAGTTTTGCTTTAGTCCTGTTTTAATTATTGATGAAGACCTGGTTTAGTCATGTTTTAGTCCTCGTTTAGTCTTGCTTTAGTCCAGTTTCAATTCAGTTTTAATTCTCTATGAAGACCTGTTTTAGTCATGTTTTAGTCCTGGTTTAGTTTTGCTTTAGTCCTGTTTTAATTCTTGATGAAGACCTGGTTTAGTCATGCGTTAGTCCTGGTTTTAACCCTGGTTTAGTAATGTTTTAGTCCTTGTTTAGTCTTGCTTTAGTCCAGTTTTAATTCTTGATGAAGACCTGGTAAAGTCCTGGTTTAGTCCTGTGTTAGTCCTGGTTTTAACCCTGGTTTAGTCATGTGTTACTCCTGGTTTTGTCCCTGGTTTAGTCCTGGTTTAGTCCTTGTTTAGTCCCTGGTTTAAGTCATGTGTTAGTCCTGGTTTTGTCCCTGGTTTAGTCCTGGTTTTGTCCCTGGTTTAGTCATGTGTTAGTCCTGGTTTTAGTCCAGTTTTAGTTCTTGATGAAGACCTGGTTTAGTCATGGTTTAGTCCTGGTTTTGTCCCTGGTTTAGTTAAGCGTTAGTCCTGGTTTTGTCCCTGGTTTAGTTATGCGTTAGTCTTGGTTTTGTCCCTGGTTTTGTCCCCGGTTTAGTCATGCATTAGTCCTGGTTTTAACCCTGGTTTAAGTCATGTTTTAGTCCTGGTTTAATTCTTGATGAAGACCTGGTTTAGTCATGCTTTAGTCCTGGTTTTAACCCTGGTTTAGTCATGTATTAGTCCTGGTTTAGTCTTGCTTTAGTCCAGTTTTAATTCAGTTTTAATTCTCTATGAAGACCTGTTTTTGTCACCTTTTAGTCCTGATTTTAACCCTGGTTTAGTTTTGCTTTAGTCCTGTTTTAATTATTGATGAAGACCTCGTTTAGTCTTGCTTTAGTCCAGTTTCAATTCAGTTTTAATTCTCTATGAAGACCTGTTTTAGTCATGTTTTAGTCCTGGTTTAGTTTTGCTTTAGTCCTGTTTTAATTCTTGATGAAGACCTGGTTTAGTCATGCGTTAGTCCTGGTTTTAACCCTGGTTTAGTAATGTTTTAGTCCTTGTTTAGTCTTGCTTTAGTCCAGTTTTAATTCTTGATGAAGACCTGGTAAAGTCCTGGTTTAGTCCTGTGTTAGTCCTGGTTTTAACCCTGGTTTAGTCATGTGTTACTCCTGGTTTTGTCCCTGGTTTAGTTCTGGTTTAGTCCTTGTTTAGTCCCTGGTTTAAGTCATGTGTTAGTCCTGGTTTTGTCCCTGGTTTAGTCCTGGTTTTGTCCCTGGTTTAGTCATGTGTTAGTCCTGGTTTTAGTCCAGTTTTAGTTCTTGATGAAGACCTGGTTTAGTCATGGTTTAGTCCTGGTTTTGTCCCTGGTTTAGTTAAGCGTTAGTCCTGGTTTTGTCCCTGGTTTAGTTATGCGTTAGTCTTGGTTTTGTCCCTGGTTTTGTCCCCGGTTTAGTCATGCATTAGTCCTGGTTTTAACCCTGGTTTAAGTCATGTTTTAGTCCTGGTTTAATTCTTGATGAAGACCTGGTTTAGTCATGCTTTAGTCCTGGTTTTAACCCTGGTTTAGTCATGTATTAGTCCTGGTTTAGTCTTGCTTTAGTCCAGTTTTAATTCAGTTTTAATTCTCTATGAAGACCTGTTTTTGTCACCTTTTAGTCCTGATTTTAACCCTGGTTTAGTTTTGCTTTAGTCCTGTTTTAATTATTGATGAAGACCTGGTTTAGTCATGTTTTAGTCCTCGTTTAGTCTTGCTTTAGTCCAGTTTCAATTCAGTTTTAATTCTCTATGAAGACCTGTTTTAGTCATGTTTTAGTCCTGGTTTAGTTTTGCTTTAGTCCTGTTTTAATTCTTGATGAAGACCTGGTTTAGTCATGCGTTAGTCCTGGTTTTAACCCTGGTTTAGTAATGTTTTAGTCCTTGTTTAGTCTTGCTTTAGTCCAGTTTTAATTCTTGATGAAGACCTGGTAAAGTCCTGGTTTAGTCCTGTGTTAGTCCTGGTTTTAACCCTGGTTTAGTCATATTTTAGTCCTGGTTTAATCTTGCTTTAGTCCAGTTTTAATTCTTGATGAAGACCTGGTAAAGTCCTGGTTTAGTCCTGTGTTAGTCCTGGTTTTAACCCTGGTTTAGTCATATTTTAGTCCTGGTTTAATCTTGCTTTAGTCCAGTTTTAATTCTTGATGAAGACCTGGTTTAGTCCTGGTTTAGTCATGCGTTAGTCCTGGTTTTAACCCTGGTTTAGTCATGTTTTAGTCCTGGTTTAGTCTTGCTTTAGTCCAGTTTTAATTCTTGATGAAGACCTGGTTTAACCCTGGTTTAGTCCTGGTTTAGTCCTGTGTTAGGCCTGGTTTTAACCCTGGTTTAGTCTGGCTTGTCAGTTGAACAGAAATGTGCTAAAACGTGTCTTTGAATGCAGTCGTTGAGGTTTAAGAATGGGACTAAAATATCACACACAAACATGAAGAAAATACTATTTGCTGATAGTCACAATACCAACGTTCGCACTGATACAGTATATTGTCTATTCCTGCTCCACGTCGTTGCAGTGCTAATGCCAGATTTCCCTCTTTTGTGGTTCTATTTAGTCGAGTTCAGTCTTTTTTCCCCGTGACCTCCCTGATGCCCCGCCCCGCAAGCACAAGTCAATGTGCATCCATCAGTATTGAAGGAACAGGACGTCCCAGATCGCACCAGGGACACAGTCACTCACCGCAGTAATGACAGTGACAATCATTACAGTCACTTTGCCGTTGCTCTGCAGTGACTACTGACAGGAATGGATACGTTCTTTTCTATGGCGATGTCGATTTCGCTTATCGATCCAGCTTCTTAACAATCCTCTTATTTCTAATTAGCCTATAATTGTTTAGGGAGGAGACGTTAGATTCTGATGGACGGCTAAATATATCGAACCGGTTCTTGATTCCCGCAATACTTCAAGAAGATAGAAGTTTTTGGTTTTGATCCTCAGCTACTGACAGGCGAAAACTTGCCCCAACTAACTTTCGTGGACACAACGTTACAGCTAAGCGTCCTCGTCCACAGCCACTCTCCGTACGAACAAGCCTTTATCCTAAAATGTACCTCCTGGACAGAAGGAAATGGGGCTAACGTTGAGTCTGCAAGTATGCTAATACCGTTTATTAGCATAGCCACACAATGTACGTGGGCGTTTAATGTGTAAACTAGCATTAGCCAGCTGCTAACTGAAGCTAATTGCACACTGTACCGTCTGGAGTGATTTCATCAAGTCCACTGGTCCTTCTGATGGTGGTAATCCATCTCTGGTGATGAACTGGATCTTTGAGGAGATTATAGAAGAATAATCCTTTCTTCTGAGACTTGTAGTTGGTACTGTACACAAGCAGATCGTACTGCTTTCCATCCTCAAGATGACGATAGCAACCAGTTTGTCATGTCACTTCGGGTCCATGAATAGTTAAAGGTGCAATATGGACTTTTCTAGGAGAATGGACATTTTTATTGCAAAAGGAAAACGTCTTCCTTGACCTAGCGCTAGCTTAAGGGAGCTAGAGAAGTGCCATATTGGTGAACAATGTTCCTGCTGCTATAAACACGCACAGAACTTTAAGCCCTCTAGTCTTTTAAAAGCATAATAGCGGTTCAGAGCTTTATGGGACAATGTTTCAGACATCTGAAGTAAAGGAGACGCCGGCTCAGGCTGTGCCTAATGGTTTTCCACTGCATCCACAGGACGCACAGACTCAACTCGTTTACAGGTGCTCACATGCTGGACATTTACTCATTACACAGCTCTGATTTCACGTGTGTTCTGACCCTTATTTAGCTGACAGAATGTGCTCTTTGAAGCTACAATTATACCAAATTGCTACATGACGAGCGAAAATGAAAAGCAAATGGCGTTGACAAAGACGAGTTTGTCCAAAGTGCCCAGAGGATGAAAGTTGGTCATTTCCACTCTGTTGAGCCGGATCCGGGCCGCTGCATGACGTGCACATGAATGACAGAGTTCTAATAAACCCATGCACTTTACTGAAGGCCAGAGGTACATTACTGGATAAAATTCCCAACACAAATCTGTTAACCCTTCTACAGGATTCATATTATATCAATTCATATGACCTAAATAGCCTATATTATCTTTTGAACAATACAATAAATTACCTTACTATATCAAAGTCAAAGTGATCAACATCGGCCTCAAAAATTCAGATGATTAATATCCGTGATAAGCCTAAAAAATGCATCGGAATCGGAACATTCCTGTTGTATAATGTTATAGCGTTAAATCTCAAGCAATTTAGTACTGATTAAAATGTACAACTAATAATGTTTCTCTTATAATTTACAAACTCAAGCCATTTTATGTTGAATCAGCTTGAAAACTATGTCATATAATATTTATACAAACTTATTCAAGCCATCTGTTGCATCTGGGCCAAGCTGTTTACAACTGTTTATAGAACTTTATATTGTTTCTTTTTACTCTGTTTTTATGGGCTCTAAAAGGCTTTCTTTCAGATGACTTTGTAGCTTTCTATCAGGGGCCCTTAAGTCGGCAGTCGCTCTGTGATGATCTATCTCTAATGTCTCTCAGTGGAGCCGTACAGCAAATGCACTTGACTTTATCTGTCCCGCGATAGAGACGTCAAAAACACTGGCAGAAGGCCGGCTCTATATCGCTCCTGCAGTCGTGCCTCTGCCTTTGGTCTACACCATCATTCACGTTTTCACCAGCTGCTGCCTTTGTGAAGTGAATTTAGGCACAGTCGCACACGTCATCTCATTTGTGCTTGGGTATAGTTGAAAATAAGACACTACCGAAGTTCTATTTGACCATAACCAAGTGTGACTGAGGATGGAATGAATAAAATAACTAATTATGCTTGATGTTTGTCGTAAATCTCTCTCTGCACTCTTTGTTACGTTGCTCAGAGTTGTTATTTGGTGTGTGTTTTTCAGGAGTGCATGTGAAAGTGTGGAGTTGGACAGCGAGGGAGGAGCTCCAACATGAGGAAGAGCAGGAGTGTCCTCACTGTGTCTCCCAACAATGTAAGTTATGACATTATGCACAGCTCTTTCTAATATACTCTATAATTATCATGTCTGCATTTTAACATTATAGAGCGAGCTATTTTTCCAAAACTAACACTGCTAATATAGTTCAAAAGAAGAAGTTTTCTCTTGTGTCTGACCTCTGCAGGATGGAGATAATATTTATATAAAGGTGTTTTGCCTTTGTCCAGACTTAGTGTCCTCTGCAAACAGTGCGGACAATCGCTCAAACTGCTGGTGCATTATCTTTTCTTCTGGCCAACTTTATCCTCTTTCTAAAAGTTTCATTGGTTCATATGTATTTATATATATCATTGCATTTACCAATTGCTTCTATTGTCAGGGTTATATTCTATTAAATAATCCCCTGAGGGTGCTCTAAATCCATTTGTAGAATTAGAGAAATTAGAGAAATACAAAGATAGAAACAAGCATGGAGGCGCTCACGGCAGTTTGAGATCACACTTACACGTGTAAAAGAGTCAACAAAGCCAGGTGAAAGTGCACGTTTATTAGTTTTGCAGCCGTCACTTTGTTTTACGTTGAGCCGTCACTGTTGAGTTATGTTTACTTCTGCCCCAGTGGTTATCGCTGTTGTGATGTTGTCACACGCTCTGAGGAGATGAGAGGACCGACAGAAACCTTCAGGCGCTAAATGAGCCTTAAAGCTGCGTTCTTAAGGTGTGGGCTCAGTATTCAATCAAAAAAAACAACCATTGGATTTCTAAGACTATTCAAGGCTGTGCTCCTGTACGCTCCTTCTGCAGAGAGCTGAACGCGTTCATGTGACATTTATCCTGTGGCGGCTGGTGGTGCAGATTATAGTAAGGGCTATTTGACATGACCGTGTTTTTGTTTTTTTTAAATGTCCAAAATTGAATATTTAACATTGACTGAATGGATACAAATTTTAAATACACATTTACAACTGAATTAATTAAGTAAACACACTTTATTTAGACTTTTGTTAATGATAATACAATGACTTAGAGGCAGATAACATTTGAGAGAAAATACTTATGACATAAAATTACATTTTACACTTTATAAAATATCAGATTGTAAAGAGCAAAACAAACGCGTCAGTGATACTGTAACTTATACTGCAGAGTAATAATTACTACATGAAGAGGAAATAAAAACACAAACTATTGTTTGTGTCTGTTTCATAAAACAGCTTCTAAGTGGCATTAGTTACTCTGAACTACATGTGTAACATTTTTATATTTAATCATCACAGACATTAATGCTTTATGGAAAGTTGTTCTTAAATACATGTCATTTATAGCATTCTTTCATGGGTTTTCTAATAACAAAAGCATATTTTTTATGAATAGAAGTTAAGCAATACTTAATGCTTAGCTTTAGCCTTATGCAAGTAATAAAGTTTAAAAAAAACACTCCTCTTTAGTGTGTTTGTTGTCAAGGTAACAGAGTTTGACTGATTACATGTCCCGGCTCGGATTGATATGAAATCAGCCGATTTCACTTCAACACGAATAAAGCCAGCAAACAGTCGAGGAGCTCATTCTGAGTCGTTTTGGACGTACCTTTTGTCACAGACGTCTGTAGATGCAGTTTTAAGACGTAAACACGGAAAACATGGCGTGTGCCCCTGCGCCCTTAATGGACCAGCCGCTGCTGCATTTATCCTTTGTTTGTCCCTCGAGTGGTGACTGACTGACTGAGCAAGCTAGCAAGCTTTGAGTTATGCTGCTCCCATAGCTTGGAACAGTTTGCAAACTCTGCTGGAACTTTGTGAGCTGGTTCCTCTGATGGGTTTTGGCTTTATTGCAGATAACATTGCCTTCAATCGTAACTTTGATGTAATGTTACAAAGCTTTTATTCCAGCGTAATAAAATGTCTCAACACTTTTATTTCACATTCCTATTTTTATATATTTTTGCATAATCAAAATATTTTCTATCCAGCATAAGTAAAGCTACATTCATATTACAGATATTACAGAAACATTTGATGCTCTGTACATCCATCTTCAGTCATAGTATAGACCAGATTATAATAGTGGTGACTCATAGATTCCTGTAACACTCTGGATGTCCTTCCCTCTATGTAACTGTACGACATGTCTCCATAATGTGTGTGCTCAGGGCTACAGAGGTGGGCTGCTGTTATTGGATTGATGCTCAACTGAAAGGATTAGCCTGAGCTGCTGATGCTTAACTGGGATTAGATGAGCCTGGTGTGTTTGTTAATTATCAGTCCTTCATAAAGCTGACGTATGGATTTAAATAGGAGTAGGCTTAGGAATCATCAGGTCCCTCATGATTCAACATGATCGATGATGCTCAGGTTTGTGATAGATGCAATAATTGATAGCACATTTTGGTAATACTATACAGATTGTTTTGTAGACTTTATTAGACAGGACAGTGCAGAGCAAAATGGGGATGAGACTGTGGAGCGGCCACAAAAGAAGAGGCGCCTTTGGGATAAGCAAGATGTAAAAAAGATGTAAAGAAGTAATTTCTTTCTCCACAAAAGTAACATCCTTCACTACTCTTTAAAAAACTTTCACCTTGTTTTCTCCAGTGGCTTTTAGATGAAGACGCACAGCCAATTGTGAACCAGAATTTGAGTGTCTCCTGTGTTCATACAGTCTTTTGTTCAGTGGTTGTTTGTTTGTAATTCTCATTGCAGCCGTTACATGCTTAATTTGACATGTGCGCAAATGTCAAGAACAATCTTGCAAAGATTTTGTCCTCCATCTTTACATTTGTTACGGGTGTGAAAGGATTCGTTTGCACATAGAAACTTGTCGTGGACATTTGACAGAGAACACTTTCATCTCCATTTGGACTAAAACTGACAGAAATAATCAGTGCTACAAATAGTTGAGACAAACTGTAAAATACACACGGCTGGTGCAGTACATGCAGTGTTTTTAGCACTCAAACATTGTTTAAATATAGATATTTTCTTCATCAATAATTTAGTTTAAAGCAAGTAAGAAGAGCGCTCCTCCTCTGTGTCCCTCTTGGTTCTGTGAATTGATTAGTCGACTACAAGATGTCACTTCGTGGCGCGGGCAAAAGCTCTCATGATTCAAACATGTAACAGAGATCACAGTAATTAAACTGTGTATTTATCAGTAATAGACAAATTAAACTCTCAATTAAGTCCCAGATCTCAAGATAACTCACTACATGCCTTCTCCTTTATGCTGTAGTGAAGATGAATCCTTTAAAATACCCCCAAAATAATAAATCAACTAATAAAAATGTTTGTCGACCAAGACACTATTGACCCTTTAATTGATTAAAGCTCACGAGACCCAAACCCGAGTCTCTTAACACTCAGAAAGGACAAAAATATTACTGTGCTCAAGCCTCCCGGAAGAAACACTCCAAAACACCTTTTGGCCTTTTGCAGAACTGAACTGCACCACCCACTCTGGTTTCTTTACTATTTACATTGCCTGAGCAGCCAATCCCTCCCACATTCTGTTCAAAGGAAGAAGGGTAAGGGCATCAAAAAAACTCTCTTAGAACGATCAAACCACAGCCGCCAATTTGTATCACATCTTTTCTGAATATCCTCAAAATATACAACTTCTTTTACCTCAGATTGAGTTCAGAGTTTTGTGTTTTGCCTGTTGATTCCACTCCATTTCTCAATACGCTATAACTCAACTTTTTTCATGTTTGTTTAGACTCAAACGGACGGTCTGTTTCTATGATTGGTTAATCTGCTTGTCAATCACGTCCATTTGAAATCAGGGAGACAGGATATTATTCTAGCCCAAGACATCTTTCGTAAAGTATTGCTAAAACATGTGGTCTTGGCTCGCCAGGCCCTTATTCACACACACCACCAGGACTCTACTACAACTAATACTACTACTATGTACAACCTCTCTCCCATCCAATTTTAATGATGTAATACAATAGATACAAACACATTTATCAGTTCTGGAGGCTCAAATGTGTCAGGTCCTGCAGGAGGGAGAGTTTGCCCTTAGATTCTGTCTCTGAGCTGAAGAAAAACAGATCAAGTGGGTACGATAAACTGACTTCCTTTCATTTGACGTTTGCAAGTACTAAGCTGTATCACTGCGATCCATCCGCTTTATGGGGTTTTGGGTTCATGGGCTTTTGTCGCCGTCTCTCTTGTCTATTGCTGTGGTTCCTTTTATCAAAAATCAAACAGATAAACGTAGTGTGACATTTATGGGCCGATAGCGTTGGCGCAAGGGAGAATTCCTTTAGCCGTAGCCGTTGTAGCTTATCATGGTTTGCACTGGGTATGTTTGCGCTGAAGGAGATATTGGATAAATATAACTATAAAGTTTCACTATATTCGTGCGTATTCCTGACGTGTCTGGTGTGTTTGATCAGAGGAAGATTATCTGTGTAACTGCCGTGTCTGAGAGTTTGCCCTTCATCTTCTTTCATTCTAGTACATTACTGTTCCATTAGTATATGACCAATTTCATGAAATCAAACTTTCTGAATGCAAAGGTAAAAGCTCTATGCATTTAGCTGTTCTTTTCTGAAGTACATATTAAAATGAAATGACTTAAATGACCGTATTTTCCGGTCTAGTATAAGTCGTACTAGCCAAAAAATGCATAATAGAAAAGAAAAAACATATATAAATCGCACGGAGTATAAGTCGCATTTTCGGGGGGAAATTTATTTGATAAAATCCAAGACCAAGAACAGACATTTCATCTTGAAATGCAGTTTAAAATAATAACAGATGAGAGAACATGGTGAATAGGTGTACGTATGCTAACGCTAACACCTTCAGCTACATGACGCACAGAAGTGTCTGGTATGTTAACGTAACATATTAACAGTTATTCAGATAACTATAGCATAAAGAACATGCTAACAAGTTTACCAAAGCATCAGTTTTACCCCAAATCACTAAATCCATTGAATTCTACTTCCTCTGTTTCACTTCTAAACAACTCCACAAACTCCAGAGGAAGAGGAAGTGCAGATTCTTCTTCTGCGTCGCTTAGAGCCTAGAGTGCCCTCTTGTGGTCGTCAGTGTGAAAATAACTAATACATAAGTCGCTCTGGAGTATAAGTTGCACACCGGCCAAAACTATAAAAAAAAAAAAGGTGCGACTTATAGTCCAGAAAATATGGTATAACCAAAACAGACATGATTATTACTTTTTATTTCTTATTCTTCGGAATAATCACAATTAATTCCTTTTGACATCCCTATAAAAACATTACATTAAATACAATGCTTTAAAAAGTAACATTATGATTGTAAAAACTAATAATAAGAAAAAACAATCTGTTTCTGATTTATTTTTGAGTGGGAACATTCAGTCAAATATCTCGGATGGAAGAAACATGGGCAGCAATACAAACTGTAAGCCAGGTTGCGTGCCCGTATATTCTACTTGGAATGTTCCACAGTATGGCATTCAACTCATCTGCATTTATTGTCTCACGGGTGTTTGAAATACTAAAAATACCTTGAAAACCATGTTGTCTTACTGCAAGCAGGCTCGTCTTTCCACAGAGCTGACCTATAACGTAAAGATATACACCAATCTGCAGAGCCTTCCAAAAGTTACAAGGTGAAAAGTATCAGTATTGATCTTATTCTGAACACTATCTCTGTCGCTGTTGTGATGGCGACGCTTTCATGGCTTCTCACCTGGCAGTGCACCTATTTGGATTTTCCCATTTGTTTCTTGTTCTCGCGCTCACCTCCGGTCCCTGAGTTGTAATTCTGGTTTCCTTGGTAACTGTCTCTATCCCCAAGCGCATTAGAGGAGACGAAGTGTACGTCCTCTTTGTCTCTAAGCTTTCTGTGTCTGATTTTCTGCCTCCTGAGGCTTCCGCCGCTCCAGCTCCGTGTTCAACTTCAGTTTGTCTGTGGAAATAAATCGACCGGCAACAAATAAGAAGCTCACTGTCGGGTCAGCACCTGTGGACATGGGGTCCCTCGGTAAAACACTTGTGTGCGATGCTATTTGTACGGTACCTTTTTCTTTGTACTCCCAGGCGCTGCACTGTGATAGAACACATAAAAGTCAATAAAGTAGGGCTGGGCAATATGGCAGTAACAAAATAAAATTGTTATCTGATTGCTTTGACACTAGGCTGCTGTATTGTCTGTTTTACCCTGCTCATGCTTATTTCAGTTGGTTGCACTCAAACCCGTCTCATGGGAAATCAACGATATAAAGTATTCACATTAACGTTACAATCTAGACACAAAATTGAGGGAATAACGTTATTGGTGTGTTTGTTGTTGTCGCTCGTTTGCGCACTTCACGGCATGATGTAAGATAGATGAAAAAAAGCGTCTCATTGACAACGGAAAGGGCTGATACTCCAAGAAGAAGAATCTTTTTCATCTTTATCAAGTGCCAGGCCAGTCGCTGAAGAAAACTTGCCAAAACAAACATTTGCGCACATTTCCATCTACTCCTCCAGCCGCTGAAGAAGAGACACGCCCTCAAAGAGACACGCCCTCAAAGAGACACGCCCTCAAAGCTTTCAAGAGCAGTTGTAAACGAGGCTAACGTCAAGTCTGTCAGTAGCAACAAATGTGTCACGTCACTATGTTGTAAGAATAATGGTTTGTCGCAAAAGAGACACGCGGGGTTAATGCAGCTTTATGCTCAAAATGACACTTTTTCCCCCATCGACTCCTCCAATTGGTCAGCAGCAGATTCAACCAATCACAGAAGTTGCTGCTTGAAGACTTATATGACTTGTGATACAATCGTGATTCAACATAAACACTCGATGGTGCATCTTCACCAGTTACGATCATTTCTGAAGCTAATAAGCTACAATGCAACGCTCTTGTTTTTAGCTTCATTTTAACTGCTTTACTGCTTTTGCTTTTCATACATATTATAAGGTGTATAATTTAAAACTTCAATTCTAAGCTGTCAAGGCTGTTTTGAATTATTCATACTGTGGATGTAATATAAACTATATTGGCTTTTTGATTTAGGAACTAATTAATTACAGTTGATAACAATTTCACTGTCGCCCTCAGAGGCAACTGTTGTTACAAAAATAAATTGAATTGAACTGAATTGAATTGACATAAAAACGTACTTTGCTCAGAAATAGTGTTGTAACAATACTGACATTTCACACCTAAAAGCGTGAAATGGGGATGAGAGAGAAGGAAGGACATGCAGCAGGGCTTGAACCACCTTGAATCAGAGCCGGGACTTGAACGCACGACACTGCGGCACTCAACCACTCGACTCAGCATAAAGGCTTTGAAGCCACAAACATTTCATTTTAGTGCTAAGTAGTCAAATTGCTAAATGAGTATCTAGTTTCTATACCTGTTTTATATCTACACTTTTTTGTGACAACCTTAACCAACCTTAGCCATCCTTAGCCAACCTTAGTCAACCTTTGTCAACCTTAGCCAACCTTAACCAACCTTAGCCAACCCTAACCAACCTTAGTCAACCTTAGTCAACTTTAGCCAACCTTAGCTAACCTTAACCAACCTTAGCCAACCCTAACCAACCTTAGTCAACTTTAGCCAACCTTAACCAACCTTAGCCAACCTTAACCAACCTTAGCCAACCCTAACCAACCTTAGTCAACCTTAGTCAACTTTAGCCAACCTTAACCAACCTTAGCCAACCTTAACCAACCCTAACCAACCTTAGTCAACCTTAGTCAACTTTAGCCAACCTTAGTCAACTTTAGCCAACCTTAGTCAACTTTAGCCAACCTTAGTCAACTTTAGCCAACCTTAACCAACCTTAGCCAACCTTAACCAACCTTAGCCAACCTTAGCCAACCTTAACCAACCTTAGTCAACCTTAGTCAACTTTAGCCAACCTTAACCAACCTTAGCCAACCTTAGTCAACTTTAGGCAAGGCAAGGCAAGTTTATTTGTAGAGCACATTTCATACACAAGGCAATTCAAAGTGCTTCACACAGCAGGAAAAATGCATTCAAATCACAAAGAAATTACAGAAATACAATAAAATTAACTAAATTAAAAATTATCAATCCAACTGATTTTCTAAACTAATAAAATCACAAACAAAAGAGAAGAGTGCAAAGAAAAAATCCCTTCAGTCATATGCGCAGCTAAACAAAACTGTTTTTAGCTTAGATTTGAACATTGTCAGAGTAGAAGCCTGTCTCACATCTTCAGGAAGACTGTTCCAGATTTTAGCTGCATAAAACTGAAACGCAGATTCCCCATGTTTTGTCCTGACTCTGGAAACCAGCAGGAGGCCGGTCCCTGAGGTCCTCAGAGTCCGAGATGGTTCATATGGCACTAACATATCCAAGATGTACATTGGTGCTAGGCCATGGAGAGACTTGTACACAAGCAGAGCTGCTTTAAAGTCTATTCTCCGAGCCACAGGGGGCAGTGCAGAGACATGAGAACAGGACTAATGTGATCATACTTCCTGGTTCTAGTCAGGACCCGAGCAGCAGCGTTCTGGATGTACTGCAGCTGTTTTACAGCTCGTTTGGAGAGGCCAGTGAGCAGGCCGTTACAGTAGTCTAATCTACTGGAGACAAACGCATGGATAAGTCTCTCTAAATCTGGTTTTGACACTATATTTTTGATTTTGGCAATGTTTTTTAGATGGTAAAAAGCTGCTGATGTTATTGATTTGACGTGGCTATTAAAGTTCAAGTCTGAGTCCATTATTACCCCCAGATTTCTAATTTGGTTTGTAGGTTTTAGAGCGAGACTCTGGAGGTGACCGCTAACACTTTCTCTTTGTTTCTGTGGGCCAAAAACGATTATTTCAGTCTTGTCTGAGTTCAGCTGAAGGAAGTTGTTTTGCATCCACAAACTGATCTGTTGGATGCAGTGACAGAGTGAATCTACTGGTCCATAGTCACCTGCCGATAGTGAAACATAGATCTGAGTGTCGTCTGCATAATTGTGATAGGACACATTTTCACTGCGTATCAACTGACCCAACGGCAGCATGTAGAGGTTGAACAGAAGGGGACCCAGGACTGACCCTTGGGGCACTCCACAGGTCAGGGTCATGTGGTCTGAGACACAGCTACCAATTTCAACAAAGTACTTCCTGTCTTCCAGATAGGACCTTAACCAGTTTAGTGCAGTGCCAGTGATGCCCACCCAGTCCTCTAGTCTCTGTAAGAGGATCCCATGATCGACAGTGTCAAAAGCAGCACTCAGATCTAACAGAATTAAGACTGAGGCTTTGCCCGTGTCAGTGTTCAGGCGGATGTCATTTGTCACCTTGACAAGAGCAGTCTCAGTGCTGTGATGAGGTCTAAAACCTGACTGAAAAACATCAAATGAGTTGTTTATTAAGAGGAAATCTGTGAGCTGTTGGTAAACAACCTTTTCAAGGACTTTGCCCCAAAATGGCAGATTAGAGATGGGCCGGTAATGACTCAGTACTGCGGCATCAAGACTGCTCTTCTTTAGGAGAGGCTTTATTACCGCAGTTTTCAAAGACATTGGGAATGTTCCAGATCGAAGCGACATGTTAACTATGTGAGTGAATGGTGCTAACAAACTGTTCAGCACAGACTTTAGAAATTTGGTGGGTAACACATCAAGGCAGCATGTAGATGAACTCAGACTGGTGATGATCTCATGGACAGTTTTGTCAGTTACTGGTGCAAAGTGAGTTAGCTCTAAGTGTCTTGGTGGTTTTAGGGTAATTTTTTGCATTGTGGGATTTATAGCATTTTTAATGCCCTGAACTTTGTCATTAAAGAATAATGCAAACTCATTACACTTGGATGTGGAAATGAGTTCTAACGGCAGCTGAGCTGGAGGGTTTGTTAATCTGTTTACTGTGGCAAACAGGACACGCGAGTTGTTACTGCAGCTTCCAATTATTTCAGAAAAATATCTTTCCCTAGTTCTACATAAGATTAGGTTGTACATGTTCAGCTTTTCTTTGTAAATCTCTTTTTGAACCTGGAGCTTTGACTTGCGCCATTTCCGTTCGGCCCTGCGGCACTCGCTTTTCTGTGCCCTGACCGAATCATAATTTCTCCACGGCGCCTTCTGCTTATTTTTAACCATTTTAGCCTTTATAGGGGCGATGGTGTCCAGAACATTCAAAACACTAGATGTAACAGAGTTCAACAAATCATTTACATTAGAACATGAGACATTTTCAAAGTTTATCATTTCCATAAACAGTGCACCTGTGCCATCACTTATGTGTCTCCTCTGAACAACTGCAGGACCAACCAGAGGTTTGGGAGAAACAGACAGGTCAAAGAAGACACAGAAATGATCAGACAGAGCAACATCAATCACATTAACATTTGAAATATTTACCCCCTTTGTAATTATGAGATCTAGAGTGTGTCCTTTGCTGTGGGTGGGGCCTCTCACATGCTGAGTAAGACTGAAGGTTTCAAGGACAGCATCAAGCTCTTTAGCGTTTCTGTCACAAATATTATCAACATGCACATTGAAATCACCTGTAATGACCAAACCATCAAAGTCTGTGCATATGACTGAAAGCATCTCAGTAAAATCATCAATAAAACTTTGGCAGTGCTGGGGAGGCTTGTATAAAACAATGAAGAGAATGGATGGAGACCGTTTTAGCTCCATTTTAAAGGATACATACTCAAATGATGAAAACACCCCAAAAGACAACCTGCGGGTAATTATTTCATCTCTAAAGACAGCACAGACTCCACCCCCTTTTTTGTTTTCTCGTGTTTCAGATTCAAACTTAAAGTTGGGTGGAGCAGATTCTATCAGAACTACATTTCCTGTGTTTTTGTCAAGCCATGTTTCAGTTAAAAACATAAAATCAAGATTATAAGAGGAAAAAAAAATATTAATTAAGAGAGATTTGTTACATAAGGATCTGACATTTAGCACAGCAAGTTTCAGACTAGTTTCAGTGAGACTGGGCTTTATCTTTTCACAGGGAATATGAATCACATTTCTCAGATTGGGCCTGACTCGCATTTTGTTTTTCCATCTCTGTGATGATGTGACTACAGAAATTGCACTAGGGGGGGCTCTTTTTACATAGGGCCCCGGGTTGGTTTGATTTTTAATGTGACAATAAGTCCCGGCAACGCTGAGACCCAGTGCATCCTAGCTATGGGAGATACCAGGTGAAAGGCGAGGTTGGATGGGTGGTGGGGCTTTTGTAGCCAAGGAGAGTTTGAGACCAGGTGAGAGGCGAGGGGGGATGGGTGGTGGGGCTTTTGTTGGTGTAGTCGGTACTGACATAGCCCTTGCTATGTTGGGCGTGAGTGGAGCCATCTTAATGCCTGATTTGATCAGACTTTCAAAATGGCTGGGAAGGCCCATGGGTGAGAGTGGAGATGAGAAGGAGAATGATGAATCTTTAGTGGGAGTAGATGTTGCAGGGGGAACCCAGGGCTGGTGTGAAGGCAGGGGCGATGACAGGGATGTTCTTGGGCTTGTCACAGATGGGTCCAAGGCCTTTGAAGATTGTTCCTTTGCTGGAGGCGGTGGAGGTGAATGTGGAGCAGCTGGAGCTGAATCCTTTGCTGGTGGTGGTGGAGCAGCTGCTGATGAATCCTTTGGTGGAGGCTGAGGTTGTGGTGCTTTTGATGTTGAAACATTGGCTCGGTCTCTGGCTGATGGAGCAGGAATTCTTCTCTCATTCCTCTCTTCTCTAACTATCTGCTCAGGACCCTGTCCAGGCCCAGTCCAATGCCTCAGAGCGTGGAGCAGGTTCTCTGTCAGCACCCTCACTCCACCTCTGCATAGGTGGGGGCCATTTCTCTTAAACAGGTCCTCTCGTTTCCAGAATAGATAGAAGTTCTCAATATAGTGTAGTCCTCTCGGGGAACACTCTTTGGACAGCCATGTGTTCAGCTGAAGAAGCCGGCTAAACTTGTTTATCCTCCTGTCGATGTTTGGAAGAGGTCCACTTATGAATGTTTTGATTTCCATTTTATCAAGCACGTCGAATAACTTCAAGAAGTCTTTTTTCAAAACTTCAGTCTGTTCCCGCCGCATGTCCACTGCACCCACGTGCACAATCAGCTGTTTAGCTCCTCCATGCTTAGCCATAATATTTGGAAGGAGTGACGTTATCTCAGAAACAGTGGTGCTTGGAAAAGAATGTGTGTTTATCTTTTCATGCGTCACGTGACTTATCGCGCCGTCCCCAACTAAAACAATCTGCGTGACCTTGGCTGCTGGCACAGATCCTCCTCGCTGTATTTTGGCCACGTCATCTTTCCTTTTTTCATTTAATTCCATCTCTAAAAGTGGTACAAATCTGTTGGTGAGCTGTATTTTAGGTGACTTCACGTTATCTTTGTATCGTTTAGGCTTTGCTCCAAGTTTGTTCCAAGAAACAGCCTGGTCTTTCTGGTTTTTAGACAGTTTTGGAAACGACACAGAGTCCCTGCGGTTTAGGTTGAAAGTAGCAGTTTTTCTTGTAAAAAGTGTGCTCTTCTTACCGTCGGTTGACACAGGAATGGTATCGTGAAGAACTTTTTCAGATTCCAAAACAAATATCCGTGTTTTCAGCTCATTAATTTCTTGTTGATATTTCCGACAGCGTTCACAGTCTTTCTCCCTTCTTCTCACGGACATGTCGCTGGCGTCAGATATGTCGTTAAAACTGGAAAAATTTTCTTAAAATCCTTGGTTTACTTGAAAAAGTCTAAAGCAAAAATGTTTGGAAGACAAAAACTGATTAAAAAGCAAAATAAATAAGGAAAGCAGCGATAGCAAGCGGAGCGAGCAAAAAAGCGTGTGCACTCTTCGGAAGCAGGATGCTATAGCGAGTTGGAAAAGTTGCTTATTCATCTCTCTACAGCTCGAATATATTGTATTTGAGCTGTAGAGAGTTGTATTGTGCTTAAAAAAGAGAACAAAAAATTCCCAACTTGACCAGAGGAAATGTACACACTAAAAGTACTGAGTCACAGCTCTAATTTACAGGGCAAAAAGTCGATATAGTAATTATTGTCTACTTCTACTGGCTTGTTCTCGCTCTGACTTTGACCTTTCCTATTGACCCAGGTCGCACTTTCTTCGCTTTCTACTTCCTCTAAATCCGCACAATCTCGTCAGAGAGGACTTTTTCTGAGTTCTTGAATGAAAGCCGATTGCTCCTGTCACGTCCTTCTGCCAGATACTGCGCCTCAGAATGATGATTGCTGTCCCCTCGGTCGGACGCACGAACAGGATATTAATACAAATTGTTCAGAAACGTTATTTCTTTTCCTTTCTTTTATCATCTCACGTTCGTCGTGGCGAAATAATCCCTCAGCCTCAGACAAGAGATAAAACGAATAGTCCTCGCAGCGAGCGGAATTACGTGTTATAAATTTAGCTTGTCTGAGGCTCCGGGACGGAACAAGTTGCCCCCGGCGTCTTTAATAAGAGTTTGCATACATTTATTTTGTGCACAGACACTGAAGGGTCGCGACATCAACACATTCGTCTCGGGCTTTTGTGGTTTGAATCGTCTGTGAGGTTCTGTGAGGTTGCATTTCACACCTTTTCTACACGTCATTAAAGGGGCATTGTGTGCATGTTGAAGTTTTGTCTTTCCACAGTTTGTTCTATCTTCATGGAGACAAGTGAGTTACAGGTCAGAGACGATCAGGTGGTGAGGCCTTATCAGAAAAGTTACGCAGTGCGACTTTAACTAATGAGTGGCTAAGGTTGGCTAAGGTTGGTTAAAGGCGGTATGGACGATTTTTTGGCGATTTGAGAACGCAGGTGGAAGTGCGCATGTGCACTCCCCCGTGCGGACTGATACAACACACACGTGCGTTTATTTATTAGCGCAACGGATCGCATCACATCTCTCGTCTCCCGTAGATTTCTGTCCACTTCTGCGTCAGCTCGAACTGTCTTTCTCCGTCTTCATTTTGCCCCGTACACTGAGGGAACTATATTATGATAGATCCATGCGCTTAGGCACGTGGAAACGTGGGGACGAGCCTGACGCGGCTGCAGGTGAGCGGTAGGTGCGTTTTATGATTGATACGTGGCAGGACTAATGATTTATCCACGCCACGAAGAAATATGATAAAAAATTTGCTGAAAAAAATCGTCCATACCACCTTTAAGGTTGGATAAGGTTGACTAGGGTTGGTTAAGGTTGGCTAAGGTTGGCTAAGGTTGACTAAGGTTGGTTAAGGTTGACAGGAGCAATCGGCTTTCATTCAAGAACTCAGAAAAAGTCCTCTCTGACGAGATTGTGCGGATTTAGAGGAAGTAGAAAGCGAAGAAAGTGCGACCTGGGTCAAAAGGAAAGGTCAAAGTCAGAGCGAGAACAAGCCAGTAGAAGTAGACAATAATTACTATATCGACTTTTCGCCCTGTAAATTAGAGCTGTGACTCAGTACTTTTAGTGTGTACATTTCCTCTGGTCAAGTTGGGAATTTTTTGTTCTCTTTTTTAAGCACAATACAACTCTCTACAGCTCAAATACAATATATTCGAGCTGTAGAGAGATGAATAAGCAACTTTTCCAACTCGCTATAGATACTAAATCAGCGGAACTGTTTCCTTCTGCTAATTATACTTCACTGCTCGTGTTTTTAAAAACTTTTATTCACTGAGAAAAGGTTTAATGGGAAAATCTTTTGCTTTATTGTGTCAGTCGCACGAAGAGTTTCAATATTATCTTTTACCGTGACGTTTTTTTTGTAATACATCGCACTTTAAACTGTGTTATTGTGACAGGAAAGAGTAGAAGGCAATAGAAATCCTGTTAAGCGTTAATGTCATGTTCTGGAAATGTGCAGAATATAACAGTTCATTTTTATTCATATTTATTTATTTGTTTTCACCAAATGTTGCTAAAACAGTTTGAGTGTTTCAGCCTGATGGTTTTTGGTTTGATCCCAGTCCAGTGCACACTTCAGCTGTTTCCTTTAGAGAGGCTTTAACACCCACAAATGTAAAAAACGCAAGTGCAATGCAAAAGTTGTCGGGTTTCAGTGTAATAATGTAATGAAAATAATTCCCACAAGCATATTATTTATAATAGTTTTAGGATGTTTTTTTATCTTTTATTTTTTTCATTTGTACGACAGTAAAAATCAAGAGTTTGTGTAAATTGGTTGCCTCGGTCTGTTTACACCAGGGCAGCTGTGGCTACAGATGTGGATTCACCAGGTCTGGTGTGAATAAATACACAATGCAATGTAAAATCTCTTTAAATGCTAAAAAAAATTATGATTGACTTTTATCTAACATTAACAATAGATGTTTCTGAAAATAAAGCTATAAAAGGGGCTTAAGCTTGCTGAAGACTTGAATCAGGAGTTTATTCTGCCTTTTTGTGTAAATAAATTGTTTCCTATATCACATACATAGTCAGATCATTAAAATACTGAAACGTTTTGAGAGTTTTTGCCATTTTGCCAAAGTCACATTAGTCTAGACTAATGTGACTTTGGCAAAATGGCAAAAACTCTCAAAACGTTTCTGTATTTTAATTAACATTAACATTTTGTCACATTAGTGACAAAATGTCTAGACCATTAGTCTACTCTAGACATTAGACTAATGGTCTAATGTCTTCAGTCGACCGACCAAAATTATTCAGGTCACAATATAATCGTGAGAACCAAGAGAAATCATAATCGTGACAATTTTCGTCTTTTTTTTGTTCAATCTATCTTTCAAAAAATAGATATAATAATAGTCTGTTTTTATCATGTTTAACTTTATTTTGTCTTTCAGAAAGTACAATTTTGTAAAGCCGGTAACAAACTTGAGAAATTGTAACGTGTTAATGAAAGAAAATGAAAGAGAATTAAAGATTTCACTGTTGTTTGCTCTCAATAATTGTGAATAATCGTTAAATCGTGGTGTTTTTTCCTCACAATAATCGTAATCCACTACACCTTTTTAAAATTCCTGATTCGTCTGTAAGCTCTTAGGTCACACGCTCTCTTTTAGGCGCGTGTCTGGAGCATCTATGAAGAAAATCTACTATAATACAACCCTACACATTTCACTCACAGCTCAAGCTCTTCCCTCATGACCCGTGTTGAAGAACAAGCGACTAACGATAGTGTCAGCTCAGAAGACAAGAGGGACACAGCATGATGGACTTGTAACAGACCTGAGCTCCAGCTACCGCCCGGCACATGTCAAGTCAGGCTCACTTATTCACCCAGACGGACACAGAGCGATGAGTGAAGGCGCAAGAGGGAGAAACCTGGATAATCTTTAAGTAGAGGAGCTTTATTCAGTCTTTATGGGGTTTATCATGTTCTCATCTTACATTTATTACATTATGTCTGCGGCAGTATCGGTGATATCTAAATATTGGTATCAATAATTATTGGCTATCAGCTACAAGACAAATGATCGATATTGGTAATGGCAAAAATTACAAAAAAAATCCATGTGTTGTGTTTGAGTATTTTTGTATTGTCCTGCAATTGAAACCCGCTCAGAAAAATTCAGTTTATACCAGATTATACCGCCCAGATTCATTGGAAATCTCCGACTCCGGGTCACACATATACAGTGTTATAGGGTTTTTAAACAAAGTGAGTGGGCATTTTTCACCGGAATATTCACTGACGAGATATTGTTCTGAATATAGCTGTTCATAATGGACAAAATCAGGGGTCTCCGACTTGGGGGCTTTAGGAGTTCAATTTATGATAAAGTTGATTCATTACAGGTTAAATGATACTTTGTCCCACAGAGAGAAATTTGTCTTAGATACGTAGGGCTTTGATACGTGCTGTATTTTCTGGATTATAAATCTCACCTTTTTTCATAGTTTTGTCCGGGGTGCGACTTATACTCCAGAGCGATTTATATGTGATATTATTTGTTATTTTCACACTGACAACCGCAAGACGGTGCTAGTCTAGACTCTAGACGACGCAGAAGAAGAATCTGCACTTTGTTTGTGTGTCATGTAGCTGAAGGTGTTAGCATTAGCATACGTACACCTATTCACCATGTTCTCTAATCTGTTATTATTTTAAATTACATTTCAAGATGAAATGTCTGTTCTTGGTCTTGGATTTGATAAAATAATTTTCCCAAACTTATTCTCCAGTGCGACTTATATATGTTTTTTCTTCTCTATTATGCATTTTTTGGCTGGTGCGACTTATAGTCCGGAAAATATGGTAAACAACAGAATAAAAAACAATACCCTACAGAAGACAGGTGGTGCAGACGTTTTAAAATGAGTGCAATCAACATAATCCATGCAAACAATATGAATGTTGAACCGGTGAAGAAAATATACCAATTTGTATCTTGTATGTCGGAATACTACTACAAATTGTGCTTTTTTTCCAGTGTTCTCTTGCCATTAACAGATTCACATCTTAAGATTGCAGCGTTTCTTGTCTGTTCTGCAAATTTCCTCCATGTTTTTTGTGTCAAAGTATTAAGAACATTAGCGTCTGACACACTCTTTACAGTATCATCAGCATCAGTCTCCCACTCTGTCCTCATCAGCGTATAGAAACTGTCGTGAGTCACGTCCGGTAAATGCAAACACAGATTGGCCAATTCCCCCTGTCACTGCCTCTGTTATAAAAGGCGAGAAAATCATCAAGGTAACGGGATGACTCAGATTGACTGAAATGATTCTTGGCGGATGTTTTTTTTTATTGCTTTGTACGTCGGAAGATGAAGAACATTTAATGAAGCACTCGCAATAACATGCAACAATAGAGGAAATGAAAAGTAATTAGGCCAATACAGGAGTGAATGGGGTTTGGATGGTTGCCCTGACGATACGAGGCTCTTGTCCCCAGTAAACTGATGGAGGTGGCGCTATGAGCCAATTTCTTAATTTGGACTCTTTTTAAAGGACACATTCATAGGATCATAGAAATCACAGAAAAAAAACAATTAATCAATGTGTTTAACTATTTATTAATGTATTATTATTTTTATCTAAGTTACCTGTGCTTGTTTTGTACTCCTTGCAGCACTTTAGAGACTTTGTGTTGGTAATATGTGCCACACAACGATGGAAATACTGTGAAAAGTGCTTATAACAGCTTCTCAAAGTGTGGGCCGCGCCCGTTTGAGTCAAGGGAGGCGTGAGAAGTTTGGGCACATTACGTGTGAGAGCACCAACATGGGATTAGTTTCCACGACAACGCAGCGGACGAGCGATGTCTGTCTCTTTGTGCGTCCGACAGACTCACACAGGTTTGGCCTCTGCACTGTAAAAGTCACTCCAGTAATGCCCCTTTTCCATTAGTACCTCCTCGGCTCTACTCTGGGGCGCACCAGAACACGCTTGAGAGGCATTGGCTTATACACTCATCGTGAATATTTAGGATGCTAGGAAGGCATTAGCTAAGTGAGTTTAAGAACAGTGTGAGAACAGTTTGAAATGGACAAGTTTTAAGGCAGAAAAATGTAGATACAACGCCTTTAAACAGCTCGAAACAAGTCAATTCATCAAGGCTGTTTAGGACCATTATGTTTGACCATGACAATTTTGTTATATAATATGTCATTAAAAATCACACTATTATCTTGTTCGCAGGTGTAATGGCAGAAAATGGGTCATGTCATGTCATTCTAATGTTGTTTTAGGCCATGACATGTCACGGAATTAATATCTTTGTTGTTCTCCTGTGTGCAGATGGGATAAGAATATGAGGTCCTGATTATACTGAATATCTACTGTCCGGCGCCTCTTAATCATCAATTAATGCGTCAGGACCGGATTCGGTGTGGAAATGGTCTTTGATTAAACCTCTGAAGAGATGGCTGGAACCGTCACAGACGTGATAGTCTGGTCTATCTCTTTTTAAGCTGATTTGGGTTGTGATTATGTTATGTTTGTTACCACCTATAAAAGGTGTACTTTGTAAATTGTAAAGTTAGGTAGGGACAGAACGACCTTGTCTTAGGGAGAGTGAGGGTGTTTATCCACTGTGCACGTGAATAAACTTCCACCTTTTGAGAGAGACCGAGAGACTCTGTTTCTGCTTCAAGTTATTGCCTGGTTACTCTTTACTTGATCATTGTTTACAGGAAACTGCCGTAACACAGGTCAAGTGGATTTTCTTTTCTTTACAATACCCTTGAAATTTGTGAAACTTACATACTTACCTGTTTCTCTTTTTTCCCCTCGCTCATTTAAAAAAAAAGATTGTTTCATTCCATTTTCTCCCTCAACAACACAGCAAATTACGCGTGCAATGTCAGATTATCGGCATCAATTTGTTTTCACTCACAGCGTAAAATTGTCATAATTCTAAAGTGCGAATGATGAAAACTTCTACCGTCATGCATGCGTAAACAAGCGCAATTATTGGAGCCATTTGTCATTGGACGTCGTCCCCGGCAGCAGCAACATTAGGCCGTCGTTTAGCTTCAGGAGACGTTTGTTAGATTCTCCGAGCGCGCGCGGCGAATCCAACTCTGTCGCGGCTTCACTTTATGCAGATGCCGCGCTATTGTTACTCCTACGTTTTGGCCTCGGCCTTCGCAAACCAAACGCTGCACCGCGTCTCAACGTGCGGCGCGCGTTCCCATCGGCGCTAATGTCCTGAGAGGCAGCGAGTGGGGGCGGAGCCGTCCTGGGACTCTGTGAGAGGGACGAGGGCGTTCCACAACCTTCATTTCAAGCAGCAGAAATCTAAGGAAATCAGAGTGTAAATGGAAATGTAAAGAGTTTAGATATAAATGGAAAGATGCGTTTTATTGCAGTTGGAGATGTGTCAAAATTAGAATATCTGCTATATCATGTAGAATTAAAACGATTCTTCCAAATAAGCTGTATAAACTGATATTTATTCTCTTTTGTGGTTAATTTTTTGTTCCATTCCCGTTTTGTGCTCAACCAAGGACACATTTTAGCACATTCCTGACACGTTGTTAAAATATTGTCTGAATATTGTTATCGAGACGCTAAAAAAACATAGATGAATATTATCTTTTGCTACTATCACTCTCCCTTAGATCAGACTGGGACATGTGTTCTGACATAAACACATGTGGAGCTGTTAGTCCAACACATTTGGGGATTACGCTCTTTCCATTAATAATATGATATTTTTATACATATTAATCCATGTGTTGACATTGAAATAAGAGTTACATTTATGCTCCAGGCCTTTAGTCGTTCTGTTGAATAGTTGGTCGATGATGTCTCCAAAATGTTTATTATTCGACTCATCATTTTATTGGAATTATACGAATTTTTAAGAACATTGTGAGTTTTTTTTTTACATATGAATATCTGGTTTACTTCTGTACTGAACATTGTAAGTTATTTTTTCATGAAATCTAGATATTTGGTCGGATCAGTGGTGGAAGAAGTACTCAAAGTTCACACAGGAGCAAAAAG
Organism: Eucyclogobius newberryi; assembly: GCF_026437365.1. NCBI lineage: Eukaryota > Metazoa > Chordata > Actinopteri > Gobiiformes > Gobiidae > Eucyclogobius > Eucyclogobius newberryi. The sequence continues at coordinate 22,318,915 of NW_027316532.1, forward strand.
TTACTCAAGTAAAAGTATTGCGTATACAAATCCATTTAAATAAAAGTACTGAAGTACAGGGAGGGGCTGAATGCTGGAGAACCTGTGGTTGCCAGGAGACATACAGAGACATACCATGTGTTTTGGGGCTGTCCTTTTGCTATTGGGCACAACTTAACAAGGCGGTTTCTGATCCCACTTAATTTTAGAACATGTATTTAGGCCTCAAAACTCCCGCCATGAACATAATGGATGGATATCTTTGGAGCGTACTTTTGGCTGTCGGGAAGAAGGCCATCATACAAAAAATGGAAGACACAAACTGCTCCTATGGTTAAGGACTGGACATCATAACATCATAACTGACGCACAATGGAAAAAATAACTGACTGGAAACAATTTCAACAAACAATGGACAAAATGGGACTTTTTGCCACCTCTTTTCCTCATGATCTGCTCATTTTATTCTTCACTTATTCTGAGTCCTCTGTGGTCCAGCCCAGCCCTGCCTTTAATTTTTTTTAATTATTATTATTATTATTTTTTGAATTTGAATTATTGTATTTTTATTACTACTATTATATATTTATAAATGCATATGAGGGAATGTGTATGGCCGTGTATGTATATGTATATATACATCTTTTTTCTGTCTTTATCAGTTTGGTCCGTTTGTTTTATATAGGTTTTTGTGCTGTATGTTTAAAATAAATTAATAGGAAAAAAGAAAAGCACGGCACAAATCCAAGACTCAATTTTAGTATCAGGTTTTTACCGAAACATTAGATTTGACCTGTGGTCGTCAGTGTAAATAGTAAGTAAATAAGTATTACGTCTGTTTTGTAATATATCAGACTGATATCGAGTATATAATGTATTGTATAAAAAAAGAAAAAGCTTCGAAAAGGGTTGATTAAAAATTCAAACGAAAGCAGTTTTGTTGTAAACTTTTAACGGGTGATTCTTCAGTTTTGACAAACATCTCTTTTCTCTCTCTTATTGCTTCTTACTTTATTTGTTTTTCTCATTATTGATCCCTGTGTAATCCTAACAATCTGTATTTAACGATTCCTGATTTCCCGTTTCCCGTCGTTTGCGCTTGTCTCTCCATCATTAGCTCTCGTCGCTCGTGCACTTCTTAGACCCGATCGTGCCCTCCAGATTTATATGTAAATTGCATGAGGAATAAACGGGCTTATTCATGGCCCGCAATCATCAGCCGCGCTCTCTAATGAGACGAATGGAGGCGCTAATGAGGCTGAGGGAGGAGAAGTGCAGTGGGAGGAGTCACTGAAGGAGCAATAACAGCACTCTCAATTTAAACGTGTGACTCATAAACCTTCAGTCGTTTTGTTATTAAGCCGATTGATTGGTCAGTGGCACTTTAGTCGACCAAAGTTTGTATTACCGTATTTTCCGGACTATAAGTCACACCTTTTTTCATAGTTTTGGCCGGGGTGCGACTTATACTTATATTCATACTTATATACTTATACTCCGGAGTGACTTATATGTGTTTTTTTTCTTCTCTATTATGCATTTTTTGGCTGGTGCGACTTATACTCCGGAAAATATGGTAATTGACTAAAAATTGACCAAAGTGGAGCTGCGACTAACGGTCATTTAACTAATCGATTAATCAGAAAAATGGTGCAATCAATGAGTAATAATAATACAAATAAATAAATATATATATACATAAACCATGATCAAATAAAATAAAGCATGCATAAAAATAAAGCGTTACTAAATTAAAATAGACTTGGACTAAATACATACGCAGACAAAAGTGCAAAATTAACAGTGCAAATGCTGTTGACGTGATATTTAAAGTATTTTTATGAACCATTTAATGAATATGAGACTTTTACTGATGGAATACAGTATACATTATTTACAGACTAAACAGGTTTTTCAGCTATAAATGTAAAATTTTGGAGTGTGTGTATAATCCAGATAACGAGTATTCAATTACTAAAGTAGCGATTATTTCAGCAAGTTAAGGTTAAAGCGCCCCCTACAGGTCGCACGACTCATCGAACTAAAATGCAGTTAAGATAAATATAGATATTATAGATTATAGGGAGGTGTTTCGGGCATGTCCCACCGGGAAGAGGCCCCGGGGAAGACCCAGGACACGCTGGAGGAACAATGTCTCTCGGCTGGCCTGGGAACGCCTCGGGATCCCCCCGGAGGAGTTGGAGGAAGTGTCTGGGGAGGAGGAAGTCTGGGAGTCCCTGCTTAGACTGCTGCCCCTGCGACCCGGCCCCGGATAAAGCGGAAGAAGTTGGATGTATGGATAGATATTATAGATATTTGAATTTTGCTAAAAACTATAAAGAATAGCACTTTTTTTTACGTTTATAATTTCACTTCCTGTTTGTAATTGATGAGATCACACTAAGAAATTGCCCCCAAAAACTCATCAAATTACATTTTTTTTTAAAGTTGACGAATTAAAATAAATGAGAGCGAATTTATTTTGTTGAATAATGTTTGGAGAGTCAAAAAAGTTGCTTCTTTGTGTAAATTCTGCATAAACTTTGACTGGAGTGAGTGTCCTTGGTGTGATGTCACTTCCTGTCATTTTCTACAGATTTTTTAATGTTTTCTCCACAAATACCTCCTCAATTAGTCTAAAACTATCATTTATATGTACAACAGGTATAAATACACCAAATAAAGTCAAAATTAGAAGTCGTAAAAACCTGTCATAGGCACTCTAAGGTTAAGGTACACTTTATTGTCTTCCTAAAGAAATTTGTCTTCTGCATTTGAACGATTAGTTGCGATTAATCAATTAACTTGTTCAGACCAGCGCAAAGGAGAATAATGAGTTATGTGGAAGTCAGTTGTGAATTTATTACATACAAACATATATATATACAGACCTATGCCATTTACTGCATTTTGGGTCAAATCCACGCCTCCTTTTAGCTGTAAGAGTAAATCTTTTTAAAGGTTTTTGTAATTGTGGTCATTTTTGTGTTTTTTTCAGGCTCATAATTTTGCTCAGGACCGTCCAAAATGGCAAATTATTATAACATTAAAATATTATGAATATTTGCTTGGTCAGTCTTATTTTTATTTCGTTTTTTAGCAATACAACACCCGAATCAATACAAAATACATAACTTAAATGCCAATGTTTCAGGCAAACCATCGTCATCTCCCTGGATACGAGCCGGTGACAGACACCCACAACAGTAAAGTTACATCGTGCACCTTTGGGATGTTGTATACAAAGGTTGTGATAGGTTTAGAGACGCAAATGCAATTGTTTGTCTGGTCACGTGGGAGTAAATGTTTCGATGTATTAAGTAATTTATGATGTACAGATCTTGGTAAATAAGTTTAATACTGAGTGGATTTTTTGCACAGAGAAAACAGAAGCTGGATAAGAACAGTCTATGGCGCCCCTTAGTGGACAAACAGGAAATTACAGAACATTAAGCTGGTCTTTTATTCATATTATTGAGAACCCAAATAAAACAATTACTTCACAATATCTTTGGATTTATAAGTGGCACAAGGACTTGACTAAATCGAGACGAACTCAAGTTATGTAAGTGAAGTAGAATAGTCAAGAAGCAGCAGAAATCAGAACTTTCGCTTTACTAGAATTTATTTATAGTCGATAAAAGTAAATCATGGCCAAAATATGCTCTGAAATAATAGTCAGTATTTACCACCCAAAATGATTGTTATATTTATTTAAAGACTACATCATAAAGTTGCAGCATAAAACACTTTCATTTTCAGTATTTCACAGTAATTCCATAAATTTTGAATGGAACAATTAAGAAAATGTTTGAAAACTTGTTATGTTATGAACAAATGTTGAAACATATTTGTATTGCATTGCATGATATTGTAGTTCAAAAGGTGGTTAGGAGCTTTCACTTCTATCTACATTTCCTATTTGAACGTGACATTTTAAATGTGATGATAAATATTTCTGATGGATTTCCGCAGCATCATCTGAATATTGTCTTCAAAATCTGTATTAGTCGACCAATTATATGATTTAGATTAGAGTCATCTGATGCTCGTGATCGTTGTAGACTTTAACATGCATGTTTACATATACATACAGGTAAATATAGTACTTTTCTATGTACTTTGTTGAACTCCTGTGTGGTTCTGGTCCCGTCTGGTCAGTTTTGGGTCACAAACACGGTCAGATCATAGAGACACTTGATCTGCAGGGCGTGTCTTTAGTCGACCGGTTGATCTGCAGGGCGTGTCTTTAGTCGACCGGTTGATCTGCAGGGCGTGTCTTTAGTCGACCGGTTGATCTGCAGGGCGTGTCTTTAGTCGACCGGTTGATCTGCAGGGCGTGTCTTTAGTCGACCAGTTGATCTGCAGGGCGTGTCTTTAGTCGACCGGTTGATCTGCAGGGCGTGTCTTTAGACGACCGGTTGATCTGCAGGGCGTGTCTTTAGTCGACCAGTTGATCTGCAGGGCGTGTCTTTAGTCGACCGGTTGATCTGCAGGGCGTGTCTTTAGACGACCGGTTGATCTGCAGGGCGTGTCTTTAGTCGACCAGTTGATCTGCAGGGCGTGTCTTTAGTCGACCAGTTGATCTGCAGGGCGTGTCTTTAGACGACCGGTTGATCTGCAGGGCGTGTCTTTAGCCGACCGGTTGATCTGCAGGGCGTGTCTTTAGACGACCGGTTGATCTGCTGGGCGTGTCTTTAGGCGACCGGTTGATCCGCAGGGCGTGTCTTTAGTCGACCGGTTGATCCGCAGGGCGTGTCTTTAGTCGACCGGTTGATCCGCAGGGCGTGTCTTTAGTCGACCGGTTGATCTGCAGGGCGTGTCTTTAGTCGACCGGTTGATCTGCAGGGCGTGTCTTTAGGCGACCGGTTGATCTGCAGGGCGTGTCTTTAGGCGACCGGTTGATCTGCAGGGGTGTCTTTAGGCGACCGGTTGATCTGCAGGGCGTGTCTTTAGTCGACCGCCTGTCGCCCCACAGTCGCACATTAAAATCAGTTTTAATGTCTGTGTCTCTCTTCTCGGCGTTCAGGACAAGGACCCGTCGGACAGCTCCCTCAGCGAGTCCTTCACCTCTCCGTCCTGCACGCTGGGAGTCGACCTGCGCAGGGGCCGACGCCGCTTCTCCGGCAACCTGCAGCTGCCCCCGTTGTCATGGCGCCAGGGTGAACGGCCGCGCACGCCGGACAACGACGAGGAGGTCATGACCCGGCCGACCTCCCTGCCCTTCGGAGCACCTCCCCGGATCGACATCACTCCCGTCGACCCGGAATGGTGAGTGAGGAACGCCGGGTTTGGGCTGACACGGATCGACTCCAGTTACAAAAGGAAAGCTGGTGGCGGGTTTCAGAGTGATGAAAAGTCATAGACGCTGCGGTCGATGCTCACGCTATCGGTCACTTAGCAACGCGGCTGGTCCCGAAAGATTTTATCATTCTGTCGCCGCGAGTAATGAATAATCAAGATGGTTTCAGCTACTACCAATCCATCAGCCACATTTAGGTGAGGTGAAAGCCTAAAGTCTAAAGTCTAGACATAGAACTACACTAGGTGGCAGTAATCTAACACTTGGATTAGGTGAGGACATATTTAGATGAGGTCACAGCCTTGTCAAAAGTTATTGTTGAGTGTTAAACCTGTTGGTGTTTTGTTTTGGATTAGATTAATTATTAACTTTAAGGTGCAATTTCTGATGTTGTGTACTTCTGGTAAAAATGTAGTGACACTAAACGTATTTTATTTATTTTGTTTTAACATAATTGTATTTATTTATTATTTATGTATATATATATATTTAATTATTATTCTTTTTTTTTCATAAGCGTCATATTTTAGTGTTGTCTTATGTTACTGTGAGGAGGGAAGATAAATTATATAAATATCATGAAATAAACATTTGATATACATTATATATACTTTATGTGTGGGATTGGCCGCTCTTGTGATGGAGCGTTCTCTGTAACTATGGCAGCGTGGACAGATGCGTGGACAGATGCGTGGACAGATGCGTGGACAGATGCGTGGACAGATGCGTGGACAGATGCGTGGACAGATGCGTGGACAGATGCGTGGACAGATGCGTGGACAGGGACAGACAATTATGCGCCTATACATGTCTTTGATGAAACATTTGCGTAGCTGCCACTGCAAATAATAATTGAACACAAAATATTACATGTGAATGGTCAAGCGTCCTCCAAATTACAATAGATAACAGTGAGCGGAAAGACAGCAAATGACCGGTTTCAGAGTGAGTAAAATTTAGCGCCATTGCCATAGAAACAATCCCAAACAAAATATTATATCTCTGAATGAGCAAAAGTATAACCAGTAAATGGAACCCCATGAATATGGTGTATTTGTGATATTTATGATAAAGGATTTCAATTAATGAGGCTTAACTCAAACATTCTGTTGATAAATTTGCTCAGTTCGGCCTTTTGTTGCTGTAATGATGAACATTCTCTTTTTTTTTGCACTTTTAATGTAAATAACAAGTCTGATTTTCATATTTTGCGTCACGAGCCAAATTTGAAAGTTGCATTTTAAGAAATATTTAGTTTGAAGACCAGGTGTCCTAAAACATATTTTTCATTCTTTCTCAGACACATTATTTTAGTCCATAATAACACATAATATTGGAGTTTATATGTACTTCTTTTGCCTTCATGTTGCTGAATTTACAGGTGCTTTTGGGCTAAAGTTACACTGTCCCAGCTGAATAATACATGCACTTGTGTCTTATAACACAAGGAGCCAGTGTCAGATACTGATACTGTACACGTTTCACTTGTTACTCACTCCCAATGGCGCATATTTAAATAAATCATCACTATTACATTCGTGCATATTTAATAAGAAGTAATAAATAGTGCATTGTAATCTGTCATGTCTCATAAAAAAAATGAATGAATTACAGGCTGCAGTTTAGATAACAGCCAGGTGGGGGCAGTGTAGACATTTGTAACTCCTGTAACATGTCACTGAGAGAAAAGCTCAGATATGAATTTGAGATTGTGAAGTTATATTGTGTGAAAAAGAACAGTCCTGAAGGGTTTAAATGTGTCATGACTTTAGATACATTAAAAACACACCTCCTCTTGGTCCTGAAGAGTATTTTTGAGAAAACAGTGGACAACAAGACCAATCGTGACTGGTCGACAATAAATAATAATCATATTTTACTTGTTGTCTGGACTATACAAACTCTAAAGCATATAGAAAAAGACATAATTATAAAAAAGACATTGGCATTATTACTTTAACGATCAATAATACACATTTATTCTCCATCTAGAACCCTTCAGACACCATATTTCAACCTTTATTTGGTATATTTAAACTTGGCGTGCAATCAAAATAATTGTTTGTATGAAAGGTTTAGGGTATGAACCAAATGGAAATATTCTATCAGCATTTATTGATTTATCTTTTGGAGAATGCATGAATACACCACATGCAAACTTGAACCGTGAATGTTTAAAGTGCCGTGTGGTCTTTCTGTTAACAGTTTGATTGGTCGCAGTAGATGGCGCTCAGGCCCTCGCAGACTGTACCGAAGGTGAGGTGTGTGTCATGTGACCCGCCCTGGTGCACTGGACCCTGTTTGAAACACTCTCCCTTGTGACTTACTCCTAACTATGACCAAACTAACCTACGCATTTAAGTCCCATGTGATTGTAGTAGTCGTAGCTGCTCCATGTAATGATTGAACTACAGAGATGTAACAATATTCTAATCCTCCTAATCCCATGTTAAAGTATTATTAATGTGGCAGGAAATGTTTCAAAGATAATCATCTGGACACTGCTTTTTAAGTCCTGCCCTAAAGGGAGTAGTCCTGTCCTAAAGGCATAAGTCCTGCCCTAAAGGGAAAGTCCTGCCTTAAAGGGAGAGTCCATCCCCTAAAGGGAGAGTTCTGCCCTAAAGGCATAAGTCCTGCCCTAAAGGCATAAGTCCTGCCCTAAAGGGAAAGTCCTGCCCTAAAGGGAAAGTCCTGCCCTAAAGGGAGAGTCCATCCCCTAAAGGGAGAGTTCTGCCTTAAAGGCATAAGTCCTGCCCTAAAGGGAGAGTCCTGTCCTAAAGGGATAAGTCCTGCCCTAAAGGGACAAGTCCTGTCCTAGAGGGAGAGTCCTGCCTTAAAGGGGGAGTCCTGCCCTAAAGGGAGAGTCCAGCCCCTAAAGGGAGAGTTCTGCCCTAAAGGCATAAGTCCTGCCCTAAAGGGAGAGTCCTGTCCTAAAGGGATAAGTCCTGCCCTAAAGGGAGAGTCCTGCCCTAAAGGGATAAGTCCTGCCCTAAAGGGAGAAGTCCTGTCCTAAAGGGAGAGTCCTGTCCTAAAGGGAGAGTCCTGCCCTAAAGGGAGAGTCCTGCCCCTAAAGGGAGAAGTTCTCCCCTAAAGGGAGAGTCCTGCCCTAAAGGGAGAAGTTCTGCCCTAAAGGGAGAAGTTCTGCCCTAAAGGGAGAGTCCTGCCCTAAAGGGAGAAGTTCTCCCCTAAAGGGAGAAGCTCTGCCCTAAAGGGAGAAGTCCTGTTCTAAAGGGAGAAGTTCTGCCCTAAAGGGGAGAGTCCTGTCCCTAAATGGGAGAGTCCTGTCCTAAAGCGATAAGTCCTGCCCTAAAGGGAGAAGTCCTGTCCTAAAGGGAGAAGTCCTGCCTTAAAGGGAGAGTCCTGCCTTAAAGGGAGAGTCCTGCCCTAAAGGGAGAGTCCTGCCCCTAAATGGAGAAATTCTCCCCTAAAGGGAGAGTCCTGCCCTAAAGGGAGAAGTTCTGCCCTAAAGGGAGAAGTTCTGCCCTAAAGGGAGAGTCCTGCCCTAAAGGGAGAAGTTCTCCCCTAAAGGGAGAAGTTCTGCCCTAAAGGGGAGAGTCCTGTCCCTAAATGGGAGAGTCCTGTCCTAAAGGGATACGTCCTGCCCTAAAGGGAGAAGTCCTGTCCTAAAGGGAGAAGTTCTGCCCTAATTGGGAGAGTCCTGCCCCTAAAGGGGAGAGTCCTGCCCTAAAGGGAGAGTCCTGCCCCTAAACGGAGAAGTCCGGCCCTAAAGGGAGAAGTTCTCCCCTAAAGGGAGAGTCCTGCCCTAAAGGGAGAAGTTCTGCCCTAAAGGGAGAAGTTCTGCCCTAAAGGGAGAGTCCTGCCCTAAAGGGAGAAGTTCTCCCCTAAAGGGAGAAGTTCTGCCCTAAAGGGAGAAGTCCTGTCCTAAAGGGAGAAGTTCTGCCCTAAAGGGGAGAGTCCTGTCCCTAAATGGGAGAGTCCTGTCCTAAAGGGATACGTCCTGCCCTAAAGGGAGAAGTCCTGTCCTAAAGGGAGAAGTCCTGCCTTAAAGGGAGAGTCCTGCCTTAAAGGGAGAGTCCTGCCCTAAAGGGAGAGTCCTGCCCCTAAAGGGAGAAATTCTCCCCTAAAGGGAGAGTCCTGCCCTAAAGGGAGAAGTTCTGCCCTAAAGGGAGATGTCCTGTCCTAAAGGGAGAAGTTCTGCCCTAATTGGGAGAGTCCTGCCCCTAAAGGGGAGAGTCCTGCCCTAAAGGGAGAGTCCTGCCCCTAAACGGAGAAGTCCGGCCCTAAAGGGAGAGTCTTACCCTAAAGGGGAGAGTCCTGCCCTAAAGGGAGAGTCCTGCCCCTAAAGGGAGAAGTCCTGTCCTAAAGGGAGAGTCCTGCCCTAAAGGCAGAGTCCTGCCCCTAAAGCAGTGGTCCCCACTACGGCCCGCGGGTTCAATCCGGCCCGCCAAGCTTGTCCAAGTTATATATATTTTTTTTAATCTATTTTTTATTTTCTTTCCCTAGGCTTTATTAGACAGTAGATGGAATGAGAAAGAAAGGAAGGGGAATGATGAGAGAGAAAGGAGGACATGTGTCGGAGTCGGGATTCAAACTCACAATACTGTGGCTGGCCGTTCATTTTCCCTTTTGCCTGTAATGCCCACATTTCCCCAAGAGATGGCCACTGTTCCCTCTAAGCTGTGCGCCTGCACAGCTGCGCACTGCTCGCACATAGTGCGCTGCTCGCACTTAGCTTAGTGCGCTGCTCGCACATAGTGCTCTGCTCGCACATAGTGCTCTGCTCGCACATAGTGCTCTGCTCGCACTTAGCTTAGTGCGCTGCTCGCACATAGTGCTCTGCTCGCACTTAGCTTAGTGCGCTGCTCGCACATAGTGCTCTGCTCGCACTTAGCTTAGTGCTCTGCTCGCACATAGTGCACTGCGCGCACAAGAAAATCTATGGCACGCAGAAAATAAAATTCACCACAAACGGCCACCGGGGCCAATCAAGCAGGAAACGCAAGTGTTTGACACTGAAGAAGACTCTAGTGGACAGTAGAAGACTCTAGTGGACAGTAGAAGACTCTAGTGGACAGTAGAAGACTCTTGTGGACAGTAGAAGACTCTAGTGGACAGTAGAAGACTCTTGTGGACAGTAGAAGACTCTAGTGGACAGTAGAAGACTCTTGTGGACAGTAGAAGACTCTTATGGACAGTATAAGACTCTAGTGGACAGTAGAAGACTCTAGTGGACAGTAGAAGACTCTTGTGGACAGTAGAAGACTCTAGTGGACAGTAGAAGACTCTTGTGGACAGTAGAAGACTCTAGTGGACAGTAGAAGACTCTAGTGGACAGTAGAAGACTCTTGTGGACAGTAGAAGACTCTAGTGGACAGTAGAAGACTCTAGTGGACAGTAGAAGACTCTTGTGGACAGTAGAAGACTCTAGTGGACAGTAGAAGACTCTAGTGGACAGTAGAAGACTCTAGTGGACAGCAGAAGACTCTTGTGGACAGTAGAAGACTCTTGTGGACAGTAGAAGACTTTTGTGGACAGTAGAAGACTCTTGTGGACAGTAGAAGACTCTAGTGGACAGTAGAAGACTCTAGTGGACAGTAGAAGACTCTAGTGGACAGTAGAAGACTCTTGTGGACAGTAGAAGACTCTAGTGGACAGTAGAAGACTCTAGTGGACAGTAGAAGACTCTAGTGGACAGCAGAAGACTCTTGTGGACAGTAGAAGACTCTTGTGGACAGTAGAAGACTTTTGTGGACAGTAGAAGACTCTTGTGGACAGTAGAAGACTCTAGTGGACAGTAGAAGACTAGTGGACAGTAGAAGACTCTTGTGGACAGTAGAAGACTCTTGTGGACAGTAGAAGACTCTAGTGGACAGTAGAAGACTCAAGACTCTTGTGGACAGTAGAAGACTCTAGTGGACAGTAGAAGACTCTTGTGGACAGTAGAAGACTCTTGTGGACAGTAGAAGACTCTAGTGGACAGTAGAAGACTCTAGTGGACAGTAGAAGACTCTAGTGGACAGTAGAAGACTCTTGTGGACAGTAGAAGACTCTAGTGGACAGTAGAAGACTCTTGTGGACAGTAGAAGACTCTTGTGGACAGTAGAAGACTCTAGTGGACAGTAGAAGACTCTAGTGGACAGTAGAAGACTCTAGTGGACAGTAGAAGACTCTTGTGGACAGTAGAAGACTCTAGTGGACAGTAGAAGACTCTTGTGGACAGTAGAAGACTCTTGTGGACAGTAGAAGACTCTAGTGGACAGTAGAAGACTCTTGTGGACAGTAGAAGACTCTAGTGGACAGTAGAAGACTCTTGTGGACAGTAGAAGACTCTAGTGGACAGTAGAAGACTCTTGTGGACAGTAGAAGACTCTAGTGGACAGTAGAAGACTCTTGTGGACAGTAGAAGACTCTTGTGGACAGTAGAAGACTCTTGTGGACAGTAGAAGACTCTAGTGGACCGTAGAAGACTCTTGTGGACAGTAGAAGACAGTAGATAATTAATCATTATTTAATGCATTTGGAAAACAATTTGTACAGTGAGCCTTGCATTTGTTGCTTTGTTACAAGTTACGGGTCAAATCTTGTGTGTAATTTATAGTAATTCATTAGTTCACACAAATACACCATATTTTCCTGGCCCGGCCCCTCGGCCAAATTTTAGAACCCAATGTGGCCCTTGAGTCAAAAAGTTTGGGGACCACTGCCCTAAAGGGAGAGTCCTGCCCTTGATGATTAGATTAATTTGCTTTGAAGCTCCTAAATGAGTCCATATTTGTATTGTTATTTCATTGGCTTTAGAGTGATGAAATCAGGAGGCACTTTTGCCATTTCAATTAATGAACAATTCAAAACAGAATAATATATGTTTTAAATGGGGGAAAAACCCTCAAAATATCGCAGAAAGTTCATACACACTATTTCCTATCAGTAAATATCATTTAAAGTTACAATGTGTAACTTTTCTGGTGGATGGTCTCCATGGAGATTTATCATTAACTTGGGTAAAAGTGAATAGATTTGGCCAAAATGGTCCCAGAACATCTGCACCGTTCATTGGCCATCGGCTTCTCTGGAATGTTCAAATCAATATCAGTCTTATAAATGTTCATATTGTGATGAGGCTTTAAGATAAGTTGAATAACAATATTTTTTTCAAGTTGACTTTGATGCAATGAATTAAGGTCTATGTAGCCTCTATGAAAATATATTAATCACGTCAATAATCACCATTAATCCATTGTCGAACGCTCCTGTTCCATCTCTTGTTCTGAGCTCATATCTGTCTGTGGCCCTGTTTTTCCATTCCCCGCACAGCCTCATCTCATCTCCTGCCTATTCCCAGCCGTCTGTATTTACATGCCTCCGTCAGTGTTTGCGAGCACGAGCAGGAAGCACAGGAGTTATTTTGGGACTCAATTATTTTTCCTGCTGATGTATACAATAGTGCGAGCGCGCCGTTGCCCCGTGGACTTGGATTGAAAGTGTGTCGCGCCGGAGATAAGGCGGCTGAACAAAATGAAGACGGCAACGTGGTCCTGAGTCAGTGATGTAAAGCTTTTACGGCCGTGCTTCTGTTTGGTATGTGGCATGTGGGAGGGGCTAACTGGATAAATAGAAAGGGAAGGAAGGGCATCTGTTTTAAAAATGCAAATCATGTCAATCACTGTCTGACTTGGGTTAGAATATAATACAATATAAAGTAGAGTAGACTATAGCATTACGTGTGTTAATTATACATATTAAAGGTGCACTATATGTCTTCTGCTTTGCCTGAAACGTTCCACAATATCTATCTCCATGGAGACAAGCAGGCAACACCACCAGACCAAGTTACAGGTCAGAGGTCTCATTTAAGATAAGATACGCCTTTGATACGCATTTGTCCACACGTGGGGAAATTTCGGTGCTGCAACGCAAGTAGATACAGAAGAAAAGAACAGATAACTTATAGGAAGTTTTAAAAAACACTCTTATAAACAAAACTTCTATAGACAGAACCTCTCATATTCTTAATAAGGAATAGAGGAAAATAAAAATAAGCTAGCATAAGACAAAATAATACTAATAATAGTGGTAAAGTAAACACTCTTATTTACAGCAGTTATATGCACATGAATATGACATTATTGCATATGAGTATGACAGTAATTGCACATGAATATGACGGTATTGCACATGGTAAAGTCAGTATTGCACATGGTAAAGTCAGCACAGTATTTACAAAACAGTTTGTGGAACTAGAAGAATACGCAGAGACAAAACCTACACACCACAGACTTATAAAACCCTCCGGCAGGCCATTTCCTTGTACGTACGCACGCTTTATACATGAGCCCCCAGAGCCGCGGAGAGTAAGTATATGTATATTTTAAGCAATAAAACCACTTAAAATGTATTAAATACAAGTGGAACAGTGCATACCATACGGAGGAATATTCCAGGCAAAGTAATACGATTTCCCTGCAATCAGTTAATGCACCTTTGAGAAAATAATGTGCACATAAGAGGCAAATGATGATGCTTATTGAGGTATGAGTAATCGTGGTAAAGTGTAGTCAGTACTTAAGAAAGTACCCTCTGACCTGCTCTTGTCTTGAGTACCTTTGCTTTGGCCATATTATGTTTTAAAGTAATGTGACTACAAAGCAACACTCTGCGAGGCGATCTCTCATCACAAATTGTGTTAGCACTCCACCTACTGGCAACAGAGGGAAATACTAAGGGAAAATACAATAAATAGCTGCTATGCTAGTTTAAGCTCTCAGTTGTAGTGACTGCGATTTGTCGACTCAAATGGGACTTTGGGATTTCTTTGATCTCACAAGACTCTGAGGCTCAGAGCGAGAGGTCTTATGAAACAGGAGTCATCGAACAAGCGCAACAACATATGTTTCTGATGAGGGAACAATCCAGGTGGCGCCAGAGCATGTTACTAAGGTACAGGACGGATAGAGAAGCTCAAAGTGAGATTTTCCGGACTATAATTCGCACCTTTTTTCATAGTTTTGGCCGGGGTGCGACTTATACTCCAGAGCAACTTATATGTGATATTATTCATTATTTTCAGACTGACAACCACAAGAGGGCGCTCTAGGCTCTAAGCGACACAGAATAAGAATCTGCACTTCCTCTTCCTCTGGAGTTTGTGGAGTTGTTTAGAAGTGACACAGAGGAAGAAGAATTCAATGGATTTAGTGATTTGGGGTAAAACTGATGCTTTGGTAAACTTGTTAGCATGTTCCTTATGCTACGCTGGTGCGACTTATAGTCCGGAAAATACGGTACATGTGGTTCAGAGCGACAAAAACACTTGTAATTAAATGAATGAAACACATGCTGTGCCGTGTAACCCGCCAGGCGCAGCAGTAACGTCGCCATGGAGAAAGCAGGTGACATATAGAAGGCGCTGCACTGACAAGAGGATGTTGTTATTAGTGTCAAGTACACTTTGTGCTGCCAAATGTCGCTGCGGCGTTTTCAAAGTCGTTGATTACATACAGCGTGGTCGTCTGTGTATGACCTCGAGCTGTTTTTTTGGACGGAAACAAACGGTAAATCTGTCTGACAAAGAACCCACCGAACATTGTAGTTCTTTCCCTGACATTGTGGAATCGCTGGAGAGACGGCTGCATTTGGGGATCTGCCCGGAATATAAATTATTTTAGTTTTGCCCGGCAGACAGTTGCATCTCAGCGACCCCGGTTCAGGTTTATAGTATTGTAGCGATCAAAGCATAACAGGAACGGTCCAAAGACGACGGTGCGGCTGGAGATGTGCGTGAGGAGTGAAAGAACAGCGCGCTCCTGCCAGCTGGACCTGACAGTTGGACCTGACAGCTGGACCTGACAGTTGGACCTGACAGTTGGACCTGACAGTTGGACCTGACAGTTGGACCTGACTGTTGGACCTGACTGTTGGACCTGACTGTTGCCTGCACGAGGAACCAATCTCACGCTAGAGAATTGTATCGGGTTAAAATACTGACCATCAAGTGAGTGAATAAACAGTAGACAGTGCGTGAGAGATGAAATCATTGTAAAATAAAACAATGTGGTGAATATGTGGGATGGTAAAGACCTTTTGAGGAAATACTCTACTGTACCTGATGCCCTGATACCTTTTGGCTTAATGGAAATCGATGTCAAACTTTCACATACTTGGAACATATACTAAAAGCCAGTTTTGAATATCTTGATTCATTTTAAATACGAAATAATTTACTGAGGGGATTTTATTTAGGACTTGGCTAAACTAGATTTGACTGAAAACTGGCATAAAAACTCAAATTTTGCCCAATTTTTGATTTTTTCTTTTCTTTTTTAAATCCACAAATCCTTCAGTACAATCCTTCTAAATCTTTTTAAACGTTATAAAGTATGGCGTGTGTGTCGGTGCTACATCATGTCCCAAATACACTTAAGCTCCCAATACACATTTTGATAAAACTGCCTTTGACGTTACCGTGACCCAAATAAATCAGTGGTTTCAAGCTGATTAAAACACATTTAATTACAGAATGGGCAGGTTTTTGTTGTTGAATGTTGAGAGAGCAAAGAGTTTGGCTTGTAGCGTCTCCACCTCAACAATTACACATAATACTTCCAGTCCTCGTGGGTCCATTTGATCGGCTTCTCGGCAAATTGAGCAATTTTGCTTTGAGTGTCGGCGTCTGCGGGTCGAAGCGACACCGCCAGGTAATGGTGAACTCGCTGTTCTGGCTTTGTACCAGTGGTCTCTCATTAAGACCTCAGACAAAGCCCCAGCTGCTGATAGAATAAGGCTGCGTCCCGTTCTGCCACGACTGGCTTTTTAAGATCTATTTTTAGCGCTCCTTTCTGCTGGCATTAATGTGTCCTATTGAATGATTGGAGCTTGCAAGTCGGCGTAATTTCTGGCTTTTATGTCGGAGTTTTAAGAAGTGAATCTTTTCCCCTGTGACATATTTCGGTGCGTCACTGCCACTCAGACATGAGTTGACATTATTTTTGTAAAGAGGATTTTTGCAGTGCCAAGCTAAAGCCAGTTTATAAATAGACGAATGGAAGGAGCACAGGGATTTAGCGCTATTTTCAAAGTGTCAGGCGTTTTTTTGTGTTGAATCTTGTTTGTTTGTTGGGCTTATTTTCTAAAAGATTTCAGAAAATTCTCAGAAAAACTGTGATGTGGACAGGCAACAATTATCTTAGTTGTCGACTTGTCAGGGATTATTTTTAAAAATGAGTCGACTGGGCTAATGACTGTTTCTGTTGTACATTGAGACTTCTACAAGGAAAGGTTGAAATACGGTGGCTGGATAGGGACTATTCACAAATATATATAGTATTATTGATGGAAATAGTTTATACTGTTTTGACATGTCGATTCAAAAATGCCATCTTTGTTATATAAATGTCTTTTCGTACGAGTCTGAGATGTAGAGCTGTATCAGTAGCAGACGTTTGTTCCTCCACAACGTTGGAATAAATACATTTGCAAAAATAAAAAATACATGGATCATTCCAGCGCTCATAATGTTTTATACCTTCCTGTCAAAGGCTTCTATTGTATTAGACATTTTTAATTTATCATCCAGATTGTTCCATTCTAACCCCCATAACAGAAATACAATCACTTTTTTTAATTAGTTCTAGTCCTTTGTTGAATCTGCATCTTGTCTCTGTTCAAAGAAATACGATTATATCTCTGTCACTACGGCTGGACTCAGGTTGACAAGATCGAACAAGGTTAAATGCTTTCCAAAGTTGATTCTGCATAATATGTCTCCTTTAAAAGAGTGTTTTTAATCATCATTGTGGTCAGTATCAAGCATCACACCTTTTCACTAGGATCTAACTGATTCTAATCTAACTGCGCAGACAATTTCAAACACTAAGTTTGAAATTGTCTGCGCAGTTAGTTTTAATTCTCACCAATTATAGAATCCTCCTATGGACAGGCGTGGAAAACAATGCGTCTGGTGCCTCTAATGTAATTGCTATGTCCAAATAAATAAATAACTAAATGAATATTGGTTTTATGCTAATCATTTCCCTTCCCATCTCGGGAGGTTGTAGTGCAGGGTTCATCGTCGGTGGACCCTCTTCTAATCCCATCTGCCACATCCAATAATGTCACCGGGCTGATGGGTGGGGCCCCTGTGTCGGCCCCTGCGTCGGCTCATCTGGAGGAAACCCTGTGCGTCTGTCGCCAGGAGAGGGTGAGGCCGGGGTCGACGGGCCAACTTTGGATCCTTACATAAAGCCATTTCTGCTGCTATTACGCAATGTGAAGTCTGGATTAAATTTTTAACCACTGTTATGGAGGAGCAGACTTACCGGCCATGTTTTGTCCATAAATCATGAAGGTGCTGGTGGAGTGCTTTGGTTTCTAGCCTGAGGTGCAATCCCCACTTTCTTTAAAGCTGTATTGGAATCAAATTGAAATTGCAATTGGAACGGTCGCATAGAAAATCACAAAGACCATATTTAGCTATATATATATTTAAACAATAACGTTTCCTTATCACATAGTAAACCTGCTAATGCTAATTCATGTAATTTTTGTATTAGCTTAGCAAATCATATTTTAGTCTTTTCTCAAATGTTAATGGTCCTGGATGTGTTGTAAAAGAGACATAATACGTAATTTTGGGTGTTATTATCAACTACATACATAGATAATGAAATATGTTTACCCAATAAATGACCGGGATCATTTTAAAAATAATCTTTACTATGTACAGAGCAGTGAGCATGGGTGAGGTGTTGTTAAATTATGATAAAACGCACAAAGTTGATATTTTTACAACATCCTTCAGCCTCACCGTCCATACATAACGCTATGGTGTCACTCGCCATAACACTTCACCCGACTTGCTTCTAGTCTCGGTGTTGGCTTTGTAAAAAACTCCATGACACATCTGACATCGCAGCCCTCTCGATTCACTGTACTTTCTGTTAGAATCCACACTTCTTTGGGAACTCGCCGCTCGTGTTAAGAACTCTTATTGCTTATGCGCTTCACCTCTTTGAAGCCTGTAGTTTTCTAAATGAATTGTGACTTTGCGAATCCCCATGGCCTTCTCTCTTCCGTAGTCTTCATTTCATCACTAATGTCTTGATGTTGATACTCAGTCGATATTACGGCGATATAGAAAATGTGCTAAAACATGTCTGTAAATGCTGTAAATGTTTTTAATGTATTGACCTTTAATCAGAAATCTCGCATTGCGATTCTGGCTTCAGAGGGGCGGAGCCTATTGTACATGTTTCTAGTGGTGGGGGAAACAGAGAAACCTATGCAGACATGGAGAGAACATGCAAACTCCACACAGAAAGGCCCCACGCTGCCTGGGAGTCGAACCCAGGACCTTCTTGCTGTGAGGCTTTAATCGAGAGGTCTAAAGCCAATCGACTGACAGTAAAAGCATGTGGTTTGGTGAAGTTTCTTTTTACAAACTCTTGGGCAAATACACTCTAGTATTCACGGCTTTAGAACCTTTTTTCCGACAGAAAAGTGGATCACCCTTAAACAGCCAATCAGCTCTCCCGAAGCGTCAGGACTTACGTGGCTTTTTCTTACAATAGATCAAATGTTTTCTAATGAGATGAAGCCGTCTGAAAGATCTGCTTTTACACTTTACGCGGAGAGAAACAAAAGGAACTCTACGAGAAAAAAGTTGGTCACTTCTCTGGATTTTGCAGGAAGAATTTTGATTGGCAATGATTCATATCCGTCTGTATTGTTTATGTTCAGGACATTAAAATGGAGCAATTTATCAGAAACATCTAGTCTCCAAACTTTCTTCTTCCTTATCAACTTAAGTCAGATTTTTTTGGCCATAAACATGTCAAAAAATGCATTTGTTGTTGTACAATTTCAGCGTAAAGCCCTATCTTGTACTCTTGTTTGGAACTCACAATGCAAGTTTAAGTTCATTTAATTTTTCATTCATATTCATTTCAAATACTCAATATTCAAACGTTGCACACTATCTCCAAAACGACAGTTACATGTGTATTTGCTGGATTACCATGCACCGTCGACCGTCACAAAACGAGTCAAACGGACCACCATCCCGAACCATTCAGCTCCAATCCCACGTACTCTTACTACGAGTGTTCTGATCTTTATACAACTGCTCAGAAATAGAAGCTTCAGCGTTTTGAGTAATGGTCTATGACTCACCACCAGAACAGATGAGTCCCGGAGCCATTCTGTGTCCGCGGCGCTCCTCTGGACCCCTCGCTCTGGCTCTCTCTCCACCTCCGGGCCATTGCCTCTGCCTCACACTGGAGCCCTTTGTGAAGGCCAAATGACTTGTCTATCAACTCGCTTGTTCTTGTCGCCCCATACTGCGGTAATATCATGGTTGGGTTGTTCCCGTTTCTGAGCGACCGGGCACGTGGGCTTCCCTTACGCTCACCACGTGCTGCGGAATCATTTGCGTCGCTTTTTAAAATGTAAAATACGTTGACTATATTGGATGTGTGTTTGTAGAAATGAACAGTAATAATTGCACATGAATCACGACAGTAATTGCACATGTGACGGAATTGCACATGGTTAGGTCAGTATTGCGAGTGTTCAGGACTAACAGTATAATATGCAATTGCACAACAGTTTTTCGGGTGGGCGAGGTGGGCAGCGCAGGGCGACGTTGCCCGAGGGACGGCACGAGGAGACGTCAGGTGCGTGGGATGCACAACAGCACCGTCATGCAGCCTTCAGCCTTCAGCCTTCAGCCTTCAGCCTTTCCTTCCTGCAGTCTATAGTCTGGACTCCGCCTCCAGACTCATGTGGCCTATTGTCCCAGCTCCTCTTCCTCTTCCTCTCCTCTTCAGCATCGGGTCAATCCAAGGCAGAGTCGACCCGAGCCAGGAGGAGGAGAGCATGAGCTATGAGTGTGCTGTGCAGCTCGTGCTTATTCAACCTGGCCGACCCAAGAAGCCTAAAAACATACAATTCCTTCCAAGCTTTACCCCACCTTTTATTTTAGCAAGATATATCTCATATTCGCGGATCTGTGATTACTGTATTTTCCGGACTATATGTCGCACCAGCCAAAAAATGCATAATAGAGAAGAAAAAAACATATGTAAGTCACACTAGAGTTTTGGTTACAAGTGTGAAAATAACAAATAATATCACATATAAGTCGCTCCGGAGTATAAGTATAAATATAAGTTTAAGTCACACCCCAAAATTATGAAAAATGGTGCGACTTATAGTCTGGAAAATACGGTATTTCTGTCCTTAGTGAAAAATGCCGTTCATCTCAATATGAGCCATGAACACGTTTTACTGCACCTTTTCCTCATGTCACGATACAGGTGACTTACAAGTACATGAGTTATCCAGTAAACAGAACTAAGTACCCGATATCAGCAGACACCAGATTACTTTCCTTAAACTTCGACATGTTTTCAAAACTTCCTAAAACATTAAATGTTATTAATATCATCATGAATAATCATAAAATGCGAATTATTTGATCACCAATGCAGTAACTTTACAAAACTGTAAAATAAACTGAATTTTGAGTTTAAGTTAGTAGTTTCCCGAGTATCAATAGTGAATCAATAAAATCCATTAAATGTTCCAGTACTGGCACCGATATCGATACTGGTGTTACACTGAAGTAGAAGCTGAATATCTTTTTTTTTTCTTTAAATTGATCAAATGCATATCATTGGTCAAGATATGATTAATCATTTACAGGCGGATTGATCCAATCACAAGAGAGGCTTTTTAAGAGGCTTTAGTTACCTCTTAAGGTAAAATACTTACGAAAGTACATGCACCTTAATGTAAAAATAATTATATATATTATAATGTATAAATTATACAGTTATTTTTACTCATATTTACAACTTAAACACTCAATAGATTTGAATATATTCTGTCTATTTTACATTAGCTGTGATTTTCTCTTCATTTTGACCTGTTAGACCTGACCACGTAATGATCAATATTGTGTATTTCCTCTATTGCAAATGGCATGTACTTCCTTAAAACCCGAGTGCCCTCTCTCTCCACATGGCTCCACATGGCTCTGCACGGTGTTTCCAGAGCCCTCTCTCTCTCCACACGGCTCTGCACGGTGTTTCCAGAGCCCTCTCTCTCCACATGGCTCTGCACGGTGTTTCCAGAGCCCTCTCTCTCCAAACGGCTCTGCACGGTGTTTCCAGAGCCCTCTCTCTCTCCACACGGCTCTGCACAGTGTTTCCAGAGCCCTCTCTCTCCAAACGGCTCTGCATGGTGTTTCCAGAGCCCTCTCTCTCCACACGGCTCTGCACAGTGTTTCCAGAGCCCTCTCTCTCCAAACTGCTCTGCACAGTGTTTCCAGAGCCCTCTCTCTCCACATGGCTCTGCACGGTGTTTCCAGAGCCCTCTCTCTCCAAACGGCTCTGCACGGTGTTTCCAGAGCCCTCTCTCTTCACACGGCTCTGCACAGTGTTTCCAGAGCGCTCTCTCTTCACACGGCTCTGCACAGTGTTTCCAGAGCGCTCTCTCTCTCCACACTGCTCTGCACAGTGTTTCCAGAGCCCTCTCTCCCCACATGGCTCCCTCCTCCCTCTCCACATGGCTCTGCACGGTGTTTCCAGAGCCCTCTCTCTCCACATGGCTCTGCACGGTGTTTCCAGAGCCCTCTCTCTCCAAACGGCTCTGCACGGTGTTTCCAGAGCCCTCTCTCTCTCCACACGGCTCTGCACAGTGTTTCCAGAGCCCTCTCTCTCCAAACGGCTCTGCATGGTGTTTCCAGAGCCCTCTCTCTCCACACGGCTCTGCACAGTGTTTCCAGAGCCCTCTCTCTCCAAACTGCTCTGCACAGTGTTTCCAGAGCCCTCTCTCTCCACATGGCTCTGCACGGTGTTTCCAGAGCCCTCTCTCTCCAAACGGCTCTGCACGGTGTTTCCAGAGCCCTCTCTCTTCACACGGCTCTGCACAGTGTTTCCAGAGCGCTCTCTCTCCACACGGCTCTGCACAGTGTTTCCAGAGCGCTCTCTCTCTCCACACTGCTCTGCACAGTGTTTCCAGAGCCCTCTCTCTCCACACGGCCCTGCACAGTGTTTCCAGAGCCCTCTCTCTTCACACGGCTCTGCACAGTGTTTCCAGAGCGCTCTCTCTCTCCACACTGCTCTGCACAGTGTTTCCAGAGCCCTCTCTCTCCACACGGCCCTGCACAGTGTTTCCAGAGCCCTCTCTCTTCACACGGCTCTGCACAGTGTTTCCAGAGCGCTCTCTCTCTCCACACTGCTCTGCACAGTGTTTCCAGAGCGCTCTCTCTCTCCACACTGCTCTGCACAGTGTTTCCAGAGCCCTCTCTCTCCACATGGCTCTGCACGGTGTTTCCAGAGCCCTCTCTCTCCACACGGCTCTGCACAGTGTTTCCAGAGCCCTCTCTCTCCAAACTGCTCTGCACAGTGTTTCCAGAGCCCTCTCTCTCCACATGGCTCTGCACGGTGTTTCCAGAGCCCTCTCTCTCCACATGGCTCTGCACGGTGTTTCCAGAGCCCTCTCTCTCCACACTCTTCCACGTCGCAGCTTTCCTCTCTTTTTCCAAATCGCCTGTTGTTGCTCAGCCTCTGCTCCTGATCTCGCCCGTCGCACCCAGAGGTTAGAGCATCATCTGCAACATCACCGCAAATCCCCTGCTTAAACCTCCCCCCACCCAAAAATAAATAATCAAAACAGTCTGACAACCTGTTACTGCCTCCCTCAGCCTGTTGTCACACCGACCGCGGGCCAATGGCAGCGCGGGGGGGCGCGGCTTGGGCTCGCTGCGTGCCTGCTCCGCTCTGCCTGTGTTTATTGTGAATGAACCATCGGGCTGCCTGCTTCTGCGCTCCGGCAAGGGAATTCTGGAGCGGAGATTTGAGGACATCCGGCGGGGAGCTCGTCCGTGCCACACCGGGAGTGCCTTGGGAGGAGAGGAAAAGGAAGCAAAGCCAATATAAATAACAGTAAGGGGGAAAATACAAACAAACCGCAGCCTAAAAGGTGCTGAGGGTCAGTCAAGCAGTGGTTGATGTGAGCAAAGGCATGACAAGCCAAGAGCAGTTTGCAAACCTTTTCAATTTTTCATAACGGCTGGAAGATTCGCTCTGAGCCGCGTTGTGGAGAAGATGGGAGGCAAGAACGAAAAGAGTTAAGCAGTAGATTTTTGCGAGCGACACAGAACAGAAAGAAAGGTAGCTCGTTTTTTCTTGCATTCCGAATCCAATCAAACGCTATATTCATGATTCGCTCCTGAGACCGAAGCGAGTGAAGGCACACTCCGAAGAGACAGCTGTTTTTTGTGGGGGGGACGACGAGTGTGAGAGGAAACGGGGGGCGGCGGTGGTGGGGGGGAGTGATGTCTTCAAACGAGCTGAGTGTGATGGACATGGACTCCTGCATACGGACGTTCAAAGAGCACATGCACCTGGAGCTGGAGCCGCCCAGGGTGCCCGGGGTGGTGGGGGGCAGGAGGGGCGCCACGTCCCCCAAGCTGTCCCCCCGGAGCTCGCCCAGGCTGTTCCGCAAGCTCATGGTCAACAAGAGCATCCGGCAGAGGAGGAGGTTCACCGTGGCGCATACGTGGTAAGGCTGGTGGTGATGGTCCACGTGAACGCAGAGAAACGGGGGGATTAATGAGTGAAAGGTCAAATGACGAGGGGAGAGAGAAGGACGTGGCGATGTGGAAGCAGACGAGGGTTAAATGTTGTGGACGTTTTTGGGGCTGATGTGTTGGAGCTTCACTCAGACACTTTTGCCAAACGATCTCACAATTAAATGGAACAATTTATTTGCTGAATATTGGTTATTCTTAGTACAAATAAGGAGGCAGACACGTCTAACAGTTATTTCACAGCCTATCAAATCATGTCCCTGAGAGCCAATGTTGACGTGTCACTTCATTGTCCTTATTTTGGGGGACAAAATCCATTTAAACTAGATTGATAGATAGAAAATGCATGACTTGAATACATTTCTTTACATCACAATTTCATTCATATAGATACTACCAGACCACGGTGCAAGTTATTGGCATTATTATTATTATTTTATCACAAGATTATTCATTTTTTTCTGGCTTTATTGTATTAGACAGTATTGTAAGAAATTTGAAACAAAGAGCAGGGAGGACATTCAGCAAATTGTTAAAGCCGGGAATAAATCTCTAATTTTCAATATTGAGTGTTTTTTTGGGGGGGATAAAGTCTTGCTGATGAAGAAAGCATTTGGAGCGCTTGTGTGGAATTATGTTATCATTTTAAAGGAAATAAAAATCTGATTATTAACAACTGGGTACGTCAATTTATTTAAATGGGCTGCGAGAGATGGCGATCGATTCCATGTGGTAATGTTCAAGCAGCAGACGCATGTAGGGATGAGGTCATGTAAATATATTTGGTGAATTGTGCAACAAAACATCTTTAAATCCTCATAAAGTTGTTGAAATTCTACAGTATTGTTAGGAAAAGAGCTGGATTTTTTTTTTGCCTCGCATTACTTGAGATTGCCATCGCAAGGGGGAGTTTGAGGACATAGTCAAACCTCATTATTCCAGTTCTTCGAGCAAACTAATAGCTGACGGTGACCGAGACGCAGAACAGATACGCGCCACATAACAGAGGCTGAACTGAGCGGCGAGCCAAATCGTGACTCGTGCCAAAGATTTGACGGACATTTCCCCGACAGGAGACGAGCGGAATAGGTGCGGCTCGACGGGCGAATGAGATGACCAGCCGCAAGTGAAAATAGTCACCAGGAAATCCCTAATGGAAAAGCTCTTTACTGTCGATGAATCTGGGGGTCAAAAGGTTATATAATGGCGTATAAATTTGTGTATTTGGCACGCTTTCCACATCCTTGCACGATGACCAACCTTTAGGTGAAGTGTGACCATCTCTCCCCCCGTTGTAGAAGGGCAGTTATGCAATGTTGCTCCTATTGTATGTTATTTGTGGCGATATCTTGTCCATTTAGAATTACCATCTTGACATTTCGTGTCATTCGTCATATTGTTCCGGAGTTCGTTCTGTGCCCCAGATCACGATGTTTTCGGGCGTTTTGATGCCATTTCGACCTTTGGAGGAGCAAAAAACACACGTGTGCCTCATGTTTTATTTTTTTTAACATTTGAATTACATTTGCATTACATTTGACTCTTAATATCTTACCCACAATGTAGATGAAATACTGTAAACAGGGAGAAAATATGTTAAACAATTGATTTCACAGCAAAGCGAATCACGTCCTTGCTCCCCAATATCGATTGTCATTTCTTTCAGTAAAATCCATACATTACTTGAATAAATCTCCGTATATAGCGCGATTTCATTCATATATATATATATACTTATATACTACCAGACGTCCCCTGTTACATCGTACCCTCCCCCATCCCCCACCCGAGCCCACCTTTTGCTTTTGCTGCACTTAGGCACACGCAGCCACTGTTACGTAATGTGCGACGTATGGAGTTGTGGGGACAATAATGCAAGTACAGTCGTGTTTGGTCTACAATTGTGTGTGTGGGGGGGAGGGGAAGGGGGGCATGTTTGGAGGGAGAAAAGGAAATGAGAAGAGATAGGGATCTTGAGTCCCTGTGCGCCACGAGACGGAGGGCGAGCCGGGCAGTTTTGTGTGTTTTTGTATGAAAATAGTTATAACGGTAGGAATTGTCAATCTGGATAACAATGCATCAGGAATGCGCTGGAAGGTTCCCGCAAATGTCTTGGTTAAGGTTCAAATTTGCACAGAATTCACAAAAAAAGCACACAAAAAAGCTGAAATGTCACTTAATACGCTTGTTTGGGAGATTACGCTTGATGTTTCTGTGTCTTTTTTAGGTCATTTTTAATAGTACTATAGACATTGCACTCCATATTCTAATTTTGCACATCTCCATTAATAGTGATGTTTTTATCTGTTTTTTTAATACATCCCCCTTCATTTGAAAGTTTGTAAAGGTGAATTTAAATGGTTGAGAATCTATGGCACAGGACTTTTTATATCTCAAATTAAAGATTATACGTAGGGTTGTGCAGTTAATTGGATTTTAATCAAATCGAGATCCAATTGTTTCGAATGGTCCATGATTAGCTTGTACTTTAGCAATTGTAGCCTGGCTCTAAATGTAAATATATGGGCCATCGTGTTCCCAGTATAACTCGTGCCTTTACGTTTGCTTGTCCCGCATTGTTCTGCTTTTGAAATCCTGCAGTTGCATTTCCTCCGTCCTGTTTGTTAATCATTTTATTATGTCCCATCCCGCCAACCTTTTGACATTTAAGAAGTGATTGCAAACCCTGCTCGTGATGAATGGCAATCAGGAATTTCGGCAATCTTTTGAAATACATCTTGTCTAGTCAGAAACGG
Source organism: Eucyclogobius newberryi (assembly GCF_026437365.1). Lineage (NCBI taxonomy): Eukaryota > Metazoa > Chordata > Actinopteri > Gobiiformes > Gobiidae > Eucyclogobius > Eucyclogobius newberryi. The sequence continues at coordinate 22,345,505 of NW_027316532.1, forward strand.
TGATTTTGTGTGATGCATATTTCAATTCGTAATTCCTCTCATATTCGCACTGGCATTTGCAGACGTCTTGTTTTCTTTTGTGCCATTTGCATAAAAAAAACTGACATTTTCAAGGTAATTTAGCGCAATATTTATTGAGATGAAGATGTCATTAACCCTCCCCATAATGGCTACCGTAAACAGCTGGTAGATTACGTCCATAAAGAGAGTGATTTGTCAGTTTGTTCACTCGGTCTCTCGGGGAAAAAGAAGGTTGAACCGGTTTTTGGTTTTTTGGAATTATGCATTTTTTGTCACATTTTTCGAGCTGCTTCTTGTTTCACGTTGTCAAATCCAAGCCAACGAGGTTCATTTGGTCATTTTGGTTCAGTTAATTCTAAAAAGGTTCATTTATCGAACTAGAGTTGGACTATTAACCGGGACGAGGGGACCGTACGACTCTCGCACACTTGGGATAACCTGTCCTGAAGAAGTGCGACTGCAGATGGCGCTGTTGTCTTTCCTCGGCTGGTAGGAAAACTGCGCCGAACAGTGATGGACGTTTTTGGTATTGATACGATACCAAGTACTTTTTCAATATGTATGTATAAAAAAAGAGTTTCAAATAGGCGCTAAAGGACAAACTGAACCCTTGACACAGATAGAATCGTCCAATCTGCTGCAGCTGGAGTGTGTTTGCCATAAAACAATGAAAAATGGACCTTGCATGCCTGAAATGAATGTATATTGACGCTCATCGATATCTAACGTATGACACTCCCAAAATACGACCATCCCTCGCTCCAAAACCTTTGATGTAGACTGTGAGTGAGCAGTCGAGCCTGTCAGGTCTGAAAAACGAAGCTTTTAGAATAATCATAAATGTCAAACGAAGACAGCAGTTACTTTTCAGCTTGTTGTTGGTCCTCTTTGAAATCAGACATGCACGAACAAAGACAGAGTGGTCCCATTTTTTTTCACTTGTTGTCTTGGCATTTCATTTTCCATCTGGGGAAAAAAAGCAACTCGTTGAAACGCCATAAAATATGAGCGAGCGTCGAGTGAATAAAAAGTTTTTTACAGGACACATATTAAACTACTAATATATCTACTGAAGGCGTGCGTAACTTTACATCTGTGAGCCAATCCCTTATCAGGATTTGTGTGGATTATGACGCTGAGGAATTACCACGGGGGAAACCAGCAAGAGCGATTTGCCCCCGACGCCCCTGATGATAATGTGACTGTGCAGTTGTGATGTTGTGACTTGAAATGCTCAGATAAAGACTGGCAATGATTTACAGACTTAAAAACAGCACATGAGACTTCCGGGTTTCTCCCCATGAGGTCACAAATATGGCAACTTTGTAACTGAGCGTCTACTGAGGCTCAGAGGGAGAGAACATACGAAGCAAGATCCATCAAACAATCATGACTGAAGCTAATTAGGACTCTGCATGTTTTTGATCAGGGAACAGTGAAATACATCGTTAAAAGCTCAAAAAAAGCATAATGTGTGTCCTGTAAGTCTGGTAAAAACGTCTCAGAACTAATATTCTATGCTTCTGAACTGTCGTCTGCATCGCTATCAACTAACAGCACGTACGTAGTGATGTCATTCTGCACTTACTTACAGATCTTCCCATTGACGCCGCAACAATAACGCGCGCCTGTCCCCTAACCTGCTCAGGCCCTGAACCCTGAACACCACTTCTCTTCATAACCACAAAGCTTGATAACTGCAGGTCAAAGCCATTAGCAGAGATGTTGACATCCCATTGTCCTTGAACTGGCCTCGGAGGTGCTGCCGCCGCCGCTGCTGCTGCTCCGCCTCCTCCTCCGCTGTCGTGTGATTGACAGCTGGAACAATAAGACTCGCGGTGTGTGAAAGTCGCCCAGACGAGGCCGAGCGCGGAGAATCCGAGGGGAACCGCCGTCATCCCGAGACACCGGCCCCACGAGCGCTCGCGAGCACCAGGTGGTTTTTTAATCAATTTTGATTATATTCTGGTTCATAAGCTGCGAGTTATTAATGGCCGGGCGTGGTGCGCAAATGGGTTTGTGTTACGGAGACACGAGATGAGGAAACACCGGTGTCTGATATGTTGTGTCGGGCTGCGCAACATTGGACAAGATTGCGATATGTGATGTGGCTCTTAATCTTCTTCTTTGTTTTTTGTTTTTTTATGGCGGTTTCTACTTTACATTACTTTACATTACCGCCAAACTTTATTCTTTAGACTTTATTCCAGAGCCGATTCTATATGACTCTTAATTACTTTAATTATTGATTACTCTTGATTACTTTATTTATTGATTTTATTGTGAAATTTAATACGTTTGAAGCTAAATCGTACATGCCTTAATTTACTCGGACCCAACAAACCAAAACAAATCTTAACACTGACAAAACCAAGATTAAATCAAGGTTAATTTAGGACTTTAGGAGAAGAGTTAATGAAATTTGCTTTTAACACAATATTATCATGAAAAAAATAACAAATAACACATTTCTGTCTGATGGAAAAACCTTTTGTTATTTTTAGTTTGTTTCGATATCGACGATTGCGTTCGCCGATATTGCGATGGCAAGCCAAGCTACAGGTCAGATCTGTGGAGAGGCGAGCTTACTCACAGAGATGGATATGTCACTGTATTTTGGACCAATAAAATGACCGTAATTGATGTAATGTGTGCTTGTGATGAGTGTAATGCTGCACTGTGGAACATTCTAGGCAAAGCAACAGCATCTTTATGGAAAGAAGCAGGTGAAAAGTTACACAGAGCACCTTTAATATACCATTGTGGCATAATAGGACAAAATGAGGAATGTCACGCAATTTACTTTAATCTGCAGTAGATTTTGTGGCTCTTTCTTTCTCTCTTTGGTGAAAAATGTGTCTGAGGCGCGGACATGACCACAGCCGACAGAGTCCTGGGTTTTTCTGGCCCAGTTATAAGATGGATCACTTCTGACGTTCACAGGAGGAATAAAGTTCAGTTCAAATACATTCAACCCACTTTGACTAACCCACTTTTAGGTCGGGCGGTACCGGTTGTGTGGGTTGCGTCATCTTACCTGCAGCTTTGTTCACATCCGTTCATCAGTTCTTGCATGTTCAGCAATCATGGCGTCGGAATGGGGTTTTCTCAGGGTACTCTCAGGGTTTTCCCCATTGACCCAAAGCAGCAGGCTCATCTTCCTTTCAAGACCTGCTCTAACGTCGTCAGGTTCTTGATAAGATTGTGTCAGTGACAGAAAGACGATGGAGCAAAAGCGGCTGGATAGTTCCCTCCGTGGATAGTTCCCTCCGTGATAAAGCAATTTGATATACTTATCGAGGGCTGTCAAAAGTCGAAACTGGATATTTGTTTGAAAATACTTCAATACTGAAAACGAAACACAAGCAGAACACAATTTGACAGATTTAGAATGATCTTAAGTCTCATCAGAACTAAGGTCCGATAAAGAAAGTACTATTATTGGTTGAAAATGACATCAGGATCAGGCGCGTTCCTTTTTATTGAAATCGAGTTTGCAATACTGGTATTATGACAACGCTATACATTTAACCCTAAGGCACAAAGTAGTACAAATAGATGATTTTTAGGGTGCGTTCACACTTGCATCTACCACCACTTGGAACTAAATCTGGACTTGACCAGAACTAAGACTAAAATGGGCTCAAACCGGGACTGAACCAGAAAAAAGTTCACGTTTGAAAGTACACATCGACTTCATAGTTACAAGTCTAGTTTCCCTTTCACTTTAATGAGCTAAACATGTTGTACTTGCTTGTTTAAGACTCTTGTACTTACAAACAATATCTCAAATCCTTCTAATTTCGTACTTTTTCATCCATTTCCTTTCCGCTCCGCCTCCCCCTTCCCTCCGCCGAGCCCGTTCCCTCCCCACCTCTCGTGCTTCCCGGTGGCTGTATTCTTTGGACCTTGTGCTGGCTGCTGAACTCCCGACCTTGTGAAACCAACACAATGCGTCGTCTGTTAGGCCCGGCCCCCGCTTGTACCCCGTCCCCCCGATCGTCCGCCCAGCACAACTTTGTCCCTGTCTGCGCTTGCCCCGTGCTCTCCGAGGCTCCGCGTGATGTAAATGTTTGATGAATGACCCCGGCCGCCAGAGAAGGCTTTTCACCTACTTGCGCAAAAAGCACATTAAAGAGAGACGGCGAGCGAGACGCAAAGCTAGACGCACGGAAAGGAACTTGCCGTTTTAAGTCCAAACCTTTTCCGTTCTTTTGTCCAACAGGGTAGATTATTTATGGTTAAAATGGAAAACGATGTAGCGTATATTTAGGTATGCCGGGGGTTTTGAACTTTTTGAATGCGGGGTTGCCTTCAGGGGCCGCTTTCAGGGCCTGGAATATTTGCCCGAAATATGCCCTAGGTTATGACCATAGTTGATGAGAAAGAAGTTGACAGTGAATGCGTAAAAATGTATTGCAGTGTCTTATTTTTTACCATTAGTGCTCCTCCCACCATTCGAAATACTGCTAGCTTGACCCCTGCAAGCTCGACAGGGGTAGGGTTAGTTTTAGCAAAGTTTTATACAGAAATGTACTCGACAAAACCTAATTTTGCCATCACATTAACTCTGACAAGTTTTATTTAAAGGAATCACATTGCGCAACATCAATGTTGATGTTTTTAAACTTGTCACAATTGTGTTTCCTCATCATTACTGTGGTCAGAATGGTGTTTTATTTGCTTCCTGTATGTTTGACCCATCCCGTATTGTCCTGCAACTGACATTCCAGTGCTATGAAAATGTCCGTTTTAACCGACCCCCTATCTCTGCCCCTGTCATTATTTGAAGGGGGGAAAAATAAGACTTGGGTGCTGAAATATCACATAGCCACTTTTAAAACAATTAAAACATAGAAATGAAAATTACACTGAGGAGGCGGGGCTTATCAGGTCTGAAGTTTTGAACAGGAAGTCAATGGCCCTGTTTTGATTAGTAAGCAGTTTTAAATATATGTTTTAATTTCTTTTCTCGATTTTCATGACAGTTAATATTAACTTAAATAACACTCAATGGAAATAAAGAATAATAATAATAAAAAGTCCCGGGGGTTCTTAGAAAACAGGTTCAAACAAGATTCCGTAAATGTTTATGATGAAATAATGCATGTATTTTAAGGTAACTTTTAACACCTCGAATACATGAAGAGACATGTTAAATGCCATAATGTGCAGTATTTCAGGCCAAGCAACGGCATCTCCATGGAGACACCTCACCAGAAATCTTACCTAGTGCTTCTTCATTGATTGCTCCACCTTTTTTTTAACGTGTTACAACATATTTCACACTTTGTCTGTAACGTTATACACTCATTACTGTCCAAAATGTACACGGATGATATAGAAAAAAAATACCGAAGCGAAACCGAAAAACAGAGCATATTTACCGCTGTCTAAATGTCAACTTCAATCTCCGTCCAGGCCCTCCGTCTGCTATTGATTTGTCCTGTGACTCATCCCAAATGGAGAACACCAGGGAGGGTTTGACGTGACGGCCATTCTGTTCATGCCAACTGCTCCTCTCCTCGCACACGAGCCGCGCCAACGTCACCATTTTACTTCAAATATTAATGCTCGCCAGAGTAGATGTCTTCTTGTCGTCATTGCTCCAACTCGTGTTGCGTAATGGGTTTATTATATTGAGCTTGTAGGAGCAGTGTGCAGAATATACATATATATTGTTTTAAATAATAAATAAAAACACACATCGGGCATTGAGAAGGAATCATCTGAAAATGTCAGACATGTCGTCCTATTTTGTACCAGTTCAGTTCAGAGGGATTTTTCAACGTATTATTTTTCAACATATTATTTTTCAATGTTTATATGATCTTAACTGCATCAGTTTAAAGCCGCGGCTGTCGTGGAGATGGTTTGGTTCACCTGGAGTATTCTCACTAGACATTTGTGGCCTGTATTTATTATAAATGCCCATTGTTATTTGAGCCTTGA